>NC_058371.1:72866896-73195646 GCF_018350175.1 Felis catus | reverse complement strand
TTTCTATGTATTCAGCCTTTTTTAGATCCCACATATAAATGAGATCATGCAGTTTTCTTCTTTCTGTGACTGGCTTATTTCAGTTAGCATAATGTCCTCCAGCTGCATCCATGTTCTTGCAAAATGCAAGATCTCCTACTGTTTTAAGGCTGAATAATCCAAGATCTATGTCCCCACAAGGCTTTTATACTATGATCAATGGATATCTGTTGGTTTGATTTTAATTTCATTCAAAAAAAAAAAGCATTACATAAGATAAATTTTCTCTATGCCCTAAAGAATTGAGGCACTAAATAGGAGTTTGAATCCTGGTCCAGCATTTACTAATTGTGTCAAATGGGAGTGACAGCCACTTCCAGGAGCAAAGGTCAAGGTTCAATGAAATAATGTGCCCCCAACGCCTGACATGTAATAAGCTCAGTAAAACTTAGTTATTATTATTACCAGCTCTCACTTCCCTGCCCATCCTCAATGTCTTTATCTGTCCCACCTCCAGCCCTTCTGTTGTCACACCATGTGACTCAGTAATTCTCAGCCACACGCCTAAGACATCACAGTAGGGCTCAACAATGAGGCATGTCCTAAATACTGCACTCATGATATAGAATAACTTCCCAAGTTCTTGAATAATTTGGAAAAAAAAAAGTGTTCTTGGATGCCACTCCTTATAAGGACGCCCCCACGATGATGCCACTCCCAACCACTCTCATTCCAATGAGCACCAAGTAGGACACCCCCAAATGGACTGTGAGCCCCAATCACTAAAGCCATATAAATTTACTATATAAGAAGTTTAATTCTCCAGTCCTATTCAAAACGAAGGCTGGGGTCTACATGTGCATCTAGATGTGTCTAGATGTGCACACCCAAACTCATTAAGGTATTCTACAGATGGGCCCCAACTTCAGATGCTTCAACTTAGGACTCTTCAACTTTACGGGGTACAAAAGTGATACACATTCAACAGAAACCATACTTTGAATTTATCCTTGCCTAGTGATACGCGGTACAACACTCTCAGGATGCTGGGCATTGGCAGGTCCATGCCAGCCATGCCATGACAAAGGGTATACAGCCAATACGCTTGCAACTATTCTGTACCCACACCTTCGTTCCGTTTGTCGCTTTCAGTATGGCACTCAATCAATTGCATGAGATATTCAACATTGTGCCTAAAATAGGCTTTGTGTTGGATGATTTTCCCAGCTGTAGGCTAACGTAAGTGCTATGAACATGTTTAAGGTAGGCAAGGCTAAGCTATGATGTTTGGAGTTTAGCTGTATTAAATGCATTTTCAACTTACAGTATTTTCAAACTGCAATGAGTTTATTGAAATGCAACCCCATCAAAAGTCAAGGAAGATCTAAATTTAATAGAGGTAATTCATTACAGGTCTTACTTTGTGGAGCAAAACACTGGCAGATGCTATAGGACTTATTTTTTTCTTTAACATCATCAAATTCTTGGTCAGGACTCCCCTCTCCACTCCCGCCTCCTTCCCACTAGGTCCAAGGGGAATAGGAAACAGACTTACTTTCCCCTTTATCAGCATAAGCCCTCAGCGTTTGCGGGCTTTTTCCATGCCTCCGAAAGCATCATCTTAAGAGGAGATTTGGAGTTTCATGGAAGATTTCATTATATCTGTCTTCTGGGAGAACTGGAAACAGAAACTAGCTGTAAATGTTAGATTGCCATGCCTGAAAGCAACTTCCATTTTCCATTCTGGATTGATTTTAAAATATGGTATCATTCCCAGAACTGTTAAGAATAATTCAACTTTTACCTACCCACCCTTCCCTCTTTGCTCTTAATCCTTCCCTCAAATCAGATGGCATGCAAGATTTTACCATTAAAATCTGCCAAGAAATATGAAAAACCAGCGAGCACAAATCTGTTAATAGTTAGAAATATTTTATAAAGATACATTTTTTTCAGTACTCTGCATTTAGGAGAAAAAAAAGCCCACAGTTTTTGAGACATGCCTTCTTGCTGAGCTCTACAATGATATACTGGCCAGGTGGGGTGGTTAAGGACCACTGAGTCACAAAGTGGGACAACAGAAGGAAGGTGGGTAGGAAAATGGGAGCCGGGAACAATGTCACTAAATTTTATGGAGCTTCCTCATAAACATGTTGTTTTAGTTTGGGATTGCTATCTTTATATTCCAAGGAGACAGCAATCATACTAGATGGGGAAAAGGGTTGAGTAGTAAGATGCAAATTCCAGGCCAGCAGAGGGAGTTGGTGGCAAAGGGATTCATACACCCAACTCCATCCGTAACTAATGCAGATCTTTAGCAGCTGAGCAGTAAACAAAGTAAATTCCAGCTGTGCCTAGAATGTTCTGCTAAGGGTTCATAGCTCCAAGCTGTTTCACAACAGTCAGGGAAACCTAGGGGTCCCCCTGGGAACAAAGGAATAGAGAGGGAATTCCAAACTACCATGAACAAGTTGCAGGAGAGCACAAATCCACGGAACGTTTGACTCTGTACAAGCAACCCACGAAGAAATCACCAGCGTTCTTCATTTGTAAAAAGTAGCATTTCTCTTTAAACTAACTAGATTGTCAGGTTTGGCCCTTATTGTTTGATGATGTAAGGACCCCTGAAGAAACTTCCTTGAATGGCCCTTCTCCCACAGGAAACCAGAAATGTACACTGAGCTCCTCAGTACCCACTTCCTCTCAGAGTGTTGTGTAGTCTGGTGGTTAAACAAGAGAGTTGAAAATGCCTGGGCCCGCTCTCTGAAACCCACATGAATGCCTTGTCTCAGTATGGTGACACTGCAAACCAACACAAATCTATTCTGAGAGCCGAGAATAATGGAGCTTTTCAGGTTTTCTTGAAGAGATGATGAGTCCTCACACTGCTGCAAACAAACAGAACTTGCTAAATATTCTTCCCAGACATCTTTCCTTCCGGAGCACCTGGGTGGCTCAGTCAGTTAAGCATCCGACTTCAGCTCAGGTCATGATCTCAAGGTCCATAAGTTCGAGCCCCGTGTTGGGCTCTGTGCTGACAGCTCAGAGCCTGGAGCCTGTTTCAGATTCTGTGTCTCCCTCTCTCTCTGCCCCTCCCCCGTTCATGCTCTGTCTCTGTCTCAAAAATAAATAAAACGTTAAAAAAAAATTAAAAAAAAAATTAGACGTCTTTCCTTCCTCCCACCCCCAGTTTCATATTCACGATAGCTATGAAACCTCTCCCTCTCTCCAATGCCATGTAGCACTCACAGTCACCTTTTCCTTTACCCTATCTCCATGTTGTTCTCTGTCTACCCCATCCATGCATGTGGGTCCAGAAAATGAAATAGAGAAGTCCATTCTCTTAACCTAAGTTTTTTCCCCTCATTTTTTTATTACAGTAAAATTTATGTTCAGTGATATGTGTTAGTATATAGTTAGATGAGTTTGGATGTATATATATTTATAATATATAATACATAAACCTATCCATGTAACCAACATACAAATCAAAATATAGAACATTTCAATCACCCCAGGAAGTTTCCTTATTCCTGCACTCATTCACTCTCCACCCCAATGTGCAACCATGTAGTTTCTATTGACATAGATTAATTTTGCTAGTTCATTAATTTCACTAAATGAAATCATATGTGTGATTTTTTTTGTCTGGTTTCTTTCACTCAACATTAGGACTTTGAGATTCATCCATAGCGTTTCATGTGTTAATGGATCATTCTTTTATACTGCTGGGTAGTATTATATTAAATCCATATAGCACAATTTATTTTTCCATTCATCATGAACATTTGTGTTGCTTCCAGTTTGGGGCCATTATGAATAAAGCTGCTATGAACATTCTTATACATGTCTTTTTGTAGACATACGTTGTTATTTTTCTTGGGTAACAATCTAGGTGAGGAATTGCAGGGTCTTGAGGTAGGTGTAGCCTTTAACTTCATAAGAAATCACCAAACATGGGGCACCTGGGTGGCTCAGTCAGTGAAGCATCCAACTCTTGGTTTCGGCTCAGGCCACGATCTCACAGTTCACGAGTTCGAGCCCCACATCAGGCTCTGCTCTGACAGCACAGCACAGAGCCCGCTTGGGATTCTCTTTCTCTCCCTCTCTGTCCCTCCTACCCCTTTCTCTCTCAAGTTAAATAAATAAACTTAAAAGAAAAAAAGAAACTACCAAACACTTCTCCCCAAGTATTTTACCAGCAACATGTGAGAGTTCTAGGTGCTGTATACCTTTGTCAACATTGATGTTCTCATATTTTTTATTTTTATCCATTCTAATGGATATAAAGTAGTGTGTCATGATTTTAATTCCCATTTCCCTGATTAATAATGATGATGAACACTTGTTCATGGATTTATTGGACATTTCTATATATCTTCTTTTGTGAAGTGTCATTTCAGGTATTTTACTCCTTTTTGTAGACTTGTTTGATATTTTATTATTGATTATAGCAGTATAGCAAATATATTCTCCCATTATGTACCTTATTATTTTTTTTTTGTTTTCTTAATGGTGCCTTCTGATGAGCAGAACTTTTCAATTTTTACACAGTTTCATTTTACCAGTTTCTTTTTTCTTTTATGGTTTGAAATAGGGTCACCCTCAAGAAATCTTTTCCTACTTCGAGAGTACAAAGATACTCTCCTGTGTTTTCTTCTAGAATTTTAAAATGTTTTAGCTTCTAAATGTAGGTCTATGAGAAATTTCAAGTTCATTTTTTTGTGTACAGAATGATATTGTGGTCAAGCTTTCCCCCCTTAGAGATATCCAATCATTCCACAATAATTTATTGAAAAGACTTTTCCTTTCACTGTTGAATTGCCTTGGTACCTTTGTCAAAAATTAATTATGAGGATCTCTTTCTGCACCTTAATTCTGTTTAACCAATTTGTCTGTCTTTATGTCAATACTGTACTCTTTTTTAAAAAACTTTTTTTAATGTTTATTTTTGAGAGACAGAGCGTGGGCGGGGGAGGGGCAGAGAGAGAAGGAGACACAGAGTCTGAAGCAGGCTCCAGGCTCTGAGCTGTTGGCACAGAGTTTGACGCGGGGCTCAAACTCACAAGCGGTGAGATCATGACCTGAGTGGACCGTTCAACCAACTGAGCCACCCAGGTGCCCCTATACTGCACTCTCTTGATTCCCATAGCTTTATACAAAGTCTTGAATCAGGGCAAGTCTCTCAACTTTAAAAAGTTTTCGGGGGGGAGCGCCTGGGTGGCTCAACTGATTAAGCATCCAACTTTGGCTCAGCTCATAATCTCGCAGTTTGTGGGTTTGAGGCCCTCTTTGGGCTCTGCACGGATATCGTGGAGTCTGCTTGGGATTCTCTCTCACCCTCTCTCTCTCTCTGCCCTTTCCTTGCTCGCTTGCTCTCTCTCAAAATAAATAAACTTAAAAAAAAATTTTTTTCAAAAATGCTTGGTTAGGGGCAACTGGGTGACTCAGTTAAGTGTCTGAGTCTCGGTTTCAGCTCAGGTCATGATCTCACGGTTTATGAGTTCAAGACCCACATTGGGCTCTGTGCTAACAGTGCAGAGCCTGCTTTGGATTCTCTCTCTCCCTCTCCCTCTTCCCCTCCTCTGCTTGTGCTCTCGCTCTCCAAATAAAATTAAAAAGCATTTAAAAAAAATGCTTGGTTATTTTAGATCTTCTGTATTACCACACAGAGTTTAGACTCAACTTGCAACTTTTTTCAAATGAGCCTTTTGGAATGTTGATTGGGACTGTGACAAAGCTATGTGCCAATTTGGAAAGAAGCAACATTTTAAAAGTACTAAGTATACTAATCATGAAGATTATTATTTTCCTTATTTTCTTTCAGCAAAGCTTTGTAATTTTCAGTGTTCAGATCCTACATATCTCTTATATTATTTTTGATACTATTTAAAAATGAAATTTTTAAAATTTCATTTACTATTTTTTACTGCAAATACATAGAAAACCTGTTGATTTTTTGTATATTAATCTTACATCCTGGGATCTTACTAAATTCACTTAGTAGTAAATTACAGATTTCTTAGTATTTTCTACATATATAATCATATCACCTCTGAATAAAGACTCACTTCATTCTCTCTAATATTTTATCTTTTACTTCTTTTTCATGACTTCTGTTCTGGTAAGCACTTTTATAGTACAATATTGAATAGAGTGGTATTCTATTCTTGCATACTTGCCATTTTGCTGACCTTAGGAAGAAAGCATTCAGTCTTTTACCAGTAAGTATAAAGTTAGCTATAAATTTCTTCGTAGATGCTATTATGTCCTATTCCCAGTTTGTCGACAGCAATTTTTAAAAATCTTGAATAAGTGTTGAACTTCATTAGATATATTTTCTGTATTTATTGAGATGGCTATGGAAATTTCTCACTTTTTTTTTCTGTTAGTGTGGCTAATTTACACTGATTTTCAAATGTTGAACCACCCTTCATTCCTAGGATAAGTCCCACTTGGTTTATTACTCCTTTCATGCATGATGGGATTTGATTTTCTAATATTTTGTAGAGGAGTTTTGTATCTATGTTCTGAAAGATACTGGTTATAATTTCGTTTACTTGTATCTTGATTTTGGTCCAGTGTCTTGGTTCTGATGTCAGGATTACCCTGGACTCACCTACATGTTGGAAAACATTCTCTCACTTCCTATTTTCTGAGTTTATGTGAGGTTGGTATTAATCCTTTTGAATGTCTGACAGAATTCACCCATAATACCATCTGAGCCTGGAGATATCTTATTTGGAGGGGAGTGGGTAGTTACTTTAAAGTCTATTTTTTTTTTAATGTTTATTCATTTGAAAGAGAGAGAGAGAGAGAGGGAGAGAGAGAGAGAGAGAGGGAGAGAGAGAGAGAGAGAGGGAGAGAGAGAGAGCAGGGGAGGGGCAGAGAGAGACAGAGACACAGAATCTGAAGCAGACTCTAGGCTCCATGCTGTCAGCACAGAGCCCAAAGCGGGGCTTGAACTCACAGACCGTGAGATCATGAACTGCGCCAAATTTGGATGCTTAACCAACTAAGCCACCCAGGTGCCCCTATAAATTCTATTTCTTAAGTAGATACAGAGCTACTGAGATTTTTTTATTTCTTCTTGTGTTAGTTTTGTAAAGTTGGTTGTTTGTCCATTTCATATAAGTTATCAAATTTATCGACATGATGTTCTGCATAATCTTTTTAACATATGTAGGATCTGTAATAATTTCTATTAGTAATAGTACATTTTTTCTTTTTTTCTCGATTCTTCTTACTAATGACTAATCAATTTTATTAATCTTTTCAAAGAAGTTTCCATATGGTAATTATCTCTAAAATTTGTGTTCTAGTTAATAGAATTCTCCTTTCTCTTTATAATTCCCTCCTTCTATTTACTACTTCACTCCATCTTATACCTTTCTTCTTTCAAAAGCATGTAAAACAATATATTTCCCTCTACTAACTGCTTTAACTGCATCCCACAAATTTCATTGCTGTATACTTATCGTTCAGTTCAAAATTTTCTAATTTCCTTTTCAATTTCTTCCTTGATCCACGGGTTATTTAGAAGAATATTTCTTAATTTTTAAATATTTGGGGTTTTTTCTTCCTAAAAATCCTATCATTATTGATTCCCAACTTTCACTGTGGTCAGAAGACATAGTCTCTGTGATTTCAATCTTCTAAATGTATTGAGACTTTATTGTCCAGAATATGATCTCTGATGTTGAACATTCCATGCTGTTCCATGTTGAACATGTCCTGAAAACAGTGTGTGTTCTGCAATTGTTGGATATTGGATTCTATAAATGCCAACTATGCCAAGTGGAGAAAAGAGTTGCTTACATGCATTTTTGTTTTGGTTTGTTTTGCTTTGGTTTGTCTACTTGACCCATCAATTACTGAGTAGGGCTGTAACTTGTGTATTTTATCACTTCTGTTTTTAATTCTGTCAGATTCTGCCTCAGGTTTTATGAAGCTGTTATTAGATACATGCACGTTAGGATGGTTACATCTTTATGATTAATTGCCCTTTTTCATTATGAAAAGTTCTCCTTTACCTGTTGGAATAGTTTTTGTCTATCTCATCCGAAAAAAAAACAAAGCCACATCACCTCTCTGACGCTTGTTCTCCAAATAGCTCATCTTTTGACCTGTTGTCTCCCAGTGTATAATATGTGCCCCTGACCCCAACCACTTTCACAATTGCCTCTTTATCTTTCGTCTTTAGCAGTTTGGTAATGATATGTCTAAGTGCATTTCTCTTTTTATTTACCCTACTTGGCACTTGCTGATGTTCTTAGATATGCACCTTGATGTTTTTCTCCAAATCTGGGGAATTAGCCCTTATTTCTTAAAACATATATAATTTATACTATTCCATTCATACTATCCTCTCTCAGGGATTCCAATTATGTGTATAACAGATCATATTGTTTCAAAGGTTACTAAGGCTCTGTTCATTTTCTTAAAATATTTTTTTTCTTTCTTTTTTTATTTTTTTATTAAGAGAGAGAGTGTGTGCAGGAGAGAGGGGCAGAGGGAGAGAAAGAATCCTAAGCAGAGCGTGAGCCCGATGTGGGTCTCTATCCCATGATCTGAGGATCATGACCTGAGCTAAAATCAAAAGTCAGACACTAAACCAACTGAGGTACCCAGGTACCCCCATAATCTTTTGTTTTCTATTCCTCACATTGGACTTATTTCAGATATTTTTTTCATTTCTAGAGTTCCCATTTAGATTATTTTTTATAGTTTTTTTTTTTCTAACATCCCCGTTTGTTTCATCATTAGGACCTTTCTTTTAAGTCCTTGAACCTATTTATAGAAGCCATTTTAAAGTCCTTGTCTGCTAAATCTAACCTCTGGGTAATTTTGAAGTCTATTTCTCTAGGTCACATTTTTCTAGTCCTTCATTTGCTTGGTAAGTTTGTTTTGTTTTGTTTTGTTTTTTTTACACTGAGTATTGTACGTGACACACAGTAATAAGCCTGAAATGTGTTGCTTTCCTTTGAAGAGCTGGCGTTTTATTCTTAGGGCATGGCATTACTTGAGGGCATGGTTCTTGTGGGGTGTGGCCTTTCTGTGATCTCAGAAGAATGCCCAAGTTCTTCACTGAGGTCTCCTCACTCTGTGATGGAACCCACTTATCTCTTAGCACTTGGTGAACTTGGGTTTCTCTGTGCCAACTCTCCTCCCCACGGCAACTGCTCTCTATTATGCCTCACACCGTCTCGACTCGGTCCTGGACACAGACCTGGGATAAACACCCACTCAGATTTGTGGGTCCCCTCTGGACAACTGCCTCTTCTCCAGCGCTTTACCCACAAAGTTTAGCAGCCCCAGGCCCCAATCGCTGCCTCTCAGTTCAGCAAGACCACTGCCTCTCTCGGGCTCCTATTTACTTCTTTATTTTAGAGAAGCCCTACTCTGCCTACTATTTAACACCTGAGAAGAGTTGCACTGAGTGTTCTTTCTGCTTTTATAGCCGTTTGTGGTAGGAGAATTACTCTGTTATGGCCGGAAGTGCAAATGACAGCCCTCCTGTTTTCCTTTGTGAGAACAAACACCACACAGGAATGTTAACGAGATGCCTTCATCTCATTACCCCTTACTCCAAGAAAACCTTTTGGAATCCTGACAAATCAATTATACAGTTTTCTCTCAGAAGGATCATGTGTTAAATACACTTGTGGCAAGTGAATTTCTTCTGGTTTGCAGCATAGATCCCACTTTCCTTTCTCTTCTGCTATTGTGTTGGGCAACAATACCAATTTGCCTATTGCACATGACTGCATACACCAAATCTTCTTCTAACAGATTCTGAAGCTAGGTTATAAATGTCTGTCTTGGAAGAAGAGCAGTCAGCATCAGGTTCCAATCTTCCTCTCCTCTGGGGTCTGCATCTCTCACCAGAGAAGAAAGATGCTAGGTCCCCTAATCCTTTCCCTTGTGGATACAGCTGGATACCAAATACTGCCAGAAATATGGAGATGCCCACGCTCCCAAAGCCCTCTGCGGTCCTGAGACTGCTCCACAAAATTGGGGTCTGCAATGAGCCAGAGAATAAGTGGTTGCAGAAATGTCCTTTATGACAATGTGGGGGAGGACAGGATACGCACTAAAATGCCCAAGTTCTCGGCTTAAGGATCTTTTGCTTGGAATTGAGAGCTCTTTACCTCCTTGCCCATCATGGGAACTTTCTCACTTATTACAGATCTCACTTTAGGAAGTTGATTCACATCTACCTTAGTTCTGGTTCAACAAATGTCTCGTACCTGTTTTTATTAGTTTGCTGCAAGAAAGCTACTGTTTCTCTTCTTTCTTACATCAGTCCCAACTGCTTCCCCGAGAGCAAATCGCAGAGGCTTCACAGGTGTGCGGTACGGCAGAGGTTACGTGGTAACTGAACTACAAATGACTCCAGCATAGACCCTGGCCAGACAGACATTTCAAACTGAATATACATAGAAAACCTTTCTCTCCTGCTCATTAACAGTCAGTTAGGGATTTAAAGAGTCCCAGGAATGCCCTGTCCTTCCACAAGCTTTAGAGCATATTCACACCAAGGCAAAGATGTCCTAGTCTCTCTCCTTCAGATGCTAAGAGCACACACTCTGATAATCCCTGATTCTGCGGGTGAGATCCTCCTCTACCCAAACTTGAGTCTCTTTTTTTCCGGGTCTTTTGTACAGTGCTTCTTTTCTCTAGGGTCTGGAAGAAGGCTGGCTGCACCAATGCTTGCAAAATCTGCTTCATGGTGAGAGCCACACTAGCCCCAGGGGAACCACTCTCTGTGGGTGGGACAGGGCAAAAGCCTGTCTCCATGCATTTTCCCTGCATTTTCCCCTCTTTCCTGACCCCTTTCCTCCCCCATCTCCTTCCAAAGGCCAGAGTTTCTGAAACTGGACGCTGCCTACGGCTGCTCCGACCTAACTCCAGCCCAGTCTCTCTCTCACCCTCGGACCACCTGTTTCATGGGCAGACCCTCTGGTTCTCTCAACAGTGCCTTTCCTCTCCATGTGTGCGTGATACGGAATTCATCTTGGAAAGCAAGTTAGAAAATGAGAAAGTTAACACGGGTATAATCTTACGAGCAATTTCTCAAATACTCCACGATGTTAGTGGTAAAACTGCAAATTTAAAGCACTTCTTTCATGTGTGAAACACATTCAGCTGTGTCATTTTAAAGTCACATTAATGATATCTCATTTGCTACCGAGTGATTCCTCCCGTTGAAATATTATGATGGCGCCTGAGTTATGTTTAATGAACAAATTTAACAAGACTAGCACTGAAAGTCTATCCAAGAAGGTTAATAGTTCTGGAGGAACTTTCATAGGAGATTAATCTATAATTCATGTATGGGAGCAGGGAAAATTAAATATATTGGTCTTTCCTAAAATAGGTCATTATTTTTGTACATAACTTATTTTTTTAACTAGCCTAACGTTAAAAAGAAGAGATTTAGGAGGCGCCAGCATGGCTCAGTTGGTTAAGCATCTGACTTTGGCTCAGGTCACAATCTCATGGTTCATAGGTTCGAGCCCCGCATGGGGCTCTCTGCTGTCAGCACAGAGCCTGCTTTGGATCTTCTGTCCCCACTTCTCTCTGCTCCTCCCCTGCTGTTTCTCTCTCTCAAGATAAATAAACTTTAAAAGAAAGAAAGAAAAGATTTAAGAGTTATAAGGCAAATTCAGCTCCTAAAAATTGAACACATACTCTAGCTAATTGTGAAACACGAAGCTCTTTTTTTCTAAATGAACCCTGTCTTGTCAACATTGGAAATAAAAAGAAACCACAGCAAGCCTCTAAAGAAACATCTCTGTGAATGCAAAACGCCAAGTCAGATTTCTGACTGGCAAACGCCAGTCCAGGTCCACTGGAGGGGAATAATGTTCCATCATCACAGACTTCAGCCTCTTCTGGAGGTGAGCCTCACTGGCAGTCCCCTCCTCGGACTGGCTAACTCTCGCAATTCCCTACCATTCCACTAAGAAGTCTTACCCTGTCTGGCTCACTGCTGAATTGAGGTCCAGAATCCCAAAAAGAATGAAGCGAAGGAAATGCTCCCATGGAGTGGAAGGAAGTCACTTTGGACCCAGGCTCAACTTCTATGGGTCTCTCACTGAGAAAATCTTCCTCTTCTACAGTTTATGCAAAATTAAAACTTTATGGACACTTGATATGCAGCAATATCTGAGCAAATGAGTGCTTCTTTTAAAACAATCAAACCCACCTTCAGGGAAGGCACACTGGTATAGCCACTGTGGAAAAGAGTATAGAAAAATTAAAAATAGAAACTACCCTACAATCTGGTAATTGCACTACTGGGTATTTACCCAAAAAATACAAAAACACTAATTCAAAGAGATACATGCATCCCTATGTTCACTGCATCATTTACAATAGCCAAACTACGGAAGCAACCCAAGTGTCCATCAACTGATGAATGAAGAAGAAGTGGGGTGTGTGTGTGTGTGTGTGTGTGTGTGTGTGTGTGTATACACACATACACACACACACACACACACACACACATATGTATATTGGAATATTATTCAGGCATAAAAAAGAATGAAATCATGCCATTTGCAACAACATGGATGGAGCTAGAGAGTATAATGCTAAGGAAAATAAATCTGTCAGAGAAAGACAAATACCATATGATTTCACTCATATGTGGAATTTAAGAAACAAAAATGAACACGAGATTAAGAAAAAGAGAAACAAACCAAGAAACAGACTCTTAACCATAGAGAACAAACTGAAGGTTACCAGAGGGGAGGAGGTGGGGGCTGGGTTAAATGGGAAATGGGAATTAAATAGTATACTTAATATGATGAAAAAATAATAAAATGAAAAAAAAAAAGAACACGTTAAAATAAACCTTATCTCTTGAAAAAATAAGAACAATCAAACCCTCCTTTGTAGGGCCAAAATGTGTAATCATTTCAGGAATTCTTTCTCCTGAGTCTCTAATGCACCCTTCATAAGAAAACCAAGTCCTTCTGAATAAGAACAATGTCTGGTATATAAAAAGTGCTCAATAAGTGTTCGTTCCTATATTGTCATCTTGTTGAATTACTGAGAGACCCTCTGGGATGATGAAATTGAAACTAAAGTCCCTGACAGAGTTGAAACATGGTCTTGTTCAAAGCAGTGTCTTACTGCTAATTTACTGCAACTACACAAATTATGGATACCCAGTAACGGCTTATTGAAAGGCACAGAGGTCAGGAGGGAGGAGGAAGAAAAACAGAGAAAGGAAGAGAGGCAGGAAGAAAGGAAGCTCGCTAGTACCTACAGATGGGATTTCTACACTGAGTGGGAGTTTAGAAGACAGTAGGTTTATTTTAATTACAGGTGTCTGATTCCAAAGGGATTGTAGACTCTTTCAACCACTTTAGCCAAATTGTTCCCAAAATGTGTCCCATCTGTGCACTTTGACCCATGACATTTTAGAGTCCTGGAAGGTTTCCTTCTTTCCCAACTATTAATAATCTGTCCATTCCTTAAGCTTAATTCCAATTACACCTGCTCCATGAAATGTTTCCTCATCTTCCAAAGTAGAAGCAATCTCTACCTGTTCTCAAATATAATTTCTCATGTATAACATTTTTATCACCTATAACCAATTTTATATCATTAGTTCTCTTTTCCTAAAGTTATTTTTCATCACCTCACAGAAACTGTGAGTGCCTCATTGGCAGAAACAAACTGTATGACACTTTACATCACCAACTGTTGGACATTTCATGTAATGTTCCATTTCTCTTTGTGCTAAATAGCCTCCCTGCCTCTTCAGACCACACTATTGACCTTTCTCCCACCTTCTCTAGGCCCTAGAAGACTGACCTGTACAGATTACATCATCCAGCTCCCCCACCCCTTGACTTACAGTGGGTTAGGCACACTGGAAACCTAGGAGACGGGCAACTTACTTCCCTCCCTGCAGAGACCCAAGAGCTGGCTGAGGTCCCACTGAAGGTCAGAGTCCCTGTATGGCAGGCTTCTCCACCTGGCCCTCTCTATCCTTCAGGTAACTGGGTGGGTCCTCCTCCCCAAGGTTTGCTTCTGTTACCAGCCTCAAAATACTACATTAATTTATGAGGTTACCTTACTTTGCCCCGTCCATCTCTTTGTAAATTTTTCTTAATTTAAATTTTTATTAATTTTTTATTAATTTAAGTATACTCTCTGTTTCTTGCTGGGACCTGAAGACATTTGTTCCATTTTCCCCTTTGCATTTGATATCCCAAATGATCTTATTAATTTATGTATTTACTGTTTTGTACTCTTCCCCTCCCCATCCCTTAAAAAAAAGAATAGGTCCATTTGGCAGGTATTTTGTCCCGTTCACTATTACCCTCAGCTTCTAGAGCAGCAAGGCAGTCAATGAATATTTGTTCAATAAATATATATGTATATTCCAATTCAGAGTAATATCTCTATAGACTTAGATGATTCCAAAACACTAAGTGAGTTATTAATTCATATTTTCAAAGAACTAATTCAGAGTCTGAATGCAGCATTTCTTTAAGGCCAATCAAAACACAAAATACTTATAGCTCTCTAAATTATTTTCCTAAAGTTGAGCTTCTAAAGAGAAGCAAAGCAGAAAAATCCCTGGGTGTAATATAGAATGAAGACAAAAACATACTTCCCAACAAACTTTTTGGGTTTTTTTTTGTTTTTTTTTGTTTTTCTGTTTTTTTGACAAGAGAAATGTGATACTTGCCAAAAAATTAGGCTGTTATTCAAGAAGCATCTCTGACATCACTGTACAGTTGTTTCCCAACCCAAAACAAAAATTTGTCACCAACCGGCACTGAATTGCCCTCCAACCATAATCTCCCCATTTCCTGCCTAAAACTATGTTCTAAAATACATTAATACCTACCAAGATGGGGGTAAGCCTTTTTCTTACATGAATACCTAAAAGTTAGTTTATGTATTCAAGATAGAGAAGTAAAGGAAAGACTGGAAGTGAGACCCTGCCCACCTCTTTCTTAAATGAGATGTCATGGATTATGGGGGAAACCAAGAGTAGATGGATCAAAGGGAATAGTTTAGAAAGATCTGAATCTTCCATGGCTGTCACACCACTGGGAATGCAGCAATTCAATGGTGGAAGTGCTTCCTTTTCTTGACAGCTGCTAACAGAGTGAAAGTTGGGTCTACAGTTCCAAAATGAGCTCATGTGGGAGTAGCAAAAGGCTTGTCCCCTAGAATATGTCTTCCAACAAGCTCTAACAGCTGTTCAACTGCCTAACAAATGGCTATTTTCTTTGGCTAAATACGTGATAACTGAATTCACTGATTCAACTCCTAGTCAGAACCACAATGGATTTAATGAAGCTGATATTATCTACAAATCAACAGATGAGGAAACGAAGCATACAGATAAACAGTATTTTCAGGAATATGACAGTAATTTGAGTGGTATTTTCCATTACTTAGTAGGATTCATTTATAACCTGCTCTCTCAAATATTGGTGAAATATTTCATAGTTTGTTTTGACTTATATATGAATTTAATTGCATACACATTTGACTGGAGCCCACGACTCATTTGCAATAGAGTTTCCTAAAACTTCCACCTTATTTTCAATATTCTCAGGTTTCTCAGAAACACAGCCTCTCCCAGTTCCCAGAGATTTACTATCTCTGGGGGGTGTTACCACATTATCACCTAGAAGCATACCTACCCCCAGATCTGCTCTTGAACGAGTTGCCATTTGACAAAATATCTCCTTGCTCAGAGAAGCAACCAGAGGCACTATGAGATTATTCCGATATTTATCACTGACTCCTGATACTGAAGAAAAGCCAGGAGGTACTTTCAGCTAAAGATTCTCCAGTGAGTCTGACTCCAAATACTGGGAGCTAGAACTGTGGTCTCTCCAGGCCCGGCATTCCAGTAAGGTGGAGCCAGTCAGGAGGTGAGGGGCACTGGTGAGGGCAATGACCATGACACTGAATTCGGCCCAAGATGCAGCCCCTGCCCAGCAGGGTTCTCTGAAAGGCACAGGTGCACCCCAAATTTTGGCCAAGGAGGTAGACAGAGTGGTGGGAAGAAAACAAATTTATTTTAATAATTTTTGATCTCTTCCATGTTTTATTTCTATGTTTTAATATTTTTATCTTATAGATGTACTTTAATGTATATTTTAATATTTTATATACTTATAATATTTCATGCATTGTATATACTTGCATTTATACACATATATTCATAATTTCTATATATGGTTTATAAGGAAGTAAACATACATTGGAAATGATTCCTCACAAATTGTTATTAATAGCTACATTCAATCAGGAAACTCAAGGAAGTTTGAAAGCTGGTACTGTGGAAATGAGACGGAGACAGAAGAACGAGTTGGAGGAGAGTCAGAAGAGTTTGGGGAGCACCCACAGGGCCCAGGAGGATAAGAGATGCCAGAGAACATGAGCAACATGAACTCAGAGAACAGCCTAGAAGGAGGGTCCACAGCGGAGACACAGGTGGAATGGCCACTGGAAACAGGAAACACGCTGCGCTTTGCCCAGTCTTCTATTTCCTGCTGGGAGAAGAGGCCTGGAAGGAGCCAGAGGGACATGGCTGACCTCACAGTCCACCCCCGCAGCTGGTCTTTAGCAGCTGACTGGGCCAGGGACGCTGTGTTCACCCAACATCCTTCCTCTTCCTTCAGGCCTCTGGGGCTAGTCCCCATCCAGTGAGGAATGAGTCTCCCTCTGTTTTTAAGTCTTCACACACTCTGAATTTTCTCACTATTGTTTCCTGTTTCTGCCATCCGATCCTTGAAATTCCTCTTGTTCCTGCCTGTGGAGAGGACTGTTCTCACACCTCAAGATTCGAGAAGGAGGCTCTGCCCGTCCACCCCCTCTCAAATGGCACGGTAGCTCCACCCACTCTCCTGAGCACCCAGCTTATTACCACAGAAGGGCAACTGGGAAAAGCCAAAATCAATGTTTATAAATATGGCCAATTTTCCCATGTGCAACAATAGGATGTCTCCAGTGTTTTTTAACTCTCAAGGCTGGAGGCCAAGAAGAGGGAAGGAGTGTCTGCTCCGGTTCCTCACGGCACCTTTCTTACACAGTCTCGGCAAAGGCTCACATTTCCAGTAAGCTTCACTCATTTTATTTCCCAGATGTTTTTACACTCCAAGGCCAAAGCTAACTCGAGCTGCTCCTTCCCTGTCAAATGCCGACTCCATCTGTCCCTGTCACTTCTCCCAGCCCCCTTCCAGGCACCCCAGCTGCATGGATCACAGATGCAGAACAGCACTGCTTCATTGCAATATTCACATGAGCACACTCGCATTGGGGTCGTCCTCTGTTAGAAGCTATACAAATGGGATTCACACGGCCAAAACCATACGAAGACCACCCCACCCCTTACCCACTCGGGGCAGTTCTGAGTGTGATGCTAGTCAGGGGAGGCCTCAGTCATTCTTTCCAGTCTACACTGTGGACTTCAGGTATAACTGTGAGCAGATTTTTGACAGTTTAATGTTCAGGATTGGTAACCCTTACCAGAATTCCTGGGCCAAATTCAACAGCTATTTCTATTCAAGCCCAAGCACTTTGTTCTTACTCAACGGTTGTCTGAATGAACTCCCCCAAAGCAAATGTGATCCCCATAAGCTGCTTCAAGGCAAAACCCTTGTGACAGTTTTGGACCCCAGATCCTCAAACATTCGTGGTCTGATAACATTAATTATCTCAGAAATCAGATGGTTTCATGTAATTATTTGGAACATACTTATACTAAAATAACTATTTGTTGTTTACCTAAAATTTCAAACTTAACTATGTGTTGTCCTGTATTTTTATTTGTTAAGTCTAACAAGCCTACCGTGGCCTGGAAAAAAAAAATGTCCTGGACTGAGGGAGACCTGGATCAAAACTGCCTCTTAATAATAAAAACTACCTTGGGGCACCTGGGTGGCTCAGTCGGTTAAGCGTCCGACTTCGGCTCAGGTCATGATCTCACGGTCTGTGAGTTCGAGCCCTGTGTCGGGCTCTGTGCTGACAGCTCAGAGCCTGGAGCCCGTTTCAGATTCTGTGTCTCCCTCTCTCTCTGTCCCTCCCCCGTTCATGCTCTGTCTCTGTCTCAAAAATAAATAAACGTTAAAAAAAATAAAATAAAAACTACCTTAATAATCAACTAGACTTCCAATTCTCTTTCTGTACTCTCCCACCAAAACAGAATCACATGCTGTTTTCCCAACTTTGAGAAAACAAAATAAGTAAATAGAAAGAATTTTCTCAGTTTTAATCTTTTCTCCTGCAATATTTTCCCTAACCATTTCAGCGTTGCTTACCTGCCAGCAAACACCAGTGGATGGCAGAAAAAGTGAACAGCCACCAACAGGGAAAAGCGCTTGACCATTCTTGGTTTGGAAGGTGGCCTTTTTCGTGAACAAGTGTTCTTATTTTGTTCCATTTATACGGTCACATTTTCTGATAGTAAAATTCTTCCTAGTTAATGGGATAGCTTTACAATTCTTAACATTTATTCATTTTTGAGAGACAGAGAGAGACAGAGCACAAGTAGGGGAGGGGCAGACAGAGAGGGAGACACAGAATCTGAAGCAGGACCCAGGCTCCAAGCCGTCAGCATGGATCCCGACAAGGGGCTCGAACCCACAAACCACGAGATCATAACTTGAGCCAAAGATGGACACTTAACCAACAGAGCCACCCAGGAGCCTCTATAGGATAGTTTTTTTTTTTTTTAACGTTTGTTTATTTTTGAGAGAGAGAGACAGAGAGACAGAGCATGAGTTGGGGAGGAGCAGAGAGAGAGGGAGACACAGAATCCGAAGCAGGCTCCAGGCTCTGAGCTGTCAGCACAGAGTCCGACACGGAGCTTGAACCCACAAACTGTGAGATCGTGATCTGAGCCGAAGTTGGATGCTTAACTGAGCCACCCAGGCACCCCTAGGGTAGTTTTAAATGTACCTGTATCACACTGTGTTCTTGTAGGGACAGTTATTGGAACAGTTGTAAAAACCATCAAATTAATCAAATCTATTCCTTGTATTTTACATCCGTAGAAAATGAGGCTCAGAAAACTCTAAGAATGTGCTCAAAGTTAGGTAGATGGCCCTGATGTATCAATGACCAAACCCAGGTGTCTCAGTGACCAGACCAGTGCCTAATTAAGGATAGGACACTACTTTTCCATCAGCTGAAGCCCCCTGCCCAGTCTTCCCTGGCTGGAGGTGGCTGCCTTTAATCTATTCACTGAGCTTCCCTTTTCCTCTTTCACCATTTACAAGAGGGAGGTTATCATACCCTTGCAGAGAAAACAAGAAAATCTATCAAAGTGGCTTAAAAAGTATTTATTAAAAATACGATCACCGGGCACTGTATATAGGTATTGAGTCACTAAATGTACATCTGAAACTAATATGACACTCTATGTTAATAAACTGGAATTAAAAAAAAACTTTAAAAATGTTTATTTTAGAAAAATCAATGTAACAAAATATAAGCTTATGTTATTGTTATAGAAAGTTGACACTAAATACCAGTTGTTCTCCCCTTTCAAATCCATGCCTTCTTTGTATGTTAAATATTTGTATTATCTACCTTTTTCTATCCTTTATAAAATCAATATCATCTCCTAGCTGTGATTTTAAAGGGAAAAGTTAAAGGTAAGTGATTTATAATAAAAGAGTTTATATTTCAATACATAATGATTCAGGGTTGACTACACCAGGAAACATAATGAGGAAAATACTTGTGCATATTGTTAGTAAATAAGTTTAGAATTATGAGAAACAAGACACCAATGAATATGCTTTTGGACATACTTTGTAAAATAAAATAAGGGCAAAAGATATATGTATGGAGAATCAACATGAAGGTTGCCCATGAATGCTTCATATTTAACATTTTAAAATAAAAAAAATATAGGGGTACATGGGTGGCTCAGTTGGTTAAGCATCTGACTTCAGCTCAGGTCATGATCTCACAGTTTGTGGGTTCAAGCCCCACGTCGGGCTCTGTGCTGACAGCTCAGAGCCTGGAGCCAGCTTCTGATTCTGTGTCTCCCTCTCTCTCTGCCCCTCCCTCATTCATGTTCTGTCTCTCAAAAATGAATAAACATTTTTTAAAAATTAAAAATAAACAAAAATTAAAAAGTATATACAATTTGTTAAAAAGCATAAATGTTTCTCTAAATGAATTCAAATCACACATGCATTAATCTATTGGCTGTAGAACAAAAACGATCATCAGTGACATAAGTAGGTGACTTATGTTTGACCTTATGTCTCAGTTTATGAATACACTAATAACTGTTAACTTGCTCTGTTTTATGGATTTTTCTCCCAGCAGCTCTTTAAGAACTTTGAAATGGCAATTTTCCAGGTCTCTCTCTCTCTCTCTCAAGCAGGGCACACTTGTAATAATATCTGAGAAATAAAATAATAGTAGACCAGTGGAGGAATAGGCAAGGAAGAAATCATTTCAAATTCTGTCTGTGTCTGCCTATTTATTTTTTTAGTTAAATGAAAGATATAAAATGACAAAAAAAAAACGTAAGGGCTAAATAAGTATACATCTACTTATACACACACTCACACAAAGTCAGTGTGTACACAGCAGCTACAAACACAGACTGATCCAGGCTTCCTGAATTGGTGATATAATTGAATCAGGCAATGCGGCCATCAACGATGTATTCCGCAAAATGGTAAGTTACAAATACAACAAAGTATAAGCTTCCCTCAATTTATTTGGTAGTTGTATTTCTGAGTTATTCAGGGCATGTTAAATCAGTGCAAAAATTATTTTGTGTTTACATAGGAATGAGTAAGTTTCTAGACCTAAATCATCATAATTAGGTTTTTCATCTACTCGGATACTGAATCATTCAACCAAAATTTATGAGGAGCTCAAGCAAATTCTATATTACATGGGAAACTGAGAAGTGACAATTATATTAAAAACTGCAGGATGTGGGATGCCAGGGTGGCTCAGTCAGTTAAGCATCCAACTTTGGCTCAGATCATGATCTCACAGTCTGCGAGTTCAAGCCCCACATCAAGCTCTGTGCTGACAGCTCAGGGCCTGGAGCCTGCTTTGGATTCTGTGTCTCCCTCTCTCTGCCCCTCTCCCACCCACGCTCCGTCTCTCCCTCAAAAATAAACAAACATTAAAAAAAATTTTTTTAAGTGTGGGATGCCATTAGGAAGAATATCCAGGCACTGTAAAAGTACCCTAGAAAGAAAGGTTTCCAGGAGAGGAAGTGGGGTAATGCTTGAGCTAAGTCTTAGAACTAGAACAAAACAAAACAGACAAGCAGAGCCACAGAAGAAAGTGCAAGTGGAAAAGCATTTTTGTATGAGTGGATGTGGACTCATGAGTGTAGAGGGAGGGAGTGTAGTGTAGGGAAGGGAGGCTGGATCCATAAAGGCAAGAAGGACATGACATGACAAAAGACTGAATGTATCCTGAAGTCTTTTAAACTGGAAGTGACATCCACTTTGCATTGAAGAACACTCTCTTAGCAGCAGTACAGAATGATGGCTTGTAACAGAGTAAGTCAGACGAGTTAGGAGATCATTAATTAGATTAACACAGGTGAGAAATACTGAAGGCTTAAACCAACGGCCGTGAGGTCTGAGTGTCCAGGATGGACTGGACATATGTTTAGAGGTAGATTCAATGGGGTGAAAGACAAGATGGAGAGGAGAAGGGAGGGACAGAAAGGAGTCTTCTGTGGAGCATTCTAGTGGGTCAGTAGCTATGGAGGCAAGATCATTCTTTCAGCATTAATGGATGGTAGGTACTTACTAAACCAAACCAGTCTTTACCAATGCCTACCAGTAGTTTGGTAATTACTAGTAGGTATAATACGTATACCACCCTTATTGGAAAAATACCCCCAAATCACACCTACTGATAATGGGTTCAATTAACATAATTCAGCAAACTTTTATTGACAACACTGATATGCCAGGCATTACCTAGATGCTGGGGAAGCAGAGTAAAGAAGACTCAGAACCTGGTCTTAAGGAACTTTAGCCACCTAGATGACATCATGGAAGAATATGTGGACAGAAACTGGTTTTCACTGCTAGAAGCCTAGTTCTAGCATAACACTTAGCACAAAATGAAAACTCAGTAAATATTTATAGAATACGTAACACCCAATTAAGCATTAAAATATTCAAGCATCACTTCTTTCCCTTCGAAGAATGTCCCCTTTCTACGAGACCCTTTTCATCTGTGTTTAAACACACTTAAAGCCTTTAAATTGCTACCTTGAACCCATTTTACTTCTAGCCAGTCTTTTCTCTCTCCACCTCATTGCAGCCAAACAGTGCAAAAGAGTTTCCATACTCTCTATTTCTGTTTCCTTACTTCTCGCTCCCTCCTTAGTCTGCTCCAATCTGGCTTATCACCATTGAAATAGCTCTTGCTAAAGTCACAAATAACCTCTATGTTTTATAAATCCAATAAATATTTCCATTCTTGTTTTACTTAACCTCTGAGCATCAATCAACAAAGTTCACAATTTCATGATACGTTCTCTTGTGCTGATGTCAATGAACTTGGTTTCCTCCTATTTCTCTAAGTATCCCTTCTCAGTCACCTAAGTTGACTCGTCCTCTTCTATCCAGCTTTTAAATGATGGAAGTCCTAGAGGTTTGGTCTTGAATGTCTTTTCTCCTCACACTATACTCTCTGCTTCAGTGACTTCATCTCTGCCCATGACCTCAATTACCACCCATATGCGGACAGCCTTTCAATTTTATCATCTGCCTGGAACACTCATTTGAGCTCCAGTCCTTTATTTTTAACTTTTTTTAATGTTTGTTTATTTTTGAGAGAGAGAGAGCAAGCAAGCAGGGAAGGGGCAGAGAGAGAGGGAGACAGAGGATCCCAAGCAGGCTCTGCACTGACAGTGGAGAGCCAGATGCAGGGCTCGAACTCATGAGCTATGAGATCGTGACCTGAGCCAAAGTCAGGTGCTTAACTGACTGAACCACCCAGGCACCCTAAGTCCTAGTCCTTTAAATCCAACTCTTCAGCATCTCCTTTGAATGGCCACAGGTTCCTCAAACTCAGTGTGTCCAACACTGAACTCATCAAGATGCACAAAACCCAACAGTCATCCTTGATCCACCCTTCCTTTGCCCAGTCTCCCACTCCGCCAGTAAGTTCTGTTGACTCTCTATTCAAAACTTATCCTGAAACATCCACTACTCATTCTCGTTCTCCATTATGACCACACCTATCCAAACTCTGAACTACCAATCTCCAGCAGTCTCCCAGACTCCTCATCCAACCCATTCTCCACACAAAAGCAAGAATGATCTGAACAACAACAACAACAACAACATGCCTGTTTCTTATTAAACCTCTTCAGTAACTGTTGTTTTAGTGTAAAGACCAAAGTCCTTTACATCCTACAGGCCCCCCAATCACCTGGGACCTACCATCTTCCAGCCTTTCTCATGACGCTACTCTCCCCTCAGATCCTGGGCTCCATCACGCTTTTAAGGTTCTCATTTGTTTTCTGTGCCTTTCTGCACAGGCCTCAGGCACTGAGAATGCCTCTGCCTAGAATGTTCTGCACGTCTCCTGCCCTTGTCCACGTGATTTCCACTCATTCTCCAAAGCTCAGCCGAAGGGACACTCAGTCAAAGAAGCCTCTCGTATCCAGGCCTCAAGTCCCCATTACATCTGCTCATAGCATCCAATGCTCCTTCTCCATAGTCCTGTCCACAGTAATTTTTAACAGCTTTATTGAGACACAATTCACAAACCATAAAATTTTCCCACTTAGAGTAAACTATTCAATGGTTTTGGTATATCCATAGATTATGTGCAACCAGCACCACAATCAATTTTAGAACATTTTAATTACCTCCAAAAAAAAAGCCTATACCCTTTAGTTGTCACTGCCCTAGCCTCCAGACTCCCCACCCCAGCCCTAAGCTAACATTAAGCTACTTTCTGTCTCTCTAGATTTCCCAATTCTGGACTTTTCATATGAATAGAATCGTTACATGCAGTCTTCTTTCACTGAGCATAATGTCTTCAAGTTTCATTCATGTTATAGCAAGCACCAATACTTTATTACTTTTTATGTCCTCAAAACCATTTTAATAATTGGGTAATTGTGGTCTTCTGCTAAAATGTAGGTTCCATGAAACCAGGAACTGTCTCATTCCCTCCTAGATCACACACAGAGGTGTCTGAGGGGTTCAGTATGATTTGTTGAACTACCAACAAATCAAAAGGTGAGCTTGGCTCAAAGCCCCTGCAATATTTCACTCAAAATTTGAAGGCAAAGAATCCAGTGGAGCTTCTTTTCATCACAGAAATGAAACTCATTCTGCAATCTATATTTGTACATTTTAGCAATAACTTGCAAATAATTAAAAACTACAAATGCATCTTTAACATTTTATACATGCCTGCACAATTTTCTTCAAATTTAAAACATATAGAGATAACCTGAGTATCTTGGTTAAAGGCAGATTCTGGGGCAGTAAATCTTGGGCGGGGGGCGCGGAGACCTGGCATTTCTCACAAGCACCCAGGTGATGCCAATGCTGATGCTCCAGGGACCACATTTCCTTTTAAGCAGAAGGGTCTTAGAGCATCATGCTTTTTCTTCTTCAAGCTTGCTGGTATTTAAAAACTATGTTCAAATCAGTTTTGACATATTATTACACTTAAGATTCACACAGTAGGAGCTTAGCAAATACTTGTTGAATTATTACTTAGTAAATGAGTAAACAGCATTCAAATGCAAAAAGGTTCTTTGACAAGAAATAGCAGTTGGGGCTGCTTCTGAAACAGCAGATAGAAGCAAGGAACTTTAAGAATCAACGAATTCAAGAAAGAAGTTGATCAGATCCTAAATAACTATAATTCAGGGTATAAGGAGAATTAAGTCACTGAGGTAAGTGTGAATGATAATAAAAATGAATCCAGGGGTGCCTGGGTGGCTCAGTCGGTTAAGCATCTGACTTCGGCTCAGGCCATGATGTCAAGGTTCGTGAGTTCGGGCTCTGCATCGGGCTCTGTGCTGACAGTTCAGAGCCTGAAGCCTGCTTTGGATTCGGTGTCTCCCTCTCTCTCTGCCCCTCCCCCAATCACACTTTGTCTCTCTCTCCTTAAAAAATAAATAAAAATTTAAAAAAAGTGAATCCAGGAAAGAACTTACAAACATCAAGCAAATGTGTTTACTATCTGAAAAAGAAAATAAAAAACTTCACTTGTCTTTATACAATGATTATAGGCAGCTTAAAAAATGAGAAAATACAGGCTTGCAAAAATGAAAATTTACAGTGGGTGGAAGAAAACAAAAACATGCAGGAACAAGGAAATGAAGATGAAAGCAAGCTACAGTTCTAAACAACAAAAATGAATTTTCTTTTGAGAAAATGAATCATGCAGACATTAAACTGAATTACCAAATCAAACTAGAATCTCCCGGACTTCAGGATAAACAGCACAAAAGCTCACTGGGAAGAAACGTATGAACACTGACACCAGAATTTTAAAAACTGCAACTTATCAGAAACCTCAGGGGCTCTCAGTAAATTCGTTAGGCGTATGTGCCTAACTAAGCCTTTACCACAAATGAAAGGTCCGACACAAAACTGGAAGGTAATCTTTGTTTGAGTCTGTCTTATTTAAGATTCAGGACTGCGTTATCTGCAAATACTGCCTACTTCTCCACCAAGTAATCAACGGTAGCTGGAGCCCTCCATTCTAAGACCTCCTCCGCCCCCCCCATGATAATGACATCCACCATAGGTACAGGGTCCAAAGATAACCATGAAACTTAATAATTCACTTTTGGCAGCTCTATTTCTTTTTTAATTAACATCTTTTCCAAGCAAGTGAGAAGTCGAGCTGCACAAAGCAGATCCCTGATAAGCACACCTTGACAGAAGCAGATAAACAGGATGTCTGGGCTGAGGTACCACAGCCAAATAATGTGACAGAAATTATTCACCAGGGCTGTGCAACAGGGCCCGTGGGGGTCTATCCTGTTAGCGAAGAGATTTACCATCAAAGTCACCCCAAAGTCGCAACTGAATGAAAGGACAAACTAGTTTTCAAAAGCTCTAGCACCATCAGAGGAAAAAGTAGCTTTGGGGACCAGCTGCATCATGCAAATGCTGGGAGACAGCAGCCCCCATTATCCCTCAAGTGGCATTTGGCGGATTCTTACCTGTCCCAAATTCCTAAGTAAAAGCCGCATTTCTTCCAGATAGACTAACTGAATCGACTGACATCACTTTTATGCCCAAATGCTGCTAAAAAGCATCTAGTAGGAATATAAGAGCACCGTTCGATTTAGAAGCCAAAGACCAATTAGCAGGTGCCCTTTATCACGAAAACTGGAGCTCTGAAGCTGACAGGGTGGTTAGTTAATTCGGAGAATTGAACATTTTAACACTTAGCAGGAACTGAATTTCCATTCCACCAGATCTCTGCATTATATAACAGAAAGTGCATTTCTGGTTCATCAGGCTCCACTTAACTAAGGAGAAACACATAGCTATGAGGTAACTCCCAAAGCCACAGTGCTTAAATGAACCATGACCAATTTTTAAACAGGGCTTTTTAGAAGTAATACTGTCATCGGCTTCTCAGTCCGCACACCACAGACCCTCACCCCAGTCAAGTGTGCCTAATTGCTTCTCTGCTGGGCCCACCCGTACTCTGGGAGCCATTCTGTCCCTGGGCAAAAAAGGACGGCTTCGGTACGACACTCCATTCTACTACTAAAACGTTCTGCAGCTGCTCCCCGGCCTGTTCCTAGGACTGAGACAGCTTGGGGCCCCAGCTGTAAGGATCTCTGCCATTTCCCTTGATGCTCTGCCCCTGCCCTGTTTTCAGTTCCCCTGGTTGGCTGACCTCTTAGCCTCTCTTTCTCCTCACGATGAATGTGTAGCCTGCTTCAACCTGAATTATATGCCAGAATCTTCCGGGGGCCTCAGCTCTCCCTACCCTAACTCCAGCTCCACTCGGCTATCCTGATGCCACCCAGGTCTTTATATGACAAACAAGAAAGAGAAAGTTCTTTTTTATTTTATCTCATCTCAGTATCACTGACATCTCTCACTGGACTTCATTTCTTAGTAGCAGACAGTGAAAGGCAGTAGTGAATGGTTAAATAGAGAAAAGCCACCCTTACGTAGGGACAGTGATAATCACATAGATACTTTAAAATCACCATTTTTGAGGGGTGCCTGCATAGCTTAGTCAGCTGAGCACCTGACTTTGGCTCTGGTCATGATCTCATGGTTCATGAGTTCAAGTCCCACCTCAGGCTCTGTGTTGACAGCTCAGAGCCTACAGCCTGCTTTGGATTCTGTGTGTGTGTGTGTGTGTGTCTGCCCCTCCCCTGCTTGTACTCTATCTCTCTCTCTCAAAAATAAACATTAAAAAAATTATAAAAATAAAAAATAAAATCACCATTTGGGGGGCACCTGGGTGGCTGTTGGTTAAGCATCTGACTCTTGATTTTAGTCCAGATCATGCTATTACAGTTTTGTGGGTTCGAGACCTGCGTCTGGCTCTGCACTGACAGCGGGAGCCTACTTGGGATTCTTCTCTCTCTGCCCCTCTCCAGCTCGTGCTCTCTCTCTCAAAATAAATAAATAAACCTAAAAAAATCTTAAATCACTGTTTCCCATTTTGCATGGGGAAATTTTAGTCACATAGGAAAGAAAAATGGAAAGCGGACTCCAGACAAGGGTACTGAAAAGTAAATGCAAAGAGGTGGTAGAATGTACTGGAAAGAACAAAGACCTCTGAGCTACAAAGACTGAGTTTGAAGCTCAGTTCTACCATTTCCTATCAGAGCAGCCTAGGCAAAAATCCCAAAATGTCAACTCTCTTTCCTTTCATCTGTAAAATGGAAAGACTAAAACCATTTCACATAGGATTTTTGTGATATAATACATACAGCCAAAGGTAATCAATTGCCCTATATACTGTAAGCAGTCAATGCATAAATATGCATTCACAGCGTGGCTGGAGGGAAGAGTGTATAAAGTGGTGAGGGAAGAACTAGGTTGGGGGGTGTAGTCTGGGGCCACATCATGTGGTGCTCTGAACTCAAACTCAGGAGGCTACAGTCACAGAATAGTGTAAAGTGAGTGAGTCTCGTGGACAGAGGTGTGCTTCAGAGTAAATTTGGCGGCCATAAGGAAGGGCAGATTGGAAGAGGGAAGACTGGAAGTACGAAATCCAATTAGATATAAACTAAGTCATGCAAAAAAAGGTGGAGAGGGGACGAAAATCAGAATAAAGAGTCAATTCTAGACATTAAAAAATCTATAACTGCTGGGGCGCCTGGGTGGCGCAGTCGGTTAAGCGTCCGACTTCAGCCAGGTCACGATCTCGCGGTCCGGGAATTCGAGCCCCGTGTCGGGCTCTGGGCTGATGGCTCAGAGCCTGGAGCCTGTTTCCGATTCTGTGTCTCCCTCTCTCTCTGCCCCTCCCCCGTTCATGCTCTGTCTCTCTCTGTCCCAAAAATAAATAAACGTTGAAAAAAAAAATCTATAACTGCTAAGATTTGGTAAATATGTGGATGTCGGAGGCAAAGGGAATGGAAAAGAGAATTGGGCAGAAAGACAGTGCTATTGATAGATTTCGAGAACCCAGAAGAGAAAGTTTGAAAAGATAAAAGCTGAACATAATTACGTTCGAGGTTCTGGCAGAACATTTAATTACAATGGTTCTAAACATTCGGGAAATCTTCAAAAATTAGAGCGCAATCTGGCAGCGGGATACAAGCTGGGTTATTTATTTCCTGTGTGGCAGCGCAGGGCTATTGTTTAATATCCTAAATCTGGCTGACGCAGACAACTCTCCTATTTGCTGGTGTGGAGCCGGATACGGGAGGCAAGTGCCTAGTGGGCCACTGTTGGTGAGCAGAACCGGCAGGCGGGATGGACACACAGCAGCAAAGAGGACAGCTGTCAAGACTGTTTGTCATTTTTTGGCTGCTCAACATCTAACTCCCCTTCCTCCTTGGGGGAATCCTTCAATGTGTGGGTTTTGATGGGAAGCCCAGTCCTACTTCTTACAGAAAAGCTGAGGGAGGCCACACATCCCCTCCCCTCACCCTTGGCGGATGGAGCACGCACAGGTGTCCGAGGCTGGGCCAAACAGAAATTTCTACAAGAAAACTTATGTTTTTGAGTAAGTGAAGCAAGGACAAGGAGGCAGTTTGGAACTCTGTGCTCATGGGGGCACCTCGGAGCAGATGTATCAGACCACTCCTGCCACATGACCCAGCCTCCCTGGGTTTCTGCCCACACTCCTGTCCTAGTTTCCTGGACTTTGGAGCAATTTTTAAAAGTGTCCAATATCCTTCTAAGATTTTTTTTTCCTACTTAAGTTAGCCAGGGACGGTTGCTATGGCCACAGCACTCCAAAACTTGAACATTTCTCTTCTATAATCAATTTCTTGTCTACATAATGAAAAGCGTTATACAGTAGTGCGTAGCCACGACTTCAGCACCAGAACCCCCTGTGGCTGTCCCCAGCTCTGCCCCTTACTAGCTGTGTGATCCTCAGTGAATCACTTCACACCCTATGCCTCAATTTTTACATCTGCAAAAGAGGGGTCCTAACAGCGACACAGCCCATGGTGATGTCTTGGGAATAAACTGGATAATACAAAGTGCCTATGAGAGGGCTTGGCACACAACAAGCATAAATGTCAGCTGTGATTATGATCATGTGATGACCATAATAGCGTAGGTGCCCTCTAAGCCAAGATCCCTGTCTTTAGCACTTTGGAATCTAGTTGAAGGGGCAAGAGCCATACGGATTAAACATTCTGCAAGTAGGGAAGGATTGGTATAGCACGCATATACAGAACACAAATGTGAGTCTAAACGCTGTTACCGTGTCAATTTATGAGATGTTCTTTTTTTTTAATTTTTTTAAGTTTATTTATTTATTTTGAGAGAGAGAGAAAATGAACACAGTTGGGTAGGGACAGAGAGAGAGGGAAAGAAAATTCCAAGCAGGTTCTGTGTTACAGGCACAGAATGCAACACAGGACTCAAACTCACAAGCCATGAGATCGTGACCTGAGCCAAGATCAAGTCAGACACTTAACCAACTGAGCCACCCAGGTGCCCCTGAGATGTTCTTTTTTAAACTAGCTACATTTATGTTGCTGACATACTAAGCTATGCCTTACAGCCATGACAAGGTCTCAGGGTTCACCTAAGAATTCACGACAGGCTAACATTAAAGAGAAAATGAGCAAAGGACATTTGTTTCAAGACTGGGTGGCGTCAGAAATCCAAAAGCAGTCCCTAGAAAAGTCTATTTCAGTGTCTCCTAGGGGCTCTGGTCAGATACATGGAGATCTAGGCAGAATAAAATTAAGATATGGCCTCATTAGATCCTTTATGAGGGAATGTGAAAATGAATCCCCCAAAATGAAGAGTCAGTCATAAGCCAGATAAAGTCTGTTCTGTGAAGCAGATGATGCTATAGAATTCTTGGACCTGTTCTCACAGCCAAAGCCTGAATTATACATTTTTTTTTTTTTTAAATCTAAGCATGAGCTGTGCGGTGTAGCATCTACTAATGGTCTTAAAATGTATACATCTCTCCATCACCTAAAACAACTACTTGTATGGATTCAATTTTAGCAACATCTAGTATACCTGCTTTTGGAAATTCAATTTAATTTTTTCTTTCTAGGTTTCCAGTTGTTCCGGCCCCATTTACTGAAAAGGACCATCTTGCCCTGTGGCTCTGCACAACCACGTGTAAAATAAATCAAGTGTCCACATGCACAAGTCTGTTTCTGTGTTCTCCTCTTTTCCATTGATCGATCTGTCCATTCCTATGCCAGCGATGCACTATCTTAATTACTATGCTTTAATTATAAGTCTTTCCTGGTAGCTCAAGTCCCCTGACCTCGTTCTTCTTCAAAAGTGTCTGTTATTCTTGGCCCTCTCCCTGTTTATACACACTTTAGAATCAGCTCATCAAATTCCATCAAAAAAGCCCACTGGGATTTTTATTGGGCTTGCACTGAATCTACAGGTCAATTTAGGGGAGCATTAACATCCTTACAATATTGAAAAAGAAGAGCAAACAGACCTCAGCTGGGAGAGATTTAACACTAAATTAAATTCTGAGTTTTGGCTATGACAGGGTACTCAGGGTTCTATTTGCTGAAATAAGGCTGTGTGTGTAACTTAAAGAGAACCTAAGACTTATTACAAGTAACCAGAAAAGACAGGGGCCGCTCAAGTTGCAACCCAGGTGCTGGGAAGATTCCTTTGCTGGATACATTTTAAAGGGAAGATGAGAGACAAAACTAAAGTTGCATTTTGATTATATCACAAGCGTGCTTGCTCAGCTGGTATCACTTAAGACCAGTTTGTGTGCTTTTCTCGGAAAATGTCTTGCACATCTTTTCTTAGGTGTATTTTATTAAAAAGCTGCTTTCTCTTATATTTTCTCAACGCATAGTATTACTACATAGAAATGTTTCTGAGTTTTTGTGTTAAATCTTATACACTTCAGAGAAGTCATCTCATAATTAGTTGATACATTTTCTTGGATTTTTCTATGCAGACAATACCATTGGTCAGCTAAATCTCTTCTAGGACTTGTAATGGCATTTCAGGGCTCCTGTCCCATGGGGACACTGGGATGTCATATTCCTAGCCTCAAAGCCCACAGCAAGCCTGGTTCAGTTTTTGGTCACCTGTCACTGAGGCTCCAGGATGCACGGACCTTCAATCCTCTTTTCCTGAAGAGGCTGAACTCGTGGCCACACTTCCTGCCTCCAGACCATCCTGGGACCAATGCCGAACAAGCTTAGGGCTTTGGTTCCAATCACCATTTTTCACTTCTGTTTCATTTCTTTTCCACAGAGAGGAAGGTGCTCTTTTTGAGCCTAGCTATGTATTTTAGTTTCCTATTTTAGTAGTTTTTCTGCCATCATTTGTATTTGTAAAGCAAGAAATTCATCAAGATAGAAACTATCCATGACACCTTCGCAGAAGATAATACAATCATCTTTATAATGTCTTGACTATGGGAAATGTTTTGAATAAAACACAGTGCTTTGAATAAAAGTGTTTTGAGTAAAACTAAAACGTAAATGTGAAACTCCAAAACCTCATAAGGCAAATCTTTAAAAAGCAAGATACTTTTAGCTACTTTACCTAAAGAGCGACCTTAATAGTGAGTATAATCTTTTCACACACCGTTCTAGATGTTACAACATGGATTATATTTTACCTTCGTATTCTCAGAATCAAACATAATAATGCTAAAGACTCTTCAGTGGTGGACTGTGTGACTTAAGGCAGACCACATAACCTCCAGAGCCTCAATTTCCTCATCAAGTCATATTATAATAACAACTGCTTCAAATAAACAATAATAGTACATAAGCTGGGAGAGAATGATGGGAGTAAAAGTTCTTACATTGCTCAGTAGGAGGGTAAAGGTACTGATTTTAGACTTTGAGTTAAATATGCATGAAAACAGGCAAAGGGACAAGTAAATGGATAGGGAAAATAAAGTTTTCAATAATAGAGGGAATGATGAAATGAGAAAAGAAGATCCAACAGCTCAATCAATCCAACAGCTGTGCCCTGATCCTATCTCTACCTTTGTCTACCTTGCTCTGTGCCCTTCAAGGTAGAATAGGTGATTGAGGGCCAGGGTTGGGGAGAAAGAGTGAAAGCATCTATTCCAAACACCATCCTCATAGGGGCTACCAGATTCTGAAAGGAGATCTCTATAAATTCATTCTCCTCTCTGTCTCTCTGTCTGTCTCTCTTCCCTCCCTCCCTCCATTTCTCCATCTCTCCCTCCTTCTCTCCCTCTCTCCCTTCATCCTGATTCCCGTAACTTCCCTCTCCATGTAGTGGTATAAATTATGTCCTCCAAAAAGATATGTTCAAGTACTAACCCCTGGTACCCATGAATAAGACCTTATTTGCAAGTAGGGTCTTTGCAGATGTAACCAAGTTGGTCAGACTGAATTAGGTGGGCCCTAATAAGAGAAAGCGGAGTTCTGGGTGTAGAGACACAGAGGAGACACAGAAAAGAAGACCACGTAATGGTGCAGGTAGCATTTGGAGTGATCCAGCTACGACCCAAGGAATCCCAAGGAGTACTGAGAGCCACTAGAAGCTAGGAAGAAGCAAGGGAGGATTCTACTCTAAATAAAAAAGAGCATGACTTTCCAATACCTGGATTTTGGATTTGTCTCAAAACTGGGAGAGAATTAGTATCTGTTGCTTTAAGCCAGCAATTTGTTACAGTAACCCTAGGAAACTACTGCACTCCCCTTGCTCCTCCAGACTCCTACAATGACTTTGCTGTTCTAACGAGCTCCAGGCTACCACACTATTTTTGTGGGTTTCCTACACCCTATAAACCTATTTTACCTGTGTAAATAGCAGCTTTAACAACTCTCTTCAAATTACCCAATTTCAGAGTTCACCAGTTTCATGCCAGGACCTTGACTAATATAGAAAGGAAGAAAAGAAAGGGAAGAAGAAATAGAAAAAAAGGTTGATAAAGAGAAAGTACCTAACAAGATGGCAGAATAAGAGAGTAAATCCAAATATCCATCATCAGATAAATATCGTAAGCTAAAGTTGCGTGAAAGACATCAAGTCACAGAAGGATACAGGCAAAATTACACATTTATATAAAGTTCAAAAAACTGGTATGAATAATACAATACATTGTTTGGAAATATATATTTAAGTGTTAAGATTTATGCAAATAATTAATACAAAATTCAGGATTGTAGTTATGGAGATGTAGCCAACAGAAAATTTCCAAGTTGTTTCTTAAGCTAGGTAAGGGGTACATAGGAGTGTTCTCTTTATTAGAATTCATGTAACTGTACATATATATTTTATATACTCTGGTAAATATGATGATGCATATCACAATAAAAATTATAATATTAAAAAGTTAATTAACATTACTGGTGATAAGTCATGTTGATAGTATGTACCCCTGATATAATATGATGAAAATTATATTTTATATCTGAGGTCTTCCTCCCAGAAAGTGCACAACCCCAGTCTAATCATGGGAATAACATATGACCAGCCCAATTGAAAGAATATTCTACAAAACACCTGACCAATATTCATTAAAACTATCAAAGTCCACAAGAGCAAGGAAAGCCTGAGAAAGTGTCACAGACCAGAGAAATCTAAGGAAATATGCCAACTAAAGGTAATGAATTGTCAAAAGCTAACAACAACAAGAGAATCTTGAAAGTGACAAGAGAGTAGCAACTTGTCACATTCAAGGGCTCTTCAATTAGATTACAGCTGATTTCTCTTTAGAAACCAAGGAGGCCACAAGACAGTGGGATGACATACTTAAAATGCTGAAAGAAAAAAACTCAATCAAGAATTCTATATCTAGCAAAACTATCCTTCAAACTACTACTGACTAAATCCTGTTAACCTAAATTCCATGACTATGTAAAGGCTACATACAAAAAGTCTATGATAATATTAGTTTTAGAAAGTATAAAGCAAATATTAATAACTGAAGTTCTTATTGAATACATGAACTATTTTGTCAGAATCACAAGTACATGTTCCCTGAAGAGTGTTTCTGCTAAAAAGGACAAAATACCATTTTTGCCTGCTTATGGGTATAATTGTTTTCATTATAGAACATTTGGTAATAATAGGAAAATACAAAAAAAAAAAAATACCAGCATGTTCACTGTTGATTTACCTCTTTCAGCCTCTTGTTACTATATGCCTTTATAAATACAAATTAGGATCATGCCACTGCATTTATAACCTGTCATTTTCCATTTAATATATGATGGTCATTTCCTTGTGGCTTTCAATATTTTATAAGATTTATTGTATTACATGATACACATTCACTGTAGAAAAGACAGGAAATGCAGTTAAGCAGAGAACAAAATAAGTCATCAAAAATTCCATCAATACTCAGAATATTAACGTTTTAATGAATATTCTATTTTTTATGTTTATATGTAAGCAAAAAAAATCTTATATTATCCTTAAAGTTTTATAAGTTAGCTTTTACACTTAGCCTGACAGTTCACATCTTTCCATATCAATGAATACTTATCTAATTAATAATGAACCATGATACATTTTGTTAATTCCCTGTTCCTAGACATTTAGGTAACTCCTAATTTTATAGATAACATTATGATAGATGTCATTGTACCCAGACTTTGTGAACCTATCTGCGTCATCCAGCTAAATTCCCAGAACTGGAAACATTGGGTGACGAGATAACCATCTTTATAGTGATTGATAGAGACATTATGCCAGAAGGCTCCCCCAAAGGCTGAACTAATCTTCCCTCTATCACCATGTTATTTTCCCCCCACTAACACCTAATTGATGGGAAGACTTTGAACCTCACTGCTAATTTTAATTTTTGTATTAATAGTGAAGTTGAATTTCTTTTTAATTTATTGGTCGTTTGTCTGCCTTTATGTATCATGTACACGTCTCATTTTTCTTACAAATAAGAAGTAGCTCTTTATAGGTTAAGGATATAATCTATACTGTAATATATGTTACAAATATTTTTTCCCAACTTTGTTGCTTGATTTCTAATTCAGGATGCAGTGTTTCTATTTAATTAAATTTTATCTTTTCAGGTAGCCAAATCTGTTTTTCTCTTTCATGACTTCTCTTTGTTAACATGAAAATTCATGTTAATAAAGGCCTATGGCACTCTCAAGATCAGAAAATCTGTCATCTGTATTTTATGCACATTACTGTTTGGTCTCATTTAAAATCTTTAGTCCATTAGGAATTTATTTTGGAATATGTGAGGTAACATACATATATATTTAAACATACACTTTAAGCATGCATTGACTTCTTCTGCATAAAGTAGAAACTGATATGTCCAAATCTTCACCTAGGCTAAATTTATATAAGCCAGAAAGGCTCCTTTTATCCTGTTATGGTCCAATATGGTAGCCAATAGCCACATGCAGCTATTGAGGACTTGAGATATATCTGTATTACAGCAGAAATCAAGCTGTGCTATGTGTATAAAATACATGAGATTTCAAATATTTAATCCAAAAACAAAGCATGTAAAATATCTCAGTAGTTTCTTTTTTTTTTTTTTTTCGACGTTTATTTATTTTTGGGACACAGAGAGACAGAGCATGAACGGGGGAGGGGCAGAGAGAGAGGGAGGCACAGAATCGGAAACAGGCTCCAGGCTCTAAGCCATCAGCCCAGAGCCCGACGTGGGGCTTGAACTCACGGACCGCGAGATCGTGACCTGGCTGAAGTCGGACGCTCAACCGACTGCGCCACCCAGGCGCCCCTCAGTAGTTTCTTATATTGATTATAATGTTGAAATCATAAGATTTTTGATATATGGATTTAAATTAATTGCTAAAATTAATTTTAACAATTTATGTTCCTTTTGCTTCTGTTCCTTTTCCTTTCCCTTCTTTTGATGTGACTACTAGAAAATCTTAAATTACGTTTGTGGCTCATACTACATTTCTATTGGATAGTGCTGATTTAGATTTTAAGGTCAAATTAACCTTTCCTGGCTCCTTTTCAGTTTAGGTCCTTGCTACTTAAAGTGTGGTCCCTAGCCCAGCCTCATAGAGGCTAGGAGCTTACTAGGAGCTTTTAAACGTGTAGAATTTTAAGCTCCACTCCTGGACTACTAAATGAGGATGTGCATTTTAAGATATCCCTCTAGAAGACTACTAGGCCTACAATAAAGTGAGAACCACTGCTTTAAATTAATGTCCCAAATGTGGCCATGTAGATGTTACTACTGATCATCCTCATGATGAAAAAAGTCTAGGAAAAACGTTCAGTGACATGGAAGGGGGGCAGCAGTCTATTGAAAACCTAAAACAAAACAAACCTAATCCAGGCTTTCCTTGGGTAGAGATGGAGGCAAACTTCCACCCAAGTGGATCTTTGGGAACTCCATAGAAAAATGGTACAAAATCAAGTACTTCAAAAAACAAAGATATTTGCCTGTTAGTCTATTATTGACTAAATCACTGTCTCCCTCTCAACATTCTTATGTTGAGACCTAACCCACAGTGTGATGATATTTGGAAATGAGACCTTTGAGAGGTTTTTCGATCATGAGGATGGAGCCCTTTTGAGTGGGATTAATGTCCTTATAAAAGAAATCCCTGAAAGTGCTCTCTCTGCTCTTTCCACCATGCAAGACTGCAAAGAAAAGCCTACAGTCTGCAGCCCAAAGGATTCTCACCAGAACTTGACCACGGTGGCTTCTAGCCTCCAGAACTGTGAGAAGTAAATTTCTGTTGTTTATAAGCCACCCAGTCTGTGGTACTCTGTTATAGCAGCCTGAACTAAGACACAGCCTTATGTTTATAATCAGGCAAGGCAAATATCATCAGTTTTTCTCCTACCATTTATAGGTTTCATTTGAGGGGTAAAATTTCAGAATCTCCATAACCAATTTATGCTACAGCCTCTAACATTATTGCTTTTCCTGGGATTAAACTTTGATGTTGAGTAGCACATTCTCGAACTTGGCTTATTTTGTTTTTCCTTGATGACTTATATAGCAGGTACCTCTCAACTATTCACTAAAATATTTTTTTATCATCATATATGAGAAAACCTCCAAAAGGTTTTGCTCCGTAGTCTCCTACTTAGAAACACATTGTTTCAAAACTCTTTTTTTCTTAGAAGGTCAAGTATTATTTCAAATTGACCTTCCTCAATCCCTATGTAAATGCCCCCTACCCCAGGCAGATGCCTACATCACCCTCCCCAAGGGAACTACAATAACAAGACTTTTGACCCTAAAATCACTTTGCCAGCAGGGGAGCTTGGGTGGCTCAATCAATTGAGCATCCAACTCTTGGTTTTGGCTCAGGTCATGATCTCATGGTTTGTGGGTCTGAGCCCCACATCAGGCTCTGCACTAACAGTGCAGAGCCTGTTTGGGTCTGTCTGTCTGTCCCTCTCTCTCTCTCTCTCTCTCTCTCGCTGCCCCTCCCCCACTCATGGTGTCTCTTTCTCAAAATAAACTTAAACTTAAAATAAAATAAAATAAAATAAAATAAAATAAAATAAAATAAAATCACTGTGCCAGATAAATCCCATCCAATGACCACCCTCTGCTTTCCATAGTTGACTGAGTTGGTATAAGGTAGTGTGAAAAGTAACAAAGGAGTCAAGGATGATTTTGGACTGTTTTGGGTGATAATGAAGAACTAGGAAGGCTGACTGAGTCTCCAGTAGACAGATGCCAATCAATGTTCAAGAGGTTGCAGTGGATAGCCAGATAATTTCTGGCTTTCCATTCTGTTAAATGGGTCTTCTTGTTTAATCATGGGCCAAGTGCTCACTATTTCCATTATTTTCATTTTAAAATACCATTTAATATCTGGCTGCACAGGCACACTGTCATTATTCTTTTTCAAGATTTTCTTAGCTCTTCTTGCCTATGTTTTTTTTTTTTTTTTATCTTGCAGAGGACTTTAAGATCATTTTATCAAGTTTAATTTCCCATGGGCTTTGACTAGATTTGTACTAAAATCTATAAACTTATATTGAATCATCCAATTCAAGAACATGGTGCATTTCTCCATTTATTTGGGCTTTCTTTTATATATCTCAATAAAATTTAATAGTTCTGTTTCCACAAGTCCTGCACATTTCCTGGCAGGTTTATTCCCAAGTAGTTTATACTTTTGTTTTCATTGAAAATGCAATCATTTTCTGGAATTCTTTTCCTTTTACTTAATCATGCAGTAATACATGAATAAAAAGTCCAAACATTACAGAAGAGTAAAAACAAAATCTCTTGTCACTCATCTTGCCAACCCCCACCCCTCCCACCAGCAGGAACATCTACGAAAAGTTGGGCTTGTATCCATAAGGACAATTTTCCACGCTCTCTGGACTTTGTTGAGTTTTTGGCTTTGCAATGTTTTACATAAACAAGATCATACTGCATATTTTCCCTATGACTTTTCATAGAGCAGTATATCTTAGAAGAGTTTCCATGTCCATAGACATAGCTATACCTATAGCTGCATATTACCCTCTTATAAGAATTTGATAATGTATTCAATAAATTTCTCCACAATGGACATTTAAGTCAGTTCCAATTTTTCACAATGAAATCACTACTTTGCCAAATATTCTTGTACATACATCTATGGGCATATTTTTGTAGGAGAGATTTCTGAAGATGGGATTCTGGATCAGCAGTCATAAGCATTTATAAAAACTGAAAGCTACCGTCAGAGTGGTAGCTTTACCACTTTGTACCAACATTATAAAATGATCCATTTTCCCATGCCCTTTATATTTTACATTTTCACTCCTAGTTTTTGGCATTTTGCCAAAATGTTAAGTAATTTTATTATTTTTTTAATGTTTATTTATTATTGAGAGACAGAGACAGAACATGAGCATGGGAGGGGCAAAGAGAGGGGGAGACACAGAATCCAAAGCAGGCTCCAGGCTCTGAGCTATCAGCACAGAGCCTGACGTGGGGCTCAAACTCACAAACCGTGAGATCATGACCTGAGCTGAAGTTGGATGCTTAACCGACTGAGCCACCCAGGCGCCCCAAGTAATTTTTTTAAATACACAATTCCCTGAGGGCCTGAGAGGCATTTTTATGTTTGCATTGGTCATATCAGTATCTTCTTCTATAAACTGTCTTGCCATAGTCCCTCTTTGATAAGCCATGAATTTTCTCCTTAATTCTACGAATTTGCCATAGGACCCATATTTTTATTATGAATATATATATTTTATGTCTTATATATGCATCCCATAGTGCCATTTTCCTTTCAACTTTGTGGTACCTTTTGTCCCACAAAGTTTGGAATATTTATATAGTTAGATGTGAGATTTACATATTAACACATTAAATAATAAGATCTAGAGGTAGGTCTAGTAACTATTGCAATTTCAAGGTACTGATGGCCATAAATAATATTGCAAGATATTTGCAACAACTATAATGTGCTGGGGAAATATTTATGATTTCATTTGGTGACAAAGTCCAGATACTGCTAATTCTGTAGTCCGCCACATCATAATTGAAGGAAACAGTAAATTTCAGATGGATTTAATTGAAAATAAAGACGTAATTGTTTTCCCATCCAAGTCTGCAAACTCCTTGGTCTAAAGTCATCTCTCTATTGAATCCTTTCCAATCACCTTCTAGCAAAGTTAACTATTTCTTCCTTTGTGATCCCACAGCTGTCTACACTTCCACTTACAGAGCATTCTATGCCAAGCGCTTTACTTTTCTTATCTCACTTCCCCCCAAAAGACAGCTCCTAGAAGGAAGGACAGGCGTGTAAGGAGCCAGCATGAGTTATACATAGGCTGATGTACTGAAAGCTGGGTGTAAGACGGACGGCTAGCAAGCAAACAAAATTGTACTTAAAGAATCTGCGATTGGAATTTAACTTCAAAGTCTCTCTCTATTGTCACGCTGGTGCTCCTCATTTTATTTTGGTGCTGAGCTTCTATCTCCAAAGATTAAATCTGTGTTTCTCAACACCTTTAAAGATTATTGTCCCTCTAAGGAGTCTTTTTAGGCATTGTTTCCTGCTCCCCCATGAAATGCAGAGATATACTAAATATCTACTTAGGTACAGTGACCCTTTGGAGAGCCAAAAGAACATTGGTGTTAGGTTTTTTGTTTGTTTTTTTTTTATCCCCACCCCACCCTGCAAAACCAATTTTTGCCTTCTTGAGCAGAACCAATTATTTTCCCCCATTAAAGATTCATAGAGTGATGAAATTCTATGGATTACTGAGCATATTTGTATTCTGAGACACAGAAGTCATAAATCATTCTATTAGTTGCCCAGGAACAATTAGATCTTACCCTCTTTATCACTATGGTTAACAAGTTGTAAAACTGAATACAGTATAAAGAAGATATAAAGAGAAGGACTTAAAAAAATCACGATTTAACCCCATTCTTACCACATAATTCAGACTTTCTCTGTTGCACCAAATAATGTCTTTCACATGTTCATTACCCCACATGTCATTAAGAAAAAAGCATGGGATGCCTGGAGTTACAATGTGCAAAAGGCACACACATATATATCCCCAGTAAGTGGAGAGTTACTATGAAGTCTCTGAACTTTGCCAGTATTTTAGAAAAATGACTCAAACTTTTGCTGGCAAGGACAAAAACAAAGAGGTATTGCAACTCTGACAGTCCTTTGATATTAGGGTGCTTTTAAAAGAAAGGATGCTAACTCTTTGTTGGAATCATGTACTAAAACAGAATGGAAAACCTCATTGACTTAAAAGCTAAATGGAAATTAGTTTGATCATATTTTAAACTTTGGCCAAAATTTCTTCAATATCATAATATAGTATGTTCAAAAGGTTTCCACATTGACTGTAATGATACTCTGGGAGCCAGAAAGATAAGACACTGGATCAGCAGTCTTAGAAGCAAAGATACTGTAATTGTTCATGAATTAACTAACTAAAACTAAAATTGTATGTTTCCCAGCTTACTTAATACATGTGAAGTCCATTTTTAAAGCACACAAAGTGCAAAATATATATAATTATATATCTGACAAGTCAGACCCTATTACTTTGCTGGTCTTTGAAAGCGTCTACTCATTTCCATTCATACACATAATAAAACACAAAGCTTTACACCGGCTGGCCTTTAACCACCTCTCCAAATTCATCTCTCTTACATTACCATTCACTCCTCATTTGGCTCTGGTCTCTTTGTGGTCCCACAGGCAGCAAGTAGGATCCCATTTCAGGGCATTTGCACCTGCTGTCTCTTCTGCCTGGATGGCTGGTCCCACGGAGATAGGCATGGCAGCCGGCTTCCCCCCTTTACTCAGGTCTCTGATCAATGTTCACTCCTCAGAGAGGCCTTTCCTGACCACCTCATCGGAAAGAGCAACACCTGTCACCCTGGCTTCTCACCCTGCTTAAATTATATCCACAGCACTTGCCACTACATGTCACTCATTATTTGTTACTTTATTACCTTTCTCTGCCACCAGAACGGCTCCCTAAAGGAGGAGACTTTGGCTCACTGATGTCTCCAGGGCCTAGGATAGAGCCCAGAACCTAATAATGCTTCAATAAATAACTCTTTCCTGAACAAATATGTGAAACTCTCTTGTCTCTGTGCCCTGAGAAAACCTGCTTCATGTGAAGAGGAACTTCATTTCTCCAGGGTATTTGGAATAGGAGGCAATTTTCCATCTTTTTTTGCAAATAACTAAAGGAAAACGGGTTTTTTGATATATATAATATATTACATATATTATACTATAATATATATTTTTGAGACATATAATACATATATTAGAATATATAATATTATATATTTGACACATATAATATATACATTATATAAATCTATAAAATATATATTATATATTATCTACATTATTATTATACATTATATATTATCTATATTATATATGTTATATACTATATAATATATTAGCTATATTATATATTATATGCATTATATATTATATATATTTATATATTATCTATATTATATATTATATGTAATATTATATATTTTATATTATATATTATATATAACGTTATATATTATTTATATATATTATATGTAATATTATATATTATATATTGTATGCATTATATATTGTATGTTATATGTTATATTATATACTATATTTTGTTATATATTATATATAATATTATATATTACATTATGTTATATATTATATATAATATTATATATTACATATGTATAATATATATAAATATATATGAATATCTATTTTATATATTATATATTTTATATTATTACATATATTAATATTATATTTTATATTATAATATTTTATAATATTTTATATTATATATTTATTATATATTTATATAAATATATATAAATCTATATTATAGAATCCTAAAAGTATTAGTGTTTTTTTTTTTTTTTTTTACCTATCCAAACAATGACTCCAAAATCTCTCCGGAAAAGGGATTCAACACTGAATTTATGGAGGATAAGAATATCCCTTAAAGAATTGCTTGTAATTTCATCTCCATTTTCGTGTCACAGAGAACATTTTATCTTCTCTTCCAATAACCAGTCTAACTCTCCCATGTTAGACATGTCGTATCAGCTCTTAATAAATCAATAGGATTTCTCAGGAAATAGAAAAGATTTAAAAGTCTACTCCATAACAGCTTATGTTAAAAATATGAAAGTTAAAGAGGTTATCTTTAAAAGTTTCATCACATGTGGAGAAACGGGGAACCAACCCTGTTGGTGGGAATGCAAACTGGTGCAGCCACTCTGGAAAACAGTGTGGAGGTTCCTCAAAAAATTAAAAATAGATCTACCCTATGACTCAGCAATAGCACTGCTAGGAATTTACCCAAGGAATACAGGAGTACTGATGCATAGGGGCACTTGTACCCCAATGTTTATAGCAGCACTCTCAACAATAGCCAAATTATGGAAAGAGCCTAAATGTCCATCAACTGATGAATGGATAAAGAAATTGTGGTTTATATACCCAATGGAGTACTACGTGGCAATGAGAAAGAATGAAATATGGCCCTTTGTAGCAACATGGATGGAACTGGAGAGTGTGATGCTAAGTGAAATAAGCCATACAGAGAAAGACAGATACCATATGGTTTCACTCTTAGGTGGATCCTGAGAAACTTAACAGAAGTCCATGGGGGAGGGGAAGGAAAAAAAAAAAAAAAAAGAGGTTAGAGTGGAAGAGAGCCAAAGCATAAGAGACTCTTGAAAACTGAGAACAAACTGAGGGTTGATGGGGGGTGGGAGGGAGGGGAGGGTGGGTGATGGGTATTGAGGAGGGCACCTGTTGGAATGAGCACTGGGTGTTGTATGGAAACCAGTTTGACAATAAACTTCATATATTGAAAAAATAAATAAATAAAAGATAAAAAAATAAAAAATAAATAAAAGTTTCATCACAGCTCTGAAATTGACATATTTTACATAGTCAATACATCTCTGGGAGGCAAATATACAGCAACATTTGGATTCCTACCAAAGAGAAACATACTCTGAAGTTATCACAGATCTTCTGTCAAGGGAATGTCTTGGTTTCCACAGAATGAAGAAGATAAGTCCCGGAGTCTGTTTCTGGAATTTTCACTGCCACAGAGGTTACAGTCTTGAAGGAATTACCTCTAAAGTAATGATGAGGATAGCTCTCACTTATACAATCGCAATATCTTATTCTCAGGACAACTTTGGGAGGTAGGCTCTGTTATCATCTCCACTTTACAGATGAGAAAAATGAGTCAGAGAGGGGAAGTAACCTGCCCAAGACCACACAGAGAAAAAGGTATAGCACTGGAGCCTGAGCCCATGCAGCCTAGCCCCGGACTCCACGTAAGCACCCTGCCACACAACAGTTCCGTAACAGGACCCTCTCAAAGACATTTTGAAATGACCAGATTTCAAAGGTAAAGGAACTCACTGGCTAGTGAAAAGAAGGCAAATAAATTGGTTCTACTTCCTCTTTGACCACTTCACATATAATTTGTTATCAATTATTCCAAATTAGAGCGTTAAATTTTTCTCTCATCTCATTTTTTTTTTAACGTTTATTTACTTTTTTTTTTTCAACGTTTATTTATTTTGGGGACAGAGAGAGACAGAGCATGAACGGGGGAGGGGCAGAGAGAGAGGGAGACACAGAATCGGAAACAGGCTCCAGGCTCTGAGCCATCAGCCCAGAGCCTGACGCGGGGCTCGAACTCATGGACCGTGAGATCGTGACCTGGCTGAAGTTGGACGCTCAACCGACTGCGCCACCCAGGCGCCCCTATTTACTTTTGAAAGAGAGAGACAGCATGAGCGGGGCAGGGGCAGAGAGACGGAGGCAGACACAAAATCTGAAACAGGCTCCAGGCTCTGAGCTGTCAGCACAGAGCCCAACGCGGGGCTTGAACTCTGAGTAGCAAGATCATGACCTGAGCTGAAGTCAGACACTTAATTGAGCCACCCAGGCGCCTCATCAAAAAATGCTTGATTGTGGCGGTGGATGTGCAGACATACACATGTGACAAAATCATATTGAACTAAATATACACACACATACTCAAGGAGTAAAAGTAAAACCAGAGAAACTAAATAAATGGCTTATATTAATATCAGTATCTTGATTATGTGATTACAGTTTTGCAAAATGTTACCATTGGGAGAATCTGAGTAGATGGTACCTGGGATCTCTGTGTACTGTTATTCCTCACAACGGCATGTGCATCTACAATTATCTCTGTAAATATTTCAGATACAAATTATTAAAACCACTTTTATCTGGGGCGGGGGGGGGGGGCGCTGTTTTGAAAAACTATTTTTGAACAGACCTGGGTTCTCCATGCTGAATTTCAAACTATGTTTTGCTCTGAACAAGAAAGAGTTTCACAAAACTCCCGCTAATGTATGTCCCTGCCGTCACTCTTGCCCCCTACCTTCAAGTGACGTTCTTGCGACCCCTTGCTTAAAACATTTCAGTGGCTTTTTATAGTACGGTCAAACATCCTTAGCATGGCCCCCAGCTCTCTCTACTCCAGCCCAACGGGCTTTCCTTCTGTCCCTGCTCCTTCTAGCTGAGCCAGTGTTTCCAATCCTTCTGCCTAATGAACTTGTACTCACACTTCAGATTTCATCTCCATACACGATACTTTCTCAGGAAAGACTAGCCTGTCCTTGCCATCCCCTCCAAGATAGGCCCATGCATTGCCATAGAACATTCTTTGGGACACTCACTGAAACTTACATTTAACTTATTTTTTTTTAAACATTTATTGAGACAGAGAGAGACAGAGCATGAGCGGGGGAGGGTCAGAGAGAGAGGGAGACACAGAATCGGAAACAGGCTCCAGGCTCTGAGCCATCAGCCCAGAGCCCGACGCGGGGCTCGAACTCACGGACCGCGAGATCGTGACCTGGCTGAAGTCAGACGCTTAACCGACTGCGCCACCCAGGTGCCCCCTCTTTCATTTAACTTCTACCTGTGTGATTGGCTGGCTGATGTGTGCCTCCTCACTGGACCATAACCTTCACGAGGAAAGAATCACATTCTGTCTCCTCCTGTTCCCACACACCCTGGTTGGGGAAGGGATGGGGTTTTACAAATATATGCATGATATACTTTGTAATTTACACATCTCAAAAATTGAAGATTTTTTATTATTATGGTTATTAAAATGTCATTATGCATGTTTTAATTGAATTATCTTTTTCTAAAATAATCTTGATTTTTTTCTGTTATCTTCATTCCACAGGTGATCAAAAGATTTTTTGTTTTGTGTGTGTGTGTGTGTGTGTGTGTGTGTGTGTGTGTGTTTTAGACAGAGACAGAGACAGAGAGAGAGAGGGAGAGAATCTTAAGCAGGCTCCATGCTCAGCACAGAGCCGCACGTAGGGCTCGAGCAGACACCCCTGCGATCATGACCTGAGCTGAAATCAAGAGTCGTACGTTCAACCAACTGAGCCACCCAGGAGCCCTAAAAGGTTTTAAAAAGACATAAATAAAATAGTGTTTAATAAAATCATTTTCTTTAATCTTTACTTCCTCCCAAGCCTTACTTCTATCCACAAGTAAAAAAGTGAAAATGTGTATAAATAAGGCTTTTTATGTTGTTAAAATAATAATTAGAATTTTCAAATTTTAACTTGTTATTCAACAAATGGCAACACTGAGCGTTCCCCTTATGGCAATTTGTTAGCTTTGGATTTTGAGCTCTTCATTGTTACATTTTATTAGCCTCTTCATAGCATTTGTAACTGTGCAAAAGTCACTGACATGCAAACATCACAGCCTTCCCTCCTCCCAGACCTCCATCAACATGAGACAATGACCAGCTTGGCTCTTCCCCTGTCCCTCCTTTGAGTACAGAAAGGAACTTTTTTTTTTTTAACGTTTATTCATTTTTTTGAGACAGAGAGAGACAGAGCATGAATGGGGGAAGGTCAGAGAGAGAGGGAGACACAGAATCGGAAACAGGCTCCAGGCTCTGAGCTGTCAGCACAGAGCCCGACGCGGGGCTCGAACTCACGGACCGCGAGATCGTGACCTGAGCCGAAGTCGGCCGCTTGACCGACTGAGCCACCCAGGAGTACAGAAAGGACAAAAATTATAGAATGGATCTTCCAAAGGTAAATACTTAGAGAAGAATCATACTTCTCATCGGCTGCTGCCAGCAGAATCAGCAGAACTTCTGCACGAAGGTCGTCCTGGGGGAATAGCTCAGAGGCTATTGGGAATCCAAAGGAAAAGACAGTGAAAAGGGAAAAGTTACACAGATGAAAGCAAAAGTTCTCTTGGCGTAGGAAAGTTCCAATCTCCCAAAGTTATGGGGTGCCAGAGAATAGGGAGGGTAACAGGGTCTTTACTGACATTTGCCTGGGACTGTGCACATGCATTCTCTTTTCTTAAAATTATTTTTATTTGAGAGAGAGAGAGAGAGATGCAGAGAGAGGGGGAAAGAGGATCCAAGGCAGGGCTCCATGCCGACAACGAGGGCCCGATGCGGAGCTCGACTTCTCGAGCCAAACCATGAGATTATGACCTGAGCTAAAGTCGGACGCTCAACCAACTGAGCCACCCAGGCGCCCCCAACACAGGCATTCCCTTAAAAAGTGGAGAGAGTTTTCAGTAGATTGGAATTCCAGCTCAGACTATGCCTCTTTGAATGAAACATGCTCCCATCAAGCTTTTCCACCAATCCCTACAAATAATAACAGTAACAGTTCTTCGGCACCCACCATGCCTGGGCGCTATTCTAAACAACATAAGAAACTCTTGGTACCAGCAACTACTCTAGACTTATTGGTAAATCACATTTATGTGTCAGGAGGTAGAAAATAAATCCAACAAAAATTCAGGAGGCTTCCTCCTTAGTGAAATTTCTAGGGCACCAGTGGTGTGAGGCGCGAAGAGATACCCCCTCTAAGGTGAAGAAAAAGTTGTTGCATCTGGATCCTCCTACAACCAAAAGATGGGTGCAATGCCTAGCAGATCTCTTTGGATTTGGGAAGCAAAGCAGTCCTCATTTGGGTGTGCTACTCCGTTTACTGAGTAATTCAAAAAGCTATTCGTTTTGATTGGGGCCCAGACAAGAGAGGGCTCCGCAACAGGTCCAGGATGTTGTGCAAACTGTTCTGCCACTTGGGCCACACGATCCAGCATATGAATGGTGCCTGTGATGTCAAGGGCAGCTAGGGATGCTGTTTGGAGCCTTGGGCAGGCTTCTACAGGTGACTCACAGCACACACCCTTAGGAGTCTGGAGCAAAGCTCTGCAGAGAAATACTCTCCTTCTCAGAAATAGCGTTTAGCTTGTCACTGGGCTTTAATAGAGACTAGACAGTTAACCATGGGCCACGAAGTTATCATTGTGACCCAAACTGCCCATCACGAACTGGGTGTTGTTGGACCCTCCAAGCCATAAATGTTGGGTACGCACAGCAACACTCCGTTATCAAATGTAAGTGTTATACACAGGATCAAAATGGCCTGAAGGCACAAGTCACATGAAGAAGTGTGCCCAGTGCCTACAGCCCGCACTCCTGCTGCATTACCTCTTCTCTTCCGGCCCACACATGTGACCTTATGGGAAGTTCCATTCAGTCATCTGACTAAGGAAGAGAGAACTCAGGCCTAGTTTACAGATGATTCTGCATGGTATGTAGGTATCACCGGAAAGTGGACAGCTGCAACACCACAGTCCCTTTCTAGAACATCCGTGAAGGCCAGTGGTGAAGAAAATCCTCCCAGTGGGCAGAGTTTTGAGTAGTGCCTCTGGTTGTTCACTCTGCTTAGAAGAAACGGCCAGAAGTAGGAGGCTATGCCGCTTCATGGACCGTAGCCAGTGCTTTGGCTGGATGGTCAGGAACTTGGAACCGGTAAGGGGGAGATCTGGGGAAGAGGTATGGAGACAGACCTCTCTGAACAGGCAAAAAGCTTAAAGATATTTGTGTCCCTGTGAATGTTCGCCGAACGGTTATTTCAGCAGAGGAGAATTTTAACCAAGTGGATAGAATGACCAGCCACATAGACACCAACCAGCACCTTTCTCGAGATATTCCTATCATTCGAGTCATTGCCCAGACAGCTCGTGAACAAATAGTACAAATGCGATAATCCAGTTCCTGTGATATGCCACAACATAAACACGAAATCTACAGCGCCAAGTGTCATCACAGGTTTTGTGTTCACATGGATACATACCGCTTATTATCTAACTTGATACTATAGTTTAGCACAGTCACTATATAGAAGAGGAAGAATACTAATATTTGGTGTTTACCGATCTAATAAAAGTCCTATTAAAGAAGCTTAAAAAGTTGGGTTTCATTTCACCCATCTCAAAAGTGAAAAATCTGAATTAATCCAAAGAACTGAAACTGGATAATTAGTACATGAGCGTGCCAGGAAAAAAAAATGTTTTGAGGCGAAAGAAAAAAAAAGCAATATTTGTAACTTATTACAAACAAATAATATGGTGGATCCAGGCAGCTGGAGGTCTTTTTATTTGCTGATCATAAAAGCACCATCTCCAGGATACAAATATCTGAAGAAACACAGGCCAACATTTCCCACTTCAAGCAGTACGGACGACTAGATATTCTAACACTTCGAGGGGAAACTGGGCTGATTACAGCAAGGGTAATGCACTGCAGATCTCACAGGGAGCTGTAAGCTCAAGTCCAGGCCTGGTGCTAGAGGGCAGTAAAAGCCAGGAGACAGGAGACTGCTCTCTGGAAGGGGCCAAACCTGAGAAGTGGGCATCAAGCCTGCATTCAGGAACTCTTGAACGAACTGCTTTGTGTATCTGATAGAGGACTGAGACTACAGGCTTTAGGGCACTGCCCAGTAACGCAACAGGCACAAGAGCCACGCGGCATCCTAGATTTGTCGAAGGCGAGAGTAGTGGTGGGGAGTGGGGGGGGGGGGTCAAAGATGACCTCAAGAGGGTTATATTTTGAAATAGCAAAGATTTGTTCACCTTTTCTAGCAAGAGAAGGGTTAGAGACTGCTTCAACGTTTGCAGAAGCAATTTCCTCCAGCACTCGCTCAGGATCATGTAACAGGAGCTGGAGATGCTCTTCTGGCTGGCAGACCCCTCAGGGCAGGAGTTCAAGCCTAGTCAAAGAAGGACCTGCACACTTCAAATCATCCTCCCACTGTGAGCGGCGAGGATTACTTTAGCAGCAGCAAACCAGACAGTGAGGGGGACCAACAAATCCCTGCTATGGCAAACAGAATTTTATGGCTCCTTTTATATTTAATTCTTTATTCCAGCTGGAATTAATTTTGGCATGTGGTTTAATCTGAGACTCCAACTTGATCGTATTCCAAGTACTTAAACGATTTTTTTCATCCAGGGATGGGGGATCCAAAAGTCACAAAGGAAAAGAGAAAGATCTGACTGCAAAAAAGCTTTAAACTTCTACACATTAAAAAAATATATATTGCAAATAAAATGAAAAGGCAAAGGCATATTAAGAGGGAAAAAAGAAAAAATACAAAAGGTTGATACTCATAAAAAGAACTCTTTCCAATCAGTATGAACAGTGTTGATATCCTATAAGAAAAATGGGTGGAGGACAAGAACAGAAGGTCATCAGAAGACTAAGTAGAAAAACACAAGAAAACATGTCCAATGGAAAGATTTAAAACAAAATTTTTTTTAATGTTTATTTATTTTTGACAGTGGGAGAGAGAGAGACAGAACATGAGCAGGGGAGGGGCAGAGAGAGAGAGGGAGACACAGAATCCCAAGCAGGCTCCAGGCTCCGAGCCGTCAGCACAGAGCCCAACGCGGGCCTCAAACTCACAGACCGCGAGATCATGACCTGAGCCAAAGTCAGACGCTCAACCGACTGAGCCACCCAGGCACCCCATAGTGGTAAGTTTTAATGATACAAAGTAGAGTAACAGACTGGAGATTTTTTTAAAACAGATACAATAATGAGGTGGATTTACTGAGACAGACAATCTCATATACTGCTAATGAGAGAAGAACAACACGTATCTTAAAAGCAACCAGGTGGTACGTGTTAAAGATCTTACAATACTTTGACTCAGCAATCCCACTGCGGGAATTCATTTTAAATAATCAATGATATGGTAAAAGATATAAGTGAAAATATGTTCATTATGCTTTAAAATTTTTAAAAAATCAAAAAGTTAAGCATGCATCAGTAAGAGAATTATACGCTAGCACACATATATCATGAAGCATCCTGCATTCCTTTTAAAAGCATGCTTTCAAAGAAAATTTAATGATTTGGGCAAAAACCAATTCTCTGTCATGTTAACTAAAAAATAAACAATGAAAAATTGTATATGGTTTCCATTAATTACACTCTCTCTCTTACACACACACACACACACACACACACACACACACACACACACACAATAGATATATATTTCTTCATGTGTAGACCTCTCGGGCTCCATGTGGGGTTACACTAGTAACAGCCCATCTTCAATGGCCAGCCTAGCTACTCATGAAGGAGCCCTTATCTCTGCATTACTTCTGGGCATCATCAGCTTGCCTGTGTGTTTCCAAATACTCCTACTCCAGCTAAGCACTTCCAGTGATCTTCTGGGCACCTGCTGAATACCCTCCAAGTACCATCATGTCTCGCTAGCCACTGCATGCAACTGCTCCACGGATATGCTCAGCACAAATGCCATCTTCGAGGTGATCTATGGTGACACAACCTGGGGTGGGGCTGGGGTTTTCCGCAAGGAACCAGCCCACCCCTAATTCGGTGGGTATTTGTGGGCTACTAACAATCCCTGTTAGATGCACAGCTTTTAAAAGATTACAAAGGAGACACCATGAAAAGTTAACTGTGTACTCATTTTCAGCGGTAGGATTGAGAATGATTTTTATTTCCTTTTTTAAAGTTTTTTTAAATAGTTCCAGTTTGTCTAGAATGACCACGTATTATATTTAGAATTAGAGAAAGCAATTAAAAATACCTTTAAAGAAAACAATTGCTTTCTAAAGCCTGGATATAGGTGAAAATAAATACTAAAACGTAATAATGGTTGTAAATGTTCAAATAAAATAAGATTAGCCTCTAGGTTTGCAGAGAAAATACAATTTCATGTTGGTTATTCCGTGATTTTTGCATCACTCCAGTGTGTTTGTAACAATCCCCAATTACCAGTGATAATATTTACATGCGTAAATGTTTTAAATATCAACTCTCAAGCTTGATGAAAAGTTGAACAGTTTACAGTACCGTACGATTGTGGTAGCCATGGTCCTGGACTGCTCAGACCTCCTTACAAGGTAGAAGCTGCTTGGGAGAAGCAAGGTAGCCTCCAGCTAGGATCTGCCCAAGAACCTCGGCCAAGGCCCCATCTTCCCCCACCTGCTCCCAGCCAATGACTGAGCACGGTACGGAGCTGGCCACTCCTGCCCAATGAGGGGCCCCCTTCTAATAGGCAATCTTCGCTCTGGGGCACCTCATTGGTCTAGCCAAAACTTTGTCAGAGCTGTATTCAGTTTGAGCGCCTTTCCACCCAGCCGTTTCTCCTTTCCCCTCTCCTTTCACAGGCATTAGTCCTCAACCCCATCTGAGTCCCTTCCCACCTGTCCCTGCTCCCCTGTCCTTTATCCTTTACAGGTTTGTCTGCCAGTGAATCTTCTGCAGGCCTCATTCCGTCACGGGGCCTGCTTCTCAGAGCACCTGAGCGGACGTAACAACCCACAGTGCTATTTTGTGGGGTTTTTTTTGTTTTTTTTTTTTCAACGTTTATTTATCTTTGGGACAGAGAGAGACAGAGCATGAACGGGGGAGGGGCAGAGAGAGAGGGAGACACAGAATCGGAAACAGGCTCCAGGCTCTGAGCCATCAGCCCAGACCCTGACGCGGGGCTCGAACTCACGGACCGCGAGATCGTGACCTGGCTGAAGTCGGACGCTTAACCGACTGCGCCACCCAGGCGCCCCTTGTGTTGGTTTTTATATGGTTTTAGAAGAAGAGAATACTGTTGGTGTAGGTACATAGCACATTAGATTTCATGAATGCTAAGCAATTGCTTATTTTTAAAAGTATTCATGTGACAAATACTAAACTAAAGACACTAGAACTACTAAATGGTTTGACAAATAGAATTGATAAGAACAAAATATCCAGTTGAAACTACACGGCGCGGTATACACATACACGCATACTTTCCGGGGTATCGATGCCCTCCGCATAACATGCGCAAGGCCTTCCAAAGCAGATGGTTTTAATGAGAGAAATAAGTCAGCAATCTACCCACTAATCACAAACCTAGCCTTAAAAACAATACTCTACGTACGAACTGATTACTACGTTTGTAATCTGAATTCTGTTAACTATCGTCAACGTTCATTTATTTCGTTGCACCCAGGACACTCCAACCAGGCAAAAATGAAAGGCATGCAAATTCGCCTGTGCCGCAATCCTACTCATCTTTAGCCTTTCACAATTCTTCCCCTCTCCATCTGACTGCCACTTTGGGGTTGTAACCAGCCTCTTCTCCCCTGTCACGCACATCGGCGTCCCCTCCAGGCTTTCCCACCCAATTACAGCATATGTGCTGCGAAAGTGAGCAAACGGAGCTTTCCCACCCCAAAATGCGCTTTCAGGCTTCAGGCTTTTTCCTTCAAGCAGCTTCCAAATCCAGGTGTCCCGCTGTCTTCTGAATATTTTTCTTTTTGATAAACGTGAGGATAACTTGTGTCCTCCGAGCTCACAATAGGTTGCTTTTCAGGAAGAAAATAATCTGGGCTGCGGTGGGAATTGGCCTGCCGAGCTAACCCTGGGACCTGGATCCAAAGGGATTGAAGGCAAAGCCTCATTGCTTTGGTAAGCGAAACATAGCTCACTTCCAGTTTTATGCTGAACCACAGCTTTCTAACTATTCTTTGTCAAAATATGTTCCTGTGGGCTTTGTCTCCAAAGATGTTAATGTTCGGATGCTAAAGAATGTGTGAAGACAAAAATTTCAAATAAGAGAGATGTACAGATAAACATTAAACTTGTCCCTGCGTATGTTAGAAGCCCAGTGCAGTAAATACTCTCCCACAAGCCTTAAAAATCCCAGCCACTGTTAAACTTACCAGGTCTAGACCTACTCTCTGCTGTTGACTCTCATCTAATAACATCTGATTTCCTTCTTAGGATTCATAATTAATTTACCAACCATTTAAGCTCAATAACAAACCGACTGGAGAAAGCTCCAGGCCAGCTCATGAGAACAACTGGATCTGGGCCATTTTATATAAACAAAGAATCATCTGACTTTATAAATTGTCATGGGAAGTATCATAGGAAGGAAGAGATTGGGAATGGAAAATGTAAATACTTTCAGCAATTACTAGGATCCTGTCTTTTAACATATAAGATATTTGGCGATACAAGTTCCCACCATTCCTGTAAGTGATCCTTGTTTTTTAAATGCTTTTCACGCACACTATTCCATTTAATTGTCAAAGCAGTCCCGTGCTGTAGATTTGTACTGGCTCCACTTTGCAGATAAGGAGATGGCTGTTGGTGGAGTTTCTGGGATTTGATGAGACCCACATTTACTAGGTGGCGGACCAGGAGCTAGAGCCCAAATAAGAGCCCCACTACACAGCTTTCCATTAGCTACGCAGTCTTTCTTTCCTTCATCATAGTGTGTCAAAGGAGCGTCAGTGGCTGTTCAGGGAAGTGCTTCTTAGCCATGAAAGATGACCACACTACGTGATTTAAAAGGCTAAAAGCTACATACATGAGAAAAAAAATATTTGTGTCTCTCAAAAAATCTAAGAAAGTACATTTTCTCTAGCTAAACCATAAAGCGTAGTATTTTCTTTTGAGAGAGAATGCTATCAAACTAAAATTAATGAAAAGGATAACTCTAGACAGATGGGTAAAATACACGTTATCACTTAAAATATATTTGAAATCTATAGTGAGTCAAAACAATGTTCTAAATGGAAAATAACAACAACAACACTAACAACAACAACCACCACAACACTAACACTCTGGGCGTCTGGAAACTCCAGAGAGCCAAGTGTCCCAGAGAGTTGATGGTTTACATCATTAGGCAACCATTTCTGTAAATCTTAAATACTTGAATATATTTTAGCCCTCTTTTAAGGTTGCATGCTAATTTTCTGTGTTATCAACCTTTGCTCTGCAGATCGATGTGCTTCTATGATCTTTTTTTATTAGGTAGATTTTCTGCTTTGTCCTTTGTTGTAAATTTTCAAGGCCCCCCCACCCCTCACTGCTCTCCTAGGTCTCCACCAGGAAACTCTCTTTTAATTTACTATTATTTCTAAAGGGCTGTAGGATTAGAAATCATTCTACTAAGTTAAATTCATTAATGCAGCAGATATTTTTAGAACCCCTTGTATTTGTCACCAACAGCCAGGCAGGTGCCAATGACACAGTTGCATGAGATGTGACCCGTGGCCTCATAACGGGACTCCGGACTCCAACGCAGACCAGACAGCTAGCTCAGACTGGGAAACTGGGAATGGGTCCCAGGAGAGAGTTTTGAGCGGGAGAATATGTACAATTTTGTTAATCCAAGGAGAGAAAGTAAGGGCATTACAGGCACAAAAGAAAAGTGCAGGAGCAAAGGCATGAAGCAATGAGAAGATTTGATGGACTTAGAAAATGCAGACAACTTTGGGGCGCCTGGGTGGCGCAGTCGGTTAAGCGTCCGACTTCAGCCAGGTCACGATCTCGCGGTCCGGGAGTTCGAGCCCCGCGTCAGGCTCTGGGCTGATGGCTCAGAGCCTGGAGCCTGTTTCCGATTCTGTGTCTCCCTCTCTCTCTGCCCCTCCCCCGTTCATGCTCTGTCTCTCTCTGTCCCAAAAATAAATAAACGTTGAAAAAAAAAAAAAAGAAGATAGCATATCCAGCTATTTCTTTAAAAAAAGAAAATTCAGACAACTTAAAAATGGTGAGTCAGATAAAACACTGTAAAATAACCTCTGAGTCAGAGCTACAATAAGCATGAGGGTTAGTAAATGGACCGGCTGACATGTATTTTGGGATTGCAGGGGCCTGTTTTCTTACTTCCTGATTAGATGTGTTTGAAACTATCATGTAACTGAGCTCTAAGTAGGTAAACTGTCATTGCTGCATGGGCCTATTATGAATTGTGATTTTTTTCTACGAATTAACCTCAGCTTACTTGTAGCTGTCCATTTGTGGCTTCGTTTATAACATATACTTAAATACAGTGGAACTCCCCAGAATGTGAGTTCTAGGAAGGTATGGACTTGTGTCTTCACTGCTGATTCCCCAGCACCTAAAGCAGTGAAGTGTGTGTTGACTGAATGAATGCACATGTCGCATTTATATACTGCTTTACGACATGCAAGTCCTTTTCGTACCTTTTTTCTCCTACTAGCATAAGACCAATGAAAGCAAGCCCCACTTTTGATGGATGAGTATTCCCCATGCTTGCTTGGTCCCTGTAGCTCCCATCGCTGTGGCCCTCCTGCTGTGATGGCAGTTTACAAAGCCTGTGTCAGCCCCTGCCTTGAGTACTACCACTGCCTTATGCCAAAAACAATCATGCAACGTGTTCCCCCCAAGAAAGGACTTTTACAAATTAAACAACCAACATCAGTAGTACTAATGATTTTGTTTTTTAGAGTACCTATGCCATCTGTTGCACCTGGCTTATAACAGACTGATCTGAACAAAAAAGTGATAACCAAACTACAGCAACTACTTGAGGCCCCCAGAATTACCTGAAGGGTGTGTTAAAGCACATATTGCTTGCTCCTATCTCCTACTGAAGATTTCTGTTTCAGTAGGTCTGGGATGGGACCCAAGAATCTACGTTGCCAACACATTCAGTGATGATGATGATGCGGGTCCAGGGACCATATACCTTGAGAACTACTGATCTGGAAAATCAGTCTATTAATACCAGATGCAAAAACAGAACGCGAGCATGGCTCCCAGTATGATCTGTTTTTGTATGTTTAACTGTCTTTGGTAAGTATTTTTGCCCCACATCGTTCCGCAGTCAAATACAGAAATAAATGTTTGTTCCGAAGAATTATTCTATGAAAACTACAGCGCCATCCATCCTCTGGCTAATAAAAATAAGTTAAAGGAAGACAAAACACACAACACAAAAAGGAGTGGGTAACTGTGGAGAATTAAGGTACTGCAAACTATTTTCAAACATTATATATTTCAATTTGAAACATGTTTCTTTTGCCCAAACGAAAGCAGTAATTTGCTAAAATTTTAAGTAAAATTTCCTATTTATTTTATTTTTAATTTTTTTTAACATTTCTTTATTTTTGAGACAGAGAGAGACAGAGCATGAAAGGGGGAGGGTCAGAGAGAGAGGGAGACACAGAATCCGAAGCAGGCTCTGGGCTCCGAGCTGTCAGCACAGAGCCCGACGCGGGGCTCGAACTCACAGACTGTGAGATCATGACCTGAGCCGAAGTCGGACGCTTAACTGACTAAGCCACCCAGGCGCCCCTAAAATTTCTTATTTAAATATAAAGTCAGACCAGTATTTCCAGAGGAATTCAATTTTCATTAAGAATCAAGTTACTCAGTTCATAAACCTAGTATGTAGATACTTCATTCTTCCAAAGGCCAAACTAGAACACAGCAGTTTCATTCTTGTCTTCCCTCCTCTAAGCCCTAACTTTCCAAAGAAAAGCTAATTTTTATGTTCATCATATAAGCGCTTCATGGTGTTTTTCATTATGAAATTCACCTTGGTTTTTGTTTTGTTTTGAAGCTCAAAAGGTGCCGATTGGCTATTCAGGTCAGGGCTCATGGCCTTCTAGAAGTTGGTGAGCTCACTTATGAGATAAAATGCATCTCTTGCACACACCATATAAAGTCTAGAATTTGAATTATTAAATGATCTTCTGTGTTACAATAAAAATATCTACATGTACTATATGAGTATGTGTATATGTGTATATATGCTGGAAAGTGTAAAGAAAATAAAACAAACCTAAATTACAACACTCACTGATTCTCAAGTTCATTGGACTGATTATGTTATCTTTTCAAACACTGTCCTCTAAGGATGCGGTTTCCAAATGCACAAATAGTCCGCACGTGTGTGCAAAGCAAATCCAATCCTACGAAATAATAAAAAAAAAAACATTATGATGGTATCTTGAGTTACTAAATCTTTTCCCCCAAAAATGTCAATGGAGACTTAACAACAGAAAATACTATAGTCATAAACCTCTTCCAAAAATGCAAAAAAAAACCCTCATATATATATATATAGATAGATAGATAGATAGATATTATATATTATATTTATATATATTATATATTGGGTTACATATTAGATGTATATATATTACACATATAACGTGCCATATTTCTAAGGAAACATCTCTGCAGTTAACTAATGGAGGCTAGAACTGTGAAGAATTATGGAGACTTCCCATCCATCATGTGTAAAAGAGAAGCTGGACCAGGAGTCGGAGCTCCTATCAATGATACACCATTTCACAATTGTATTTGTCAGGGTGGGGGCGGGTTAAGCTTCTTCTGAGGCATTTTCTCATCCAAACCAGAATTCCTCTAAGTATAGGGTCCATTCGGGAAACCCCATTTAAAAATCTGGAAAAGGAAGGTTAGAGTTGCAGCAGATGGCCAAGTGATAAGACTCCTGCCTCCATAGGTCTCTGACTTCCTAAGAGGAATTCATGTTTCATAAAAAAAGAAACAGATGAGATTCCAGAAGACCAAGAAAAATTCAAAAACCAGGAGTTCATTCTCGTCTGTTGTCACAAAAGGGAGAACAGGAGCAGAAAGCGCCCATCAACGGCCCCACAAATGTCATCTGTGGGTCTGCACCTCCATCCATTGCTTCCCCTTCTCTAGCTCTGCTGTGTCTCACAGGATGACCCTGCAGGCTGTATTTCACAGGCTCCCCTGCCTCCTGGCTTCATTAGATTTGCATAATGGGATGTGGCAGTAGACTAGAGGGCCCAAGATTAGACACCCACCCCCTCCCCCCCCAACCCCCCACCCCGCCTCTGCAAAGGTGTTTCACTGCCTCCAGTGGTGTCTTTAGCAATGGCTGCATCTTCCCTTGTGGTCTTAGCTACTAACACGTACACTCTGCCCCTGTCTCTCTCCGTCTCTCTCATTGTCTCCAAGTTACAAAACCCGATCCAGATGTAAAAGTAAATTCTTTGGGACCATTCCACTGTCACAGATAAATTCAAGTCTTATCTATAAATCTGATCTTCAGTATCCCCAACTTATCTGAAGTTAGTTATACTGATTTAATTTATAAAAGTTTCCAATGGTTTAATTACAGATGCTTGTAGGGGGGAAAAAGTGCATCTACATAAATGTTGTTATTTTGATGACCTCCAACTAACCTCTCTTAGACATACTTTACTGAATGATTTACTCAACGCTGATATAAAAATTTTCCATGCGTGTGACATGGAACTTCCTTTGTCACCAGAGAGTTGTAAACCTCCGTAATATCCCCCAACAAAAGCATCCTGGCATTGCCATTTACGATCTGTTTGATCTTAGGCACATTATTTTATTGCCATAAGACTCAGTTTCCACATCCACATAATGGCTTAACAGGACCTACCTCATGGAGTTGTTGTTAAGATTCAACCAGATTATTTTATATAAACTGTATGGCACTGGCTAGCACAACGTAAGAATTCTATAAACGTTAGTTATTATTTTATTGCCAGCTACAACTTCGTGCCGGTAACAGGGAAGGGACACAATGAGAAAAAAAAATCACTAACCTATACATTATTTGATTAAAATAACAATAATAAACCATCAGCCTAAAATATCCAAATAACATGTGCAAATCCTATTTTTACCCTCAGATTTCGACTCAAGGCTATCCTTGAATTACTGTATGCCAGTGATACCTAATTGAGCTTCCAGACCAAGAAAAACTAAAATTAGTTAAAAGGTAAAAAGGAGAAGTAATTCAGTGAGCAAAGGATTAAGATACGACGCATGAGGTTCTGAGAAGCATCAGATCCTCAGGAAACTATTTCCACCGGCCCTTTTAAGCACTGAAGGGGGCACAAGTGAGAGCTTTTCTAATACCAGTCCCAAGCTAGGCATCGCTAAAATTTGCTAAGGTCTGATTGTGTCCTACCAAAACTCCCATGTTTGAAGCTCTAATCCTCAAGTGAGGGTATGTGAAGGTGGGGATTTGGGAAGTAATTAGGTTATATTAGGTCACAAGACAAGGGCCCTCAGGATGGGATTAGTGCTTTATAAAAAGAAAAAGAGACACAACATCTTTGTCTCTCTCCACCGTGTGCCCACACAGCAAGAAGGCAGCTGTTTGTAGACCAAGAAGAGAGTTCTCACCAGAACTGAGCACCGTGATGTTGAACCCCCAACCTGCAAAACTGGGAGAACTAAATTCCCGTTGTTCAAGCCACCCAGTCTAGAGTAACTGTTACGGCAGCCCATGCTAAGACAAAGTCCAAATAAATTTTAGGCCTTATCTAAGAACCTAGAGTTTCTCATTAACAACCTATTGATCCTTGTCTTCCATGAAATATCATTTTCTGTTCTCTTTCAGTATCAGCTTGTTATATATCCAATATAGAGCCACCCAGGACCTAGTTAAATAAAGCTGATAGATATAGTTTTAAGAAAAAAGATGTCATTCTAGAACCATATCAGCTCTTAGTATATTTTAACAGGAAATTTATATTTACCCATCTTTTAAATGCTAACACTTATTTCTCTACACTACTTGATACATTTTCTGAGAGAGAGGAAAAAATATAGATAGATGATAGATAGATAGATAGATAGATAGATAGATAGATAGATAGATAGAAAAGATCATGACATGGGGTAATAGTATATCTTAACTCAGAATAACTTCTCTATAGGTAATTAAATATTAATCATCATTATAAATGAAGTAACTATAAATGTTCTCCTTTAAATCTGTGTATAGTAAGAAGGGCTAAAAATATTGCCTGTTCCTCCTTTGTGCTCTTAAGATTAATACCATATGGTTGCATCAGATGGATCCTTCAGTAACTGTATTTATCATTTGCAGAAACATAGACTAAGAACCTGGAAGTTTTCAGTGGATTGTCCAAGGGATAGGTGAGGAGGGGAAGTTTTCTAAAGGAAGACTTAGCCATCCTTGTTCAATTTCCACAGCTTCCCAGAAAGTTTTCCCTGAGGTCAGGAACTGATATTCAAAGTCCTGCACTTGATGCTAAACTAATCAAGAGCACAAGAGGTAGGTCACACTTTTAAAATTCAGAGGAAGGAAAGGGACAGAAGCCATCTGGCAGGAACACTCCCACCCCACCCCATCTTCACCACCCCCACTCAAAAAATGAGATGCTTCCATTCCTCTCTCTTTAGTATAACAACCATATTTTATTATCCGGGAATGTTTATCCCCTTGACATACAATATCTTTTGTTGCTCCCCTCCCCAAGTTACAAATAATATACCTACCATTTTTCCTTAGATTTTTGGCTTCATAGATACTATTTCTATTAACATCTTTTCATACTTCAAAATATGGAAAATTGAACATCTCAACTCAATGCTCTCTCCCTAACACTTTACAATGGAGCAAAATACTGTATGTAATCAAACCTTATGTTTGTATGTTGTCGTACAGCTTACAAAAGCTCTCATACATACTATATTTTGCTCCTCATCACAAATCTATAAGGTAAGTGGGGAAAAATCTTATCATTATTCATGTTCTCAGACAGAAAATTAAGTGCCTGGAAATAGTTGTTCATATTGACTCTGTGTTCTTGGATGGATGGAGGGATAGACAAGAGGGAAATAGTTGTTGAAGTTTCTGGTACAAGGTCTTACAACTATTAAGTGATAGAATTTAAATTCCTTCCAGAACTTCTCACTCTGAGTTTCTTATACCCAAATGACAACTGTTCAAGTTCTGAAATGTGACTTAGGGAGATTTAGCAACTCTTTTATATATATGTGTGTGTATACACATATATATACACACATATATGTACGTATATGTGTATATATGTACATATATGTGTGTGTGTATAGGCATTAAACATTTGGATAAAGAAAAAAATCTAAGAAGCTTAGTATACATACCATCCACAACTTAAAACAGATAAATGTGTAAATCCAATATCTAGTAGATACCACGACAAAGGAAGATAATAAGAGAAGGATAAAAAGGAAATAATTGCATGTCATTCTTTAATGTAAGATTATACTACTAATGTGTGTCCACTTAGTGTTTAACTTAACTAATTAATTTAAAATGGCACATGAAATGATAAAAAGTCAGTAATTCAAAGATGTACAGGAAAAAGTAAGAATTCTTCCTTTACCAAATCTTCAATCCCCTTCCCCAGGGTCTTCTGCATCTTTTCAAGTATACATTTACAAGTATACTTCTGCACACATTTACAAGTATGCACAAACACACACACGCCCTACTTTTTTTCAGTAAGAATATATATTGACATTTTTTCTAAATTAACATACACGGATCCACAAAAATCACACAGGCTTCTTCTCCACATAACGTCTTAAGATTCTCAACTATTAATTCCCCTATCATGGCATTTTTCAGAAACATATTTTCCATGTGACTTGGAGGTGGTACTTAAGCCACACAAGCTTATTTACTTCTTTACTAGAAAGCGCATATAAAAATAAAAACCATCAAGATTAACTATGCATAGAATGAAAAATATTCCAAGAGACATGATATATTTTAAAATATGCCACTTAGCTTCCCATTATCCAAGTGAAGTCAAAATACAACACTACCAGAGTAAAACTCAGAAAATGAATTAACATCAGAGTTAACCCATCCATGTAGACTGGAAAACCAGCAAAGTCACCGTGTAAAATTTTCAAGCAGATCAAATCAGATTGGTCATCAGATTAGCCTCCAGAGTGTTAGATGGAGGGCACACACGGAATTCCTAGAGAATTCATTAAGCCACCATACCGAAACCTATCACTGGGTATGTTTTGTGACTTAAGAAGTATTAGCAAGAAGAAACTTTTCCTTCATTGCTTTGTAACTTCTCTGACAGAGAAATAAAGGTGCAGCTTGACTTCTTCTAATAATGACAGACTAAGTAATTCCATCCAGTCTACTCACTGGACAGCTAGAAAAGTTCGACAAAATATTTAAAGAAATAGCCAACTGATGGCATCAAAGAGCTCACGATATAGATTTGCTGGGAAGGGAGTCCAACTTAATACATCCCAAGTTTGGAGCAGCTTCCTCCCCTGGGAACCATACCCATTCCAGGGAGGAGAGCTGGAAAGCTGAGAGGCTGAATAAGATCTGCAACAGCTTCTTAGTGCTTAGATCATGGAGACTGCTGTCCAGGGCCTATAAAAGGTTGGGGAGAGCCCTGCCAAACTCCCCTACTTTGGGCTGGGATCCCTAAAGGCTGTCTCTTAGGAGTCAGGATGAACTACAGGGAGGCCCTCAAATAGGCTGCAATTCAGGTTTGAATCATCTCAGTTCCTGAGACTGGAAACAGGTGATTCTGGGCTATCAGTCTCCCTAGGTGTCCTAGAGTTCTAGCACCTCTGGGTACCTGGCAGAAACAAATAGAAATCATAACTGTTAAAAGAGATCATCATCTGTATTATCATTTGCTGCATAAAAAATTACTCCAAACTTAGTGGCTGAAAACAATAAGTATATATCATCTCATAGTTCCTATGGGGCATCAGAGATCTAGAAGCATCTTAGCTTAGTGATTCTGGCTCAGGATTTCCAACAGGCTTCATTCAAAGAGTCAGATGGGGCTGAAATCATCTAAGCTTTGACTAGGTGTGGAGGAGTCACTTCCAAGTTCACTCACATGGCTGTTGCCAAAAGGCTTCAGTTCCTCACCATGTGACCTCTCCATAGGACTGCACACAGCATGGCTTCTGCCAGAGCAAGGGTTCCAAGAGCAAGAGAGGGAGACCCTCTCTTGGAATATGGAAGCCACAGTCTTTTTTGTTGTTGTTCTACCTTCATTCTTTTTCTTTTCTTTCTTTCTTTTTTTAAGTATAATGGACACACAATATCCTATCAGTTTCAGGTGTACATAATAGTGTTTCAATATTTTTATATATTACAAAATGATCCACATGATGAGTCTAGTTACCATCTATCACTATACAAACTTATTACAATATTATTGACTATATTCCCCATGCTGTACTTATATCCCATGACTTATTTATTTTATAACTGGAAGTTTGTACCTCTTAATCTCTTTCGCCTATTTCATTTACCCCCTAAATCCTTACCCCCTCTGGTAACCAACAGTCTGTCTCCTGTATCTATGAGCCTGCTTCCAGTCTTTTTTCTCATTTGTTATTTTTCAGACTCTACATATAAGAAAAGTCATATGGTATTTGTCTTTCTCCATCTGATTTTATTTCATTTAGCATAATACCCTCAAAGTCCACCCATGTTGTCATAAATGGCAACATTTCCTTCTCCTTTATGGCTCAGTAATATATATATCACAATTTCTTAATCCATCTACCCATTAATCTATGCATCTATTCATCTTAGGTTGCTTCCATATCCTGGCTATTGTAAATAATGCTGAAATTAACATGGGAATGCATACATCTCTTCCAACGGGTGTTTTCATTTTCTTCAGATAAATACCCAGAAGTGGAATTGCTGTATCACATAGTAGTTCTATTTTTAATTTTTTGAGAAACCTCCATAGTGTTTTCCATAGTGGCTGTACCAATTTACATTCCCACCAACAGTTTACAAGGATTCTCTTTGTCCACATCCTCACCAATACTTGTTATTTTTTGTCTTATTGATAATGGTTAATCTGACTGGTGTGAGGCAGTATCTCATTGAGGTTTTGGTCTGCATCTGCCTGATGATTAATGATATTGAGCTTTTTTTCATGTGCCTATTGGCCATATGCATGTCTTTTTTTGAAAAATGTCTGTTCAAGACGTCCGCCCATTTCTAAATCAGGTTGTTTGTTTGTTGATATTAAGTTGAGTAAGGTCTTTATATATTTTGGATATTAACACATTATCAAATGCGTGATTAACAAATATTTTATGTAAATTGTCTTTTCGTTTTGTTGCTAATTTCCTTCACTGTGCAAGTTTTTTAGTTTGATGTAGTCCCACTTGTATATTTTAGCTTTTGTTGCCCTTGCCTGAGGACATTGATCCAAAAAGAAAAATACTGCTAAGACCAATGTCAAAGAGCTTACTGCCTATGTTTTCTTCTAGGAGTTTTATTCTAGGTCTCAAGTCTTACATTCAAGTCTTTAATCCTTCATTCTTTACTTTATTTTTTATATGGTATAAGATAGTGGTCTAGTTTCATTCTTTTGTGTGTAGCTATCCATTTTTTCATTCCAGCATTTATTAAAGAGACTCTCCATTCCCCATTGTATAATCTAGCCTCCTTTGTCATAGATTAATTGCCTGTATGCATGTGGGTTGATTTCTGGGCTCTCTATTCTATTCCATTGATCCATGTGTCTATTTTCATGCCAGTACCATACTGTTTTGATTACCATGGCTTACTAGTATAGTCTGAAATCAGAAAGCATAAAGTGAGTTATAATCTAATGTCAGAAGTGACATACCATTACTTCTGCCATTTTCTGTTAGTCAAAATTGACTTACTAAGCCCAACCTACACTCAACAACGGAGACTACACAAGGATAGAGTCACAGGGACCATCTTTGAGCCTGACTGCCTCATCACCCTAAGACTCCAATTACTTTTACAAACAGTTCTGAAAATACAATAGCCACATACAATCATAGATAACAAGAAATACAAGATAAAAGTCAGAAAGAAAATGCAATAGAAACAATGGACAACAGCAAAGTTCCAGATATTGGAGTCGAGTTGTCAAGGCTTTAAAAACTGTATATCTATTTTGCTCATGGAGAACAAAAATGAAACAAAACAACAAAAAAAAATGATGAATTTTCACATATAACTCTAAACCAAAAAAATAAAGCCCTACAGTTCTACTTCCAGGTATGATGCACTTCCCTGATGCAACCAGGACTAGACTTACTGTTTTCTCATTAGCAACTAAAAAGCTAGACAAAACACAGGAAGCAACATTTTTGAGTTGTGATCCCTAAGCAGAGAGAAGCAATGTGATTGTTACCATCACCCAGTGTAGAGGCTGACAGAAGACACAAAACTCAAGACTCTCCGAAAGAAATGACAGATTCTTTTAGTCATGGCAAAAGCGGTAGTCATCACGTCAACATATTCATGTCAGTTTCCCATGCCCAGTTAGGGTGAAGTGGAAGGCCAGAGGATGCCTACATAGGCAGGGGGCTGCTTTACAGAAGAGGGACACTGAGCTTCAAGAGCCCATTGTTTTAGATCCTGCTCTTTGTTCTCATTTTTTTTTAATGTTTATTTATTTATTTTGAGAGATCAAGTGTGAGTTGGGGAGAGGCAGAGAGAGAGGGAGAAAGAGAGAATCCCAAGCAAGCCCCACACTGTGAGTGTGGAGCCTGATACAGGGCTCAAACTCACAAACCGTGAGATCATGACCTGACCTGAAGTCAGACACTTAGCCAACTGAGCCATCCAGGGGCCCCAGCCTGCTCTTTGTTCTGAACGGAGACATTACCTCATCTTTCCAGGTTACTTGCTGCAAACACAGCCTGATAAATAACCTAAGAGTCAGGACCCTGCATTTTTGGCTTACCCAGCAAGACATGTAGGGAAGCTGACCTAGCCTATGTCTAAGTACATTTCATCAAAGTGAAGCATGTTAGCTGGGTCAGAATTATAGCTCTAAAAACTGAATTATTCTTTGCCAGCTTAAGAAGACAGACTGTTTATACTCAATGCTTCTTAATCAAATAAGAGAATTACTGCTAGAGCTTAAGCAATTGATCCAATGCTTTTACTTCTTTAGCTCAAGAAATATAGGTAGTATATATCATATTTTTATACAAAAGGGAATTTAGGCTTAGCTATTACCATAATTCCTTTTTTACTACAACTTCCTTTTCTAGCATATAAGTAATACTTAATCAAAAAAATTCTTGACTTTGTTGAAAGTTTAACTACCTTCTTTTCCCATATTCACAGGTATTAAATGTTGTAAACAGATACTTTGTCAGTGTCTGATACATCCTCCAAGTATTTACTATAACATCTATGAAAGTTACACAATATTGCTGATTTTTTAAAATTTAAAGAAAATCCACAGCAAGAGAAAGTCCCAATTGCATCCAGAGATCATTCTAACTAATCTGGTATACATTTAAAAAAAAAAAAAGAAGAAGATTGAAATTTGTTCATGAAAATAAAATCTATTCATGTTTATGGAGTATATTAGTACAGAATAAAAAGTAACTTATAAATGTGATACACCATAAATGTGCTGGCTGTTGAGTTGTCTGATACTCTGATAGAGTTCATACTATTATGTTACATATTTAACTTGAGTCTTGTACAAGTAAGGGAGTATTGCCAGGCATAAAATGATATTATGTGATAGTATTTACTAACAAAATAAGGCATATTTCAATATTTTATTCTTATTGATACTATATTTTAAATGGCTTTAATTCTCTATATATGTATATTTATGTGTATATGCCTATATTTATATATATACACATATACACACATATATATACATATAGGTATATATATATATATATATATATATATACACACACTCTGTAGCCATCAGAGCCAATTGAACATGGAAACTCATCTTTTAAAATTGCTAAAATACTAAAAATATTCAAGAGACGTATTAGCCAACTTTTAAGAAGGAGTTTGCAGAAATGTCAAAAATGTAAAAAATATTTATAAGTTACTCTAAACTAAGCAGTATAATTATTTCTAAGAATAACACTTAAAATATGTACATGTTTCTGGAAAAAAGTTTAATGAAAACATATTTACAGGTTAAAATATAATTCAAATGCATGATGAAAATGATACTTAAAGGTAATTTTGAAGAAATCATTTATAAAGAAAGTAGTCTTTTTATAAAATATGTGAATTTCTATAAACTGGACTTGTTTAAAGTAAGGCTCTATCTTTATATATGCTTTATAAATGCTTACAGAGTGATATTCAATATCACAATCCCTGAAGTCTGATGAAATCATTCTGTCATATGCTTATGCCAAGATTATTGAATAAGCATGAAAAAATGTTGAAGATACATGCACATTTAGTCATTGTGTTGTGTAATATCTGGCAGGTACACATTTAAATTAGTTTGACGAGGTAAAGTTTGTTTTAATGCCTGACCATCATTATCCTAAAACCAAAACCTCATCTGCCTGCTATCCTGTGTGATATCCACAGTCTTCCATGATTAGTTGTTTCATATACAAAGGATTATTAAATGTGAGCAGTACTCCAGCTGGACATTCTTACCCAATGACCAGAGATTTTAATTGCACATACATGTTTCATGAGCAGTAATATCACATTTTAAATGTTTTAGCATGTTTCTTCAGCTCATCTCTATACAATTCATAAAACAATCAAGATTATAATATGCAGCAAGAGTGAATGCATAAGCTATAATCACATATTATTACACATAGAAAAGTGTAAGCCATTTTATTTTAAAAGTTTTCCAGGACTTTCTTAGAGCACTTATGTCACTTAAGCTCCCTAATGCAGAATTTTCTGCCTAAGAATCATGATTTTGCCTGGCCAATTCTCTACATTAAGCTTCCAATTTATTCAATGGACATTTTTCCATATGAATGTTTTCATTAAAATTCTCATTTGCCCTATAGTATAGTATTACATTTGCTCTAAAGTCATGCACTGATGGAATATCATTTTAATTTATGTTATAATGACATCCAGTTAAATAAAATGAGATGAGTCTATTCCATAACATTGCTTCATTGCTACGGATACAACGAAGTCTTTAAAAGGAAAATCCTATATTCATTAACTCATTCATGGAATTATTCACTGATTCCTTCTCTGAATACCAGGTATCACCTACCTCCAGTAAACCTAGTAGTAACACTACTAGACTTTAAACCATTCATTAATATACCAAAGATTTATTGCCTACTATCTTCCGGGCTTTGGTCTCCTAAAACTAAAACGGTAGAAATGCAAAAGAATAACACAGGGTGTTAAGTGCAATAATTAAAAGATCCCAAATTTATTTATTTATTCAGTGTCTCCTTCAAGTACTAATTGAAAGTGGCCAAAAAATGGCCTACAAAAATATATACAACATAGAAGAATAGAAATACATACATTAGAGAGCTGAGACTAAGAAAAAAATGTGGGTAAATGAGAAGGAAACAGTAAAGCCAACCATAACAGTGCTATAACTTACTGTACATTGCTAATACAGGTACAAAACAGCACAATTCTACCGAAGAAAAATTTTCAGTATTTAGCAAAATAAAAACATCTACCAAAATTATATATAATGAAAAGCACACTTTGATCTAATAGTCCCACTCTGAGGATTTATCTTATAGCTAAATTTCACAAGTACATAGTGACATATGAAGAAGGTTATTCACTGCAACATTGTTTGTAATACCAAATGATAAGGAATAACCCAAGCCCATGAATGAACTCTGGTTAAATAGCATATAGCACTTCTACTCAGTGAAAAACCTTCCTGTGCTCAAATAGAGTGAGAAAAATCACTGTGCACTGAAATGAAAAATCTCCAGATTTGACTTTGGGTAAAAAAAGCAAGATGTAGAAGAACACACACGCGCGCGCACACACACACACACACACACACACCACCCTTGGTGAGGAAAGAAAGGAAGGGAAGAATATACGTTTATGCTTGCTTGTATCTGCATAAAGAAACGCTAGAAAGACTCATAAGAAACTAATGTAAGAGATATATAGGGGGTGAGGGTGATTCGTGAGTTGGTTGGGCACAGACATGAGTGGGGGGAAACCTCAATATATAAATTTCTATATTGTTTTTACTTTTAGACATCATAAATATAGTATCTATTTTAAAAAGAAAAACATATACTAGGCAATAGCATATAATTTCTAGAAGAAAACTTCAAAGTAGCTCTGAATTTCCTACAGGTCAAATCAAATGGAGAAACTGTTTCAGGAATCAGAGACTCCAACTGGAGATTTGAAAGGAGTTTCTCTGCCGTATACTCACTAATTGGACAGTGTGTGATTTAGTGAATGATAATATCAGCAACATCTTTTAAGCACACACTTAGGAGGTTTCCAGTCATGCCCCTGCTGAAAACTCCAATGCCCTTCCACTGTATCAGAACAAATCCAAACCTCTCCCTATGGTCTGTGATGCCCTACATAACCTGGCCCCTACCTATCCTTTCTACCACGTTCCCCTGGATCATGAAGCTCCAATCACATTGGTCTTCCTTCTGAGCCCTGACCACACCAGCTCCTACCTGTCTCAGTACCTTTGTACTTACCGGTCCTTTCTGCCTTCGATGCTATTCACCCAGGTGTGGCACAGCCACCTCCCTCTTATCATTCAGGCCTCAGCTGGAATCCCACCCTCTTAGAGAAACCTTCCCTCTCTGCTCTTGCTGAAGGAGCACCATCTTGCCTCCAGCCACTCTGTAGTCCATCACTATGCTCTGTATACTCTATAACATTTAATACAGTTTATTTTTTCATTATTTTAATTTTCTGACTTCTCCCCCAAGAAGACACCCTGAAAACTGTTCACTACACTATCCTGTATCTCCAGTGACTCGACCAGGTCTTGGAACATAGTGGATGGACAACAAGTATTAGCTGAATGAATAAGTGACAAAGAATGAGAGAATGAAAGAAGGAAGCAAAGGGAAGAATGGAGGGAGAGAAGAAAGAGGAAGGAAGGAATTTTGTAAAACTCAAAAATCACCAAACTTTGGCAAATAATAAGTAAGATCTGTCAGCAAACACTGTTATTACCTCACATAACGTGTTTACACATCAATGGCTTATGCACAATTTTCAAACATTGTTAGTTAGGTCCCTGAGTGTTTTGGTGGTGGTAGGTAGTGGGGTTTTCTGTTTGTTTGTTTCTCTAAGTCCCTCTTTTTTGTATTTCTAGTTTTACAATTTTTTTAATTGAGGTACAGTTGACCTACAATATTATACAGTTGACCCTTGGGCAACATGGGCTTGAACTGCACAAGTCCACTTAGACATGGACCTTTTTTGATTCATGCAGTACTATAAAGGTATTTTCTCTTCCTGATTATTTTCTTAATAACATTTTCTTTTCTCTCGCTTACTTTATTATAAGGACACAGTGTGTGACACATACAACACACAAAATATGTGGTACTTGACTCTTTATGTTATCAGCAGGGCTTCCATTCCACAGTAGGCTGTTCACAGTTAGGTTTTCCTGGATCCAGAAGTTTACACAGATTTCCAATGGGCAGAGGCCACTGCTCCTAACCCCTGTGTTGTTCAAGGCTCAGCTGCATGAGATTCAACTGTACAGGAGGGCCTAAAGTTTGATACCACTGTATATGTAGTCATTCATCTAACAAGCCTTGTATATTAAACAAAAACAAAAACAAAAAAAAACATACTGGGGATAGGAGTGCCTGGGTGGCTCAGTCGGTTGAGCATCTGACTCTTGATTTCATCTGAGGTCATGATCTCATAGTTCATGGGTTCGAGCCCTGTATTGGGCTCTGCACTGACAGCATGGAGCCTGCTTAGATTCTCTTTCCCTCTCTCTCTGCCCTTCCCCCACTCACTCTCTATCTCTTTCTTTCAAAATAAATAAATAAACATGGGGGGGGGGACTCATACTGGGAACGTCCTAAGAGTGTCACTACCACCTGGATTTAAGTTTGATTCATAATGACTTTGTTTTTCAAAGCAGTCTTCTCCCCCTCATAAAATTAATAAAGCAGGACTAAGGATTCTTTTTTTTTTAATTTTTTATGTTTTTTTTTTAATTTATTTTTGAGAGAGAGAAAGATGGAGTGTGAGAAGGGGAGGGGCAGAGAGACAGAAATACAGAATCCGAAGCAGGCTCCAGGCTCTGAGCTGTCAGCACAGAGCCCAACGCAGGGCTCGAACTCGTGAACCACAAGATCATGACCTGAGCCGAAGTTGGCTGCTTAATCAACTGAGTCACCCAGGCACCCCATGGACTAAGGATTCTAAAGGGAGATTTTATCACCACACTTTTCCATTGTAACTTTCATTGTAAACTTGGTAATATTTGGTCAACGCTAACTAAAGATCATTTTGGTATAGATGGAGTTTCACATACACCTAAATTTAGTCAACCACACCTAGAAATCAAGAGAAGTAACCTAGAAAAGGATCTTCTGGACTACTGGGTTTCTGTAGCTGGGCCACAGAAGATTCTAACATCAAAACTTAACTTTTGTCCAGCCATTCACAGTGGTTGAATAGAAGAAGCCTACAAATGGTTTCTATGTTTGGCCCAGAACTTAACATACATTTATTTATGTTATTTATGTTGTTTGTTTGCTTGTTTGTTTATTATATATGTGCTGGCTGGATTTTACAACCATTGCCATGTGGCTTCACAGCACACTGACTTGCTTAAAGTTACACATTAAAGATGTCTCAACTCCACAGTGTCTCTGACAGCCCAGTTTTGTATCAGAACGACTCCATTGTCTACACAATGTGTTAAATTACTCATACAAAGATTACTCCCTATTATTTGCATCTGTTAAGGCTTATGTGTTTATTTATTCCAGCACAGGTCTGAAATAAATTATGCTTAAGAAAAATGTGTTCCTGATAATGCTCTTTTCATATCACAGCATGAGAGCAACTGGTGTGAAAGCCTTCTCACTTAGATCAAACTGTGCTTTCCTTGATTTTCAAGGTTGGCTGTAAAAAAGAACTATGTTTCTAATGGAGTTGGAAATGATCTATCTTAGTACCTTGCTGGCTGTCCTCAATCACGGATGATTTTCACTTTTCAGTGAAAACCTCCTGAGATCCACTGACCCTTCTGAGACACATCTGCGCAAACCTAACAGGACAGCAGTCTCAGGGAGCAAACATCTCTGCCATCACTAGAGCCGAAGCCTCATCACGGTCACGTGCACTGCATTAGTTCTACATCTTTTCCATTCTCTAAACGTTAGGGAATGCTTTAGAGTCTGAGACTGAACTCTTCCCCGGAAGAGTAATTCTTATTATTGCAAATCTATGCTAAACCTTCACTAAAGATGTAGGGCAAAAAAAAAAAATACTAGCAGAAGCAGAGACTAGATATGCTCATCGTCCAGATTTCAAAGCTGATGCACATTTTGGTAGGTGACGTGAACAGTGCTGGAGCTTTCAGACTGAAAAATGTAATCATGTTCTTATTTTAATAGTGATGCCATTAAGGATTCCACTGAAAATGCGGTATATCTTATGTTCTGTGAGTGTCTAGCAAAAACAACTTGCTATTTAAAGTACAGCTCTGGGCAAAGAAGGTGGTTTGGACTGCGCAAAGTTATTAATTAACATGACAGCAAACCTTCAGGACATGAAACCACAAAGCAGCTCTCTGGCCGGATGTCAACAGTGTCACACATATGTAAATAATCCACAGTTTTAAAAGACCCTTTGCTCTTCTATGCTTTATCCCCTTGACAGTAACACTCTGTACTGAGATCTCTTCCAAGTCTAACATTTGTGATTACAGGACAGTATGAAAGTAATCTTGGTTCCAGTTACTTTTTTTCTAAATCTCACAGTAATAACATCATCCCAGAAGTGAGTTCTGTCACATTCCTAGAGACAAATCAGACTATGGTCAGCATGTCAATCCACTGTGGCCTTACCCAAGCAGGTAGCACTAAAGGTAAACTAGAATGTCTGGTGAGCATACCCACATGTTCTAGTGTTATAGGTGTATTTTTAAACATCACCTTTTCTATCAACATATTAGAAAGTCCCCATTCTCCCCCTAGAGTTTTGGCATATGAAACTCTTAGAAGACATCTTCTTGACTTACTGTAAGAGAAAGATTTTACTCTTACTAACGTGCCAAAAATTTAATGCATTTTATAATGTTGTTTTTCAAATGGGCAGCTGACACTGATGGGAACAGGTAGGCTCTGAACAACTGCCTTGAATCTCAAAACTGATATGAAATGACATGTGTCAGAGATGATCCAATTCTGCCTGAAGCACACCTACACCCACACACCTCACACCCACACACTTCACACATACACACACCTCACACACGCGCCTCACACACACACACCCCCCCACAATATACACACACACCTCACCACACACACACCTCACACACACAAACCACACACACACCTCACACATACACACCTCACACACACACAAAATAAAATCTCTCCCTACTAATAAAAGCTGCTTCGTTATATTAATAAATTTCAGTTAAAAACCAAATGTGAATACCTTTCAATAGTATATATATATATGTATATATATATGTTCAATATCAGCTAACTTATTTTAATAATTAAGTAAAATTAATCCACATAACGTAATGGAAAACAGCACTACACCTGACTAGAAAAGGTGATTTATAGCCCTGGTTCGACTCCTGCTTTGCTGGGTTATCCTGGATAAACAACGGCACCACCCCAAGCCTACAAAAATGAGGGAGGTTGCCTAGATCGATTCTGTCACCTCTTCAGTCCCTGCTCCAGATAATCTAAGACCATGGTTACTTCAAAGCACTTTTTCGGTGCAGGGGGTTCTACTGACCAGTCCACCTCCAAGTAAAAGAAACACTGGCCACCATGACCATGACCCTGGGCTCTGTATGTCTGGACATCCAAGTTCCTCCTGGATGGGGAGGAGGGTGCTTCCTCATGGGGTGCAGCAATAATCCCACTAAACTAAGCTTCGGTTGACGTTTGGTCACGTCAGTCTCCTGGAGCCAAGTGACCAACGGCAAGGAAAAAAGTTACCATCTTGACAGGACTCACTGCCCCTGATCATGATGAGGAGGCAGAGCTGGTATCATACAATGAGGATGGGGGAGGAAAGCCTTGCCACTCAGGAAATACACAGAAATGTTTTTCGGTACTGCCTCGCCCAATTTTGATAGTAAATGGGCAGGAGCAGCAGATATAGCCTGAGAGACTCAAGACTCCTCAGGGATGGAGAGCTGGGTCGCAGCACCTTGACCAAGAGGGGTGCCAGCCAAACACGAGGTGGTTCCAGAATGGGCAGTAGAAGAGGGAGGTGCTGGGTATCATTGCAGTAAGAAAACCAGCCGCAGCAAGCAGGGTTAGGACTTCTCCCACTTATCTTCCTATTTTAAGCTTCCCCAGTGAAAGAAACAAATCACAGGGCTGGAGGGGCAGTTCCCACATGGGATCAACTTATTATAGGAGGAAGTGGGCCCAGAAAGCACAAGGGGTGCTATATTTCCTTGTACTGCCCTAACAAAGTCCCTCAAACTGCGTGATTTTGAACAACAGGGACTTAGTCTCTCACAGTTCTGGAAGGGTGCCAGAAGTCTGAAGTCAACGTATCAGCAGGGCCACACTCCCTCTGAAGGCTCCAGGGAACCATCCTTCCTTGCCTTTTCTCCCTCCTAGGAGCTCCAGCATTTCTTGATGCGTGGCAGCATAACTCAGTCTCTGCCTCCTTCTTCCCACAACCTTCCCCACTGTGTGTCAAACCTCCCTCTCTCTTCTCTTCTGACACCAGGTATTGGATTTAAGACCTACCCATCCAGTATGATCTCATCTCAAGAGCCTTAACTGACACGTGCAAAGTCCCTATTTCCAAATAAGGTCGCACTCACAGGAGATCTGAGTGGACGGTAGGATGTGTCTCTCAGAGTCCCCTGCAGGCCCCAGACACTCATTCCTTCAGTTGCTGGAGCCCTGGCAGTGCAGTCTCTAGCCGGAAATTGCCCTGAGCTCAAGAGAACTGCCTCACCCACTGCAATGCCCCTTCCCAAGACCCAACTCAGAACAGATCTGAAGGGCTCCTCAAGCCAGAGCTACGTAGAAGATAGGCTGAGGTCAGTGCAATATCTACATCATGTTTCACCTTCTCCTTCTGCTCGTCCCTGCCTTCCGAGTGTTGTTCCCAACAGCCCTCCCCAGGAGATTCCCTCCATGCAAGCCTCCTTCTCAGCATCTGTTTCCAGGGAACGGGATCTGAGACACTCTGCCACTTACTAGCTCCAGAACTTTGGACAAAATACGTAACCTCTCCACTCCTAAGTATTCTCACCCACAGAACGGAGATGATAAATAATGGTGCCTTCTGTGTAGGGTATTGTGAGAATGAACAAGCTAATTCACGCAAATCTCTTAGAACACTGCCCGGCACATAGTAAGTATCAATAAATGTTTATTACAAGCTCTTATGAATAGTACGTTTTCTTCTGCAGGGAAAACATTCATTAAGGAATGAATAGATTTTTGTATTAACATTTTTTCAGCTTTCTTTAAGTTGTAAATCAGTAAAACAATGAAACTGAAAGCAATAAGTTATAGTTCACATTACATTCTGATATTCGATTATAATAAAATTAATATGTTAACACTTTTAAAGATCACTATTACAGTATAATTTCCAGGTTTAACTATTTTTCTGCATGGGAATTCTTTATAAATAACAAAGGAACGAATGTACTTAACTCCCATAAACTCAATATTTACTCCAAATTTAATATGTCAAACCCAACAAAATCAAAAGGAAAAAAAAAAACCTACAATTTAAACTGAAGCCTTGAACTACAGACAACAAACTGATGGTTACCAAAGGGGAGGTGGTGGGAGGTGGGTTAAATAGGTGAAGGGGAATTAAGAGTACACTTATTATGATGAGCACTGAGTAATGTATAGAATTGTTGACTCACTATATTGTACACCTGAAACTAATAGAACATACCGGAATTAAAATAAGTTTAAAAAATAATAAACAGAACCCTTGCTGTATCAGAATAGCTCTGGATCTTACATATCAATACAATAGAATTCTGAGCATCAAAGCTAGAAATCAACCCTTGGAGAGCAAGATAAACTTAAGGGTAGGTTTAGGTAGTTGATAGGCTGAAATCTTTTTTTTTTTAATGTTTATTCATTTATTTAGAGAGAGAGCATGCACACACACGTGTGAGGAGCAGGCGCACGTGAGAGTGCACACGCACATGAGGAGCAGAGACAGCGAATCCCAAGCAGGTAGACCGACAAAGGACTGGATCCCACAAACGGTGGGATCATGACCTGAGCAGAAATCAAGAGTCAGATGCTTAACCCACCGAGCCACCGAGGCACCCCAGTTAGGCTGAAATCTTAAAGGAATAAATTAGCCACACTTTTCTGCATACAATGCAGTCGTATCTTGAATTAGTTTTTCTAAGGATGTATCATCTGTGGCCATGTCCAATCTCATTATTCGTTAGCACAAGATAAGCAAGTCAATGTAAATAAGGAAAATTAATCCTGCAGGCAGAGAAGGCATATATTCCATTTGTTGGTATGTAGTAAATATTTCCTGCATTGCTTTGTGCAGAACTCACCCAGTCCTGTAAGAACACTCCTAAGGATAATGGGTGGCTGAGTTTCTATGTCTCCACTTGTGAGAAGTAGTTGTGACTTTTTAAGTGCTCTCTATGTGCAAGTGTTTGACGTAATGTTGGATTCTCAACATAACCCTTCAGAGTAAATATTATCCCATTTTCTAGATGAATAAAATGAGATTCGAAGAACACAGCTTATAATATGCAGAGCCAGACAGACTCAACTCAATCTGTATTCTTTCCTCTTAGTATTTCCCACTGAGCATATAACTATTAATAAGTCAGCTCATATTCTGCTTGAAAGGATTTGGAAAAGTGCTTTACAATACTGGCATTCCTCCAAAAAAAAGAGGAAATATATCTACTGTAATTGTTCTTTTTTTTTTTTCATTTCAAACTGGTTTGTTTATTTTTCAAGTTAGAGAGTAGACAGAATATACTAAAAAGTTAAAATACTGCTATATCCTCAAATCAGTTCCTTATTTCTTTGGATAATAATAAGTTAATGACAAGTTAACTTTAGTGACAAGCTAAAGGACTCACCAATAGACTGTTAACTTGAGACATTTAAGAAGCAAAAAGACTAGTAGTATTTCTGCAAACATGCAAAATTCATAGCCTCATATTCTGAGAGTAAAAAGAGGCACTGACAAAGATGTTGTTTTTTACATGAAACGAGAAGTGTGTGGTACTAAATTACAACATAAAAAGGATATTAACTGTCTTACTGTATTATAATGTTTATGGTAGATATTTCAATGACAGCATTGATTTTCAGAAAGTCACCAGAACGCTGTAGAATATGCTCAATTCCTGAAGCAGTCAACACTCATTTACGTGGGTACCAGGCAGGTCATTTCACTTTATCACTGAACAAATCTCACTGTTCTTATGTGCTGGGCATTTTAGTAAGCACTTAGCAGGAAGAAAGACAGGTAAGGCCTCTCTTGTGAAGCTTATAATGAGAGCAGATACTATACAAGTTACCTGTGTGAGGCATGCTACAAAAGAGGTTTACTGCATAATGCATATAATCCTGCTTATAAGACAGGACTTAATTAATAGTGGTGACTTTGGGACTTAGATGGTCAAGTAAAGCTTCCTAAGGACATGATATTTTCAAGGAACAAGTAAGAGTAGTGGGGAAAGAGAGACCCACAGCAGAGAGGACAAAGACAGGACATTTCAAGCAAAGGGAAGAACCAATGTCTTAGTTCAGACTGCCATAATAAAATACCATGGACTGGCTGACTTAAAAAAAAAAACAGAAATTCATTTCTCATCATTCTGGAGCTGGAAGCCTGAGATCAGAGGGCCAGCATAGTCTGGTCCTGGTGAGAGCCCTCTTCCTGCCTTACAGACACCCACCGTGTCCTCCCAAGGTGGGGAGAGCAAGCTCTGGCCTCTTCTTCTTCTTTTTTTTTTAATTATAAATCATTCAATTTATTTAAACTAAAAAAAAAAGTTCACTCATTTCTCCCACCCCCACCCCCTGCCTCTGGTAACCATCAATCTGTTCTCTGTAGGAGCTCAGTTTGTTTTCTGTTTGCTTTTTGTTGTTGTTGTTGTTGTTGTTGTTGTTGTTTTGTATGTTTTTTAGATTCCACATATAAGAGAGATCATATGGCATTTGTTTCTCAGCTTATTTCACTTAGCATAATGCCTTTAAGGCCCATCCTTGTTGTTGCAAATGGCAGGATTTCATTCTTTTTTAACGACTGAATAATATTCCATTGTGTGTGTGTGTGTCTGTGTGTGTGTGTATATACTACAATTTCTTTATCCATTCATCTGTTGATGGACACTTAGGTTGTTTGCATATCTTGGCTATTGCAAATAATATGGCAATGAACATGGAGTGCAGATATCTTTTCAAGTTAGTGCTTTGGTTTTCTTCAGATAAGTACCCAGAAATGGAATTGCTGGATCATAAAGTAGTTCTATTTTTAATTTTTTGAGCAATCTCCATACTGTTTTCCATACTGGCTGCATCAATTTCCATTTCCATTAACAGAACACGAGGCTACCCTTTTCTCCACATCCCTGCCAACACTTGTTACTTCTTGTCCTTTTGATATCAGCCATTCTAACATGCATCAAGTGATAGCTCATTGTGGTTCTGATATGCATTTCCCTCATGATTAATGATGCTGAGAATCTTTTCATGTACCTGTTGGCCATCCATATGTCTTTTTTAAGAAAATGTCTGTTCAGATTGTCTGCCCATTTTTTAATCAGATTGAGTTTTATGAGTTTTCTTTGTATATTTTGGATATTAGCTCCTTATCAGATATATGATTTGCAAATATTTTCTCCCATTCAGTAGACTGCCTTTTCATTTTGTTGCTCATTTCCTTTGTTATGTCTTCAGCTTATAAGAACACTAATCCCATTGGGTAAGGGTACCCTCATGACCTCATAACTTAGTTACCTCCCAAAGGCCCCACCTCCAAGTACCATCACACTGGAGAGTTAGGGCTTCAACACAGGAGTTGGGGGGTGGGGGGCAGAAACAAACATTCAGTCCAAAACACAGAGTGAAGGGCTAAGGTGAAAAGGAGCCTAGTGATTTTGTGAAATAAGAAGGAATTGAGGAAAGTTACTTGGAACAAGGAAAGAAAGGCAGGCAGAATGGATTAAGGAAGGATTTTGAACTTAATCTTACAACCAATGCAACATCACTGAAGACTTTAAAGTATGAATAATATAATCATATCTGTGTTACAGATGATTTTGAAAGAAACTAATCATCAAAGGAAATGTCAGGTTCTATCTGATACATGATAAGAAGGCAATGTACTTAGTAAAAGTTAATTGTGACATGCTTGGGCTCAGAACCTTGACTAACAAAAAGAGAAACATAGCAAAATGAATTTCTACTTAGACAAAAGTTTCTCAAACAAAACAAAGAAAAAAAAGAGACAAGGAAACAGAGTCTTAAATACAGAGGACAAACTAGCGTTTGCCAGGGCGGGGAGTGGTATGCGTATATGGGCAAAATAGATATAAAAAATTATCTGGAATGGTATTTAAAACTTGGTCTCAATGAGCCTCACTGGTTGGTTGCATTTGGACAGGGCTTGCAAAGAACTGATTTTCCTCAAATGGCTCACTGTGAGTTATTTTTCCTTGGTTTCTCAGCCAAACCCAATGGTGGAAATATTATCAGCTAACTCATAAAGTTGACTTCTATTACTACATTTTCATAATTTGTTCAATTATTATTATAGAATGATAAATACATGAAATTATTTGTTGAGTCTAGGTAAAACTAAAGTACACTTAAATGATTTCAAACTGTTAACATTCATTACAATTAACACTAATTAATGTATGAAACACTGAATCAGTAAATCTTGTAGTTGAACACACTAGCTGCTACTCAGTCATAATCTAATATAAACAGAACACAATTCTATAGGCTTTATTTTCAAAAGGCTTTTACCAGTAAGGCTTACTCATCTGAATCTCATGGTAATTAATAGAAATTTGAGTTTAAGGAAAGAGTAGAAGTTATGCTTCTGGTATGACCAAGTATGCACCAAAACACCTAATCTTTTGCATGTAACAACCATAAACTCTAAATAAGATAGAAAAAAAATAGCTGAAGATTCCAGGAACTGAATACAAGTAGTCAGATACTCACAAGGGGTCAAAAAAATTGGAAGACTGGACTGACATAAAATGCGTTTCCCATTTTTAAGTGTAATTTATTATTATTATTATTATTATTATTATTACTATTACTATTATTTTAGCTTATTGCCTCAGGACAGCTATCAGTCAAGGCATCATTTGGGGTGACTTGTGCACCAATAGAAACACACTCTTTCTGAATTGAAGAACCTTAACTCAGAACTCAGGCAACCATAGCCATTAGAAAGTGTAAAGAAAAATCCCAGATAAGAGAAATCTCTCTAGGCAAGCCCCAAATTCTGTATATAAACTCTGCCCAAAACTCTCACTGACCCTGAACTACACATGGGTGGGGCAGATTGTAAATAACCCAGGTGAGAAAAAATAGAACTGAACTGAGATTTGTATTGGCACCAGGAGTTTGCAGTTTTGGTCTGACCAAGTTAACTGCCTGTTAAAACAAAAATATCAATACTATTCAGAAGAATATAACAGAATCCAGAATCTCCACAATAATATACACAATGTCTAGAATATAATGCCAAATTATTTAGCATATGAATAACTAGGAAAATGTGATTTATTCCCAATAGAAAAAAAAAAAAAAAAGCCAACCCAGGATGATCCAGATGTTGGAACTCACAGACAATGGCTGTAAGGCAGCTATTATAGTGGAAGATTATTCATTACTCTGGTAATGAATGAAAAGATAGTGAATATCAGCAAAGAAACAGAAACAATTAAATAGACCAAAATGGAAATTCTAAAAATGAGTAAAACAACATCTAAAATAAAAAAATTGGGGTACCTGGGTGGCTCAGTCGGTTGGGCGTCCGACTTCAGCTCAGGTCACGATCTCGTGGTCCGTGAGTTCAAGCCCTGCATCGGGCTCTGGGCTGATGGCTCGGAGCCTGGAGCCTGCTTCCAATTCTGTGTCTCCCTCTCTCTCTGCCCCTCCCCCATTCATGCTCTGTCTCTCTCTGTCCCAAAAATAAATAAATGTTAAAAAAAAATTTTTTTAAAAATTGTTGGATGTGCTTAACAACAGATTGGATATGAAGACAGTGAACTTGAAAATAAAGCCACAGAAACCATCTGATCTGGAGAACAGAAGGAAAATCATTGAAAAGGAAAATGAAGAGTACCTCAAGGCATCAGATCGAAAGGTTTAACATATGTGTATTTGGAGTCTCAAGAAGAAAGAATAGAAAGAATGAGGCAGAAAAAAAAATTTAATAGAGGAAAAGCAGCCTCTAGAAAGATTCATCTTTATACATGGAATAAGCGTAATTTTTTCATTTTAAGAAAATAGAACAGTTGTCTTCACCAATTACAGATGAAAGTAATAATTGCACTTCACACGTTAAAATGTATTTAGAGAAATAATAGCAAAGTATTCTTAAGATATTATGAATTTGGTTAAGAGCATAATCGTGCTCCTCTGTGTATACAGCAAAACTGAATATTATCACGTTCCAAAAAAAAAACCTGCCTTTCCTTTAAAATGTACTAAGATTCAAGACTCAAGATAATTTATACTTTAAAAAAGTGATGGGGTGCCTGGGTGGCTCAGCCGGTTAAGTATCTGACATCGGCTCAGGCCATGATCTCACAGTTCATGAGTTCGAGCCCAGCGTCAGGCTCTGTGCTGACAGCTTAGAGCCTGGAGCCTGCTTTGGATTCTCTCTCTCTCTCTCTCTCTCTGCTCCTCCCCCACTCTCTTTCTCTCTCTCTCCTTCAAAACTACATAAAAACACTAAATTTTTTTTTAAAAGACTCAAGATAAACCTATCAAATTCATCTTGTGGTATGAGGAGTACACTGTAATATACATAGAATCTATATTTTTAATGCAAATGAGCAAATTACCTAAAGTACTGTGAAACATTAATTTATAAATATCACTTCCTGTCACCTCTCTTCAGTCAGTGGTCGCTGATAGAGGCAATGAAAACGGAATAGACATAAGCATGCCAATTAGATTCTACACAAGAAAAATATCATCTAAAAATTGTTGTAAGATGAGTCCAGGAAACAAAGTATCTGCCAGCACTGAAATATTGTGTTCTTGTTTATGCGTAATGTAACAGAACAGCCTTTGTATTTTTTTAACAGTTCAGTACTTAAAACACTCTATACTTCAAAGGAAAGTAAACAGTGCATATGCTTAGATTGCTTTTCACCTCATGACTTGGTTCTTTTATAACAGACTTTCTTAAGAACAAGACAAGTCAATCTCTATGTAAACAATAATGTCCTCTGTGTTTCCAAATGCAGACATCAAGCAGAGTATACAACACGGGAAGTTTCTTACTAGACAACTGTTAAAAATCAAATAGTGTTGAAGTCCATTTATGGTAAGGCTAGAAATAATATTTAATCTCTTGAAAATATAACCATAACAATGGCTATTTCTACACAGCTAATTTAAATGAAGAACAAAAGAACACTCCGAATAATCGGAACAAAAATAATTGGAACAAAAAAAAAGGTAGAGAACAATCTCTTGAACAGAATTTTTGGATCAACTGTCAGTAACCAAAGTGATCAGAAATTGCCTCAAGTTTTGTTTCGTTCTTTTCTCTTTGCTATCTTTGTGAACACAAAGCTATGCTACAGGTCTTCCTTGTTTTCTGCCATAATATATTTCTCAAAAGCATCAAGTGGATGGTCTTTTCTTGTCTGAGGATTTAGTATGAACCAATAAGCCAATAATACCATCAAAAAATGCAACAATTAAAAATTACTACCATGGGGCCACCTGTGTGGCTCAGTCAGTTAAGTGTCCAACTCTCGATTTCAGCTCAGGTCATGATCTCAAGGTTCATGGGATCAGGCCTCCCACTGGGCTTTGTGCTGGCAGCATGGAGCCTGCTTGGGATTGTCTCTCTCCTTTTCTCACTGCCCCTCTCCCGTATGTGCGTGCATGCTCAGTCTCTCTCTCTCTCTCTCTCTCTCTCTCTCTCTCTCTCTCTCTCTCTCAAAATAAACAAACATTAAAAAAATTACTACCATGATTTCAAATGGAAAACATAAATTTCAATTTCTAAAAGTAAGCATAAAAAATAATTTACCTGATCTTAATATATCAAATAAACACACATCACATTAAAATACAACTGAAAAGTTTTACATTAATATTCCAATTATAATAATATTTTAACAATAAGTCTCCTATTTTCATGTGCAAAAGAACTTTTAAGGAATGATTTCTCAAAGAAGGTATCCAAATAAGTTTTAACTGATGTCTTTTTTTTTTCTGTTAGTAAATTTCCTACAAGAAATAAAATAACTCAAAATCACTCAGTGACCATATTGTACTCTCAGTCAACTCTTCAAGTAGTGTGTATCACTAAACTTTTATTAAAGGGTACTACAAATGATGTGTTCCTTGTTACTGTAATTGAAAGAAAACACAAAGCATCCCCTTCTTCCCTTTGCCCTACTTCTGCTCCTGAATAAGAAGGAGAAGTTCCTAGGACAATCAATTGGAAAATGGAGACAAAAGTCAGCCATATCCCAGGAAGTCAACACTTCTCTCCTTCACTCGGACAGCTTACATCTCAGGAGACAGGGGCAGCAAAGCAAAACCTGGTGGTGCCTTTTTCTTAAAGTATGCGCTTGACCTTGGAAAGCCAGAGAAGTGGCCAGAGTCAAGGCCATGAGACTGGCAAGTACGAGCAGAGGTGAACCATGGAAGAGTGTCAGGAACAGGCTACTCAGGCTACTCTTTACTTTAAACCAAGAAGGTCAAGGTCTCCTCACCGCTCCCATGGCTCCTGTGGTTCTCAGTGGTAAGAACCTGACTAAATTTGGGACTGAAACGCTACATAATAGTTGAGTCAGTGCACTTTCCTAGAATGTCATTTGAGGCTCAGGATCATATTGCTAGTCATTTAACAGGACTAGTCACTGACGTTTTTAAAACAAAAGGCTGATATTTGTTTCTTCTAGTCTCACTTACCTTCTCAGTTTGGTCAAACACAAATGAAGCTGCGCTAATAAACTTCCCTGGGAATTTACCACATGCCAGGCGCTGCTCTATGTTCTGGACATCCATCACGTCATTTAGTCCCCACAACTGCTTTTTAGGTAGATCCTCTCCTATCATTCCTCCTTAGTGAATGAGAAAACTTAGGCTTCCGAAGGCTTGGCAACCTGCTCCAAGTCAATCTACTAAGGGACAGAGTTAAAATTTAAACCTAGTTCTGCCTGGCTCCAAAGGACCTACTTTTATCCACGAGATCATTCTTCCTCTCTTCAACTCAAGGACTCCTGGAAATAACGAGGGCTAAAGGGGCTCCACATACTTCATCGGTGGGCAATCTAAGGCTCTGCATTTTGACGGGGGAAAATGGCAAAATTTGAAATGAGGTTAATATTGTGGAATTTTTAAAAGGAAATTTAAAACAGAATTGTTGAGAAGGAAAGACACAATGTCCTACAGCATACACAGAGCAGGGTTAGTACGCCCAAAATCCATGGAGTGAAAAGGTAAAAGTGGTGAGATTATTTAGACAGTAATCAAGACTAAGGCATTTTTGTTTGTTCAATAGAGTATCTTTTCTTAACTGATTCAATCCTTTGTTCTCCTATGAAAGATACTGGTTAATGTCTTCAATCAACTACAGGATATAATATTCCATAAACAGGCAATAATAAATCTTACCTGTCATTTCTTATACTCGAGCAACTACATTTTCTTCACAACTTCATTACACTAGTCGATGCTGAAGAAGACCACTTGATCTATCATCAAGGGATACCGGACTCTAAACAAGACAGTAGTAGAAATTTCCAGAATCTTTCTTCAAGTGGGAAAGGGCTCTTAACATATGGCCAGGTCCAAAAAGACATGGGCCAACAGGTCCCAGACGCCATTATTACAGGGTACTGAGGAAGGAAGTTGAGCAAACAGGAGCAAGATGCCCATAGATTTGGTTTGTAAACACTGCAAACAATAGGAGAGGCACCATCTATGTTAAAGAGATGGAAAGAATAGAGAGGCAGGGGTAAAAGAGGAGAAAGGGTACCAATGACAAGCCATGTTAGAAAAGATGGAAGAGGTGAGGGGCACCTGGGTGGCTCAGTCGGTTAAGCGTCTGACTTCAGCTCAGGTCATGATCTCACCGTTCGTGGGTTCAACCCCTGCATTGGGCTCTGTGCTGACAGCTCAGAACCTGGAGCCTGCTTTGGATTCTGTGTCTCCTTCTCTCTCTGCCCCTCCCCTGATCATTCTCTCTCTCTCTCTCTCTCTCTCTCTCAAAAATAAATAACATTAAAAAAAATAGTAAGATGGAGAAGTGAAATGTGGAGAAGCCGTGGTTGGGCTTGATTTGGCCACTGGAGAACCCCTAGTCCTTGGGAACTGGATGGCACAGAGACAAGAAAGTCTGATAGTGGGAGGCAAAAGACAAGTGAGTTTTCACCTTCTGGATTCTACGGAGTGGAAGGCATGATTACCTGTGAAGAGAAAAGGAGCAAGATGTGATCCTGAAAGAGAGTGAAGTTGTGGGGGAGATGCCAGGCGAAGAAAAGATTGCCCAGCAGTACTGAGGGCCCAGCTGGCTGCACCCACTTACAACGGAACTGACCATCACTCAGAATTACTCCAGCAGTGCTCCATGGTGCAAATATGAGGTGGGGGAGCATACAGCTAGACCGATCCACCATCAGGATTATGTGCGCAGGTCTAGAAGAGCAAGGGTTAGTAGGGTGCACTCAGGAATCCTGGCTGGATAGAGGAACTAAAGCAAGGAGGGGGCTGATATCTAAAGAAAGAAATGGAAGAGAAGGGGCCTAGAAAAAAATATATAGGTTCAAAAAGTAAATTAAATCAAAGACAGAGAGTGGACGTGCTAGGAGGTTCTGATCAGAGACTGGGATACACAACTGAGATTTCAAAGGTGGAGCAGTTCTAGATGATTCTAGGTTAATAGAGTATGACTGCAGGATAGGGTTCCTGGAGTAGAAGTAACAACAATAGATATCAATACTGGGCGAAATGGGAAAACGGAAGACCGGTTTGGCAGAATGGCGAAAGCTATAATAGAGACAAAAATGGCTAAAATGCATATGGAGGACTGACGAGGAGGTCTGTAAGAAAGAAGGACAAGGGAGAAGAGAATAGCAGAGCCAGGTAACATGTGCCTTACTTAATGCCTGGGAGCATGGAGAGGGATGCTGAGTAATTCAAGGCATTGCGGAGGAGCTCAGAGAACAGGGTAAGCTGCCATCCGTCTCTCTGGGCTCTGGTCCACTGGGCTGAGGAGATCAAGAAAACAAAACAGCCTCACAGAGACCTGCCCTCCCACCACATATGAATGGCAAGACCCTTGTCCCAGCCAGCATCTTCAGCCATGGACTCTTCTCTCAGTATCCTCGCTTCTATTTCCACAGCTTTGGTTATCACCTCTACATAAATGACTTCCAAGTTTCTATCTCCAACCTCAGGCGGCTCTTCTGCACTTAGTTCTGAATAGCTAAATAGCCATCGAGACGTCTTTTCCTGGACTACTCGCCATGAATCCGTACTCAAATTACCAAACACCTGACCGAGTGAGCATCTTCCCCCCAAAACTCTCACCTCCAGCTTTTCCTATTCCTCTGACTAACCAGACTGAAAATACAGCACCAACTTTTACTTCCTCCATCACCTCTCCCTTCACTTCTTATTCAAGTGGTACCTAGTCTTCCTTTAAGGCCATTCCTTCCATTATGCCTCCACTCCCGTGGTTCAGGCCCTCAGGGCTGAACAGGGATTATTACAAGAGTCTGGGGACTCTCTTACCTCATCTCCTGCTTCCTTCTTCCTCCTTGCTTCTTATTAATCTGGAATTAATCTTATTAATTCCTAAGACCTTGCTTTACACATGTCAACCTCTCGTCAAAACCCTGCCATCTCTCTTGTTTGCTTCCGTAACAAAAGCCAAACTCTAGACAAACACTGTAAGTCCTTTATGGACTATCTCTTCTCATGTCTTCACTATAGGAACCACACACACCATGGTTATTCTAATTCATACTACCGTCACATGGACTATGCAATCCTAAATAGAGTTTTAATTAAAATTGATATCTGCTATGATGTTCACCTGATCTACCTGTGCCATAAAGCACAAAATCCTTTTAAATGCAAATTTTAATTCAGTAATATTTCAAGAAGTAACCTGGCATTTGTGAAAATGATCTAGCTTAATTTCCCTAACGGGCTATGAAAATATAAATTACTTCTATAGTTGCTCACTTTTAATTTATAATTTAGAAGGCAAGGGGCTCATTAGTATGTCTGGTGTTGAGGTGGTAATAAAATTAATTTGTTGCCAGATTTCAATCCTCAGAGAAAGGAAATCTTACTGATCACAACTTTAAGAAATCCATCCTGGGGCATCTGGGTAGCTCAGTCGGTTGAGCGTCCGACTTCACCTCAGGTCATGATCTCACCGTTCATGAGTTCGAGCCCCACGTCAGGCTCTGTGCTCACAGCTCAGAGCCTGGAGCCTGCTTCGGATTCTGTGCCTCCCTCTCTCTCTCTGCCCTTCCCCCGCTCGTACTCTGTCTCTCTCTCTTTCAAAAATAATAAATAGGGACGCCTGGGTGGCTCAGTCAGTTAAGCGTCCGACTTCAGCCCGGGTCACGATCTCGCGGTCCGTGAGTTCGAGCCCCGCGTCGGGCTCTGAGCTGATGGCTCAGAGCCTGGAGCCTGCTTCCGATTCTGTCTCCCTCTCTCTCTGCCCCTCCCCCGTTCATGCTCTGTCTCTCTCTGTCTCAAAAATAAATAAACGTTAAAAAAAATTTAAAAAAAAATAATAATAATAAATATTAAAAAAACTAAAAAGAAATCCATCCTGAATGATTCTCTTTTGGAAGTGATCATGCCTAGGAATGCATTACACTTTTTTATGCAAAACAAAAATGCATAGTTACAATAGAATGCATCCAAGACAAGTCTGTAAATAAAAACATCACAAAAGAAGGCAGAGGACTCCCTAGAAGGTCCACATCTAGTGAAACCTCCATCCTGATCCACTGCACAAAGAACCTTTCACCTGCAAAGGCCCTTAACTCTTCCTGCACCAACCACTTTCGACCACATAGTATATATTATCATAGTACATATAAAGCCGAATGCTGTCCCCAAAGCAAGTGAACATCATCCAATCCACTGAAGGCCTGAAAAGGACAAAAAGGAAGAGAAAGGATGAGCCTGACTGTCTTAGCTGGGACACCAGTCTTTTTCTGCCCTCTGACTGGCACTCACACCATCAGTTCTCCTGGTTCACAGGCCTTCAGACCTGGATTCAATTACACCACAGGTTTCCCTGTGTCCTCAGTTTGCAGACAGCAGATTATGGAATTGTGGGAAATCTCTGTCTCTATAATTGTGTGAGTCTATTTCTCATAATGTATATAAGCACATTTATATATGACTAATGCACATTTCGTGGGTGAGGAACTGGCCAGAGAAGTCAGTAGAGATAGTGGTGTAGTCAAAGTTGGAACCAAGGTATTCTAAGTCCAGTGCTATCTTGCTCCATGCTTTCCCAATAAAAGGCTCCAAAGAGTAATAACTGATAAACAGAACAAAAGACACTCTATAGACAAGAATCATTCCCTGCACACCTGAGAGGGGTCATGGAGTCTCATGGAGTCTCAGTGTGGGGGTAGCACCCCTGAGGTGAACCCATGAGGAATCATGATCCACTGTGTTGAGGCCTTCACCACCAGACTTCTATCACATTGCCTAGTCTCTCTAAGACCTTCACAGTGCTTTCTGGGGGTGTGGGTTGGAAGGACTGTTATTGACAGGTCATCTGAACCTTCCTAAAGACAAGTAGGAATCTATAGACCCATAAGGAGATGTTACAAGCATCCAAATTAAGCAAAACAGATTCCTGCTTTCATTGCTAGAAACATACACATCTAGCTAAAATCCGATACACAATTTAAATCTATTTCTGCTCCTTCTTCCATCTTTAGTGCAAGAGAATCTTTATTTGAAATGTCAATTTTTAAAGTTTATTTATTTATTTTGAGAGAGAAAGTGTGCGTGAGTGGGGAAGGGGTGGGCAGAGAGAGAGGGAGAAAGAGAATCCCAAGCGGTCTCCTCACACTGCCAGTGCAGAGACCAACAAGGGGCTCGAACTCACGAACCATGAGATCATGACCTGAGCCAAGATCAAGAGTCAGATGCTTAACTGACTCAGCCACCCAGCACCCACCTCTGAAATGTCATTTTTAATTACTGATTGCTATATCAGGCAAAACAGTTTTCCTCACCATCTCTAGAAGTCTTACTAACATATAGTAATATATAATATGTATTGAGTACTTACTATGAATCAAGCATTGTTCTAAGCAAACATGTATTAATTCATTATTCACACAAAAACTCTTCCAAGTTGACACTGATGCTGTTATTCATATTTTCCAGAGGAGGAAACTGAGGCACAGTGCCCAAGATCACACTGCTAGTAAGTAGTGGAACTGAGATTCAAATCCAGAGACTCTGGCCCCATAGTCTGTCTGTTTTTCATCACTGCATGCAACCTAATTTTAATCTTCAAAGCTATGAACACTCTACCACGTAATTATTTTAGTTATACAACCAAAAACTACACAATTACTGGCAAGTTATACATTAACTTTAACTAGAGATACACCCACAGATTCTAGGCAATACCATTCCTATAACATATCCAAACATGTTATCTGATCACCTTTTCCAAGCAAGAAAAAGGGAAAGGAAGTAAAGCCAGCTGATGGGTCTTGGGTAGCACTTGTGTGGGGAAAGAAGAGGAGAGGAATGAAAATGAAGCCCAGAAGAGAATTTCACAGTTGATCTCAAGTGCTTAAAACAGGTCATCAGAGCAAAGCCAGAGGCATATACAGCACATGCTGGGAACTAAGGTACAAGGCCAGCAGGAGTCAGATAATCAGGGAAGATGACAGTTGGCAGGTGATCCAGACACGTCCTAGAGACAACTGAGATTGCTGTGGGAAATCTCACATGCTTTCAATGCATGTGTGCAGACAGGATAGGTCCATTTTTGAGGGCAAGAAGAGAAAAAATGCAAAATAAATAAATGAAACAAAGAAAAGAGCCAGAAGAGGACAATCATATATGGGTGATACAATTATATGACCATCAAAGCTTGTCCACACTATGTAAGTATGTAAGCACGCATGCAAGGTCAACAATAAGGGTATAGTAGTAGTAAAGAGAGGGATAAGCAACGTAATGCAGGCCACAAAATTCCAGAGGACCAACGATAAACTTCACAGAGGAAATAAACTTTAAAATACAAATAATACACACTCAGATAAAATGTGAACAATTAAAAAGTAAAAGCTCTAACCAGTAGTAACTCTTACTTAGCTTTTGTTTTCACGATGTAGCTCTTCAATACAACTCAAAAAAGTTACTGATCTCCTAATACATTAGATAGAGGACACCGAGTATTACAGGGGATTCAAATACCATTGAACTGCAGCCCCACAAGGTACTTACACTGTTTTACTAATACAAGTAAACAACCGTAGCACTACAAAGAACATTAAGAAAAGAGTGGGACATACCAGATAACATTTAGTGGGAGAAAGTGGCATTTAAGATATGCCTAGAGGGGTGCCTCAGTGGCTCAGTTGGTTGAGCTTCAGACTTTGGCTCAGGTCATGATCCCCCCTGTTCAGGTTCGTGGGTTCGAGCCCCACGTTAGGTTCTGTGCTGACAGCTCAGAGCCTGGAGCCCCACTTGTGCTCTGTCTCTCTGTCTCTGTCTCTGTCTCTCTCTCTCTCAAAATTAAATAATAAATAAAACATTATAAAAAAAAGTTTTTTAAAGGAAATAACCCTAAAAGATATAATGAATCCAAAACAAGATACAGTTTAGCCCTTTCCGGTTCATGGAGCTTTGTAGGAAGCATGCCCTCCCATCCTTCAGTGTCTTCCCAGAGGCAGGCACCATCTTTAATGTCCATTGCCCGGGCACCCTCCTAGACAGGATCCTCAAAGTCAGACCCCGAGTTCAAGCAAACAAGCACACCAGATGCTCCCCCTCCCACCGCCCCAGGCTGGGATCTCAAGCCTTGCTTTTTACCCAACTGATGGGTTTGAGATGTGATCTTGCTTTTTAACCCTGGTGCTTTACTTTTCCACAATACAAGACACAACCGCTCCAACAAACAGCAAATCCACACACACAGACACACAAACACGTCTGTGGAAAGGACACACTAACAAAAACGGGAAAGTTTCAAAAAGGAGCTAATGAACACAAGTTAAGAAAGAAGCTAGAGGCACCCGGGTGGCTTTAAGCATCCGACTTCAGGTCATGCTCTCGGGGTCTGTGGGTTCAAGCCCCCGCGTTGGGTTCTGTGCTGACGGCTCAGAGCCTGAAGCCTGCTTCGGATTCTGCGCCCCCTCTCTCTGCTCCTCCCCTGCCTGCGTTCTGTCTCTCGCTCTCAAAAATAAACATTTTCCAAAAAATTAAAAGAAAGAAAGAAAGAAAATAAATATTTTTTTAAAAAACTAAAGAAAGAAAGAAAGAAAGAAAGAAAGAAAGAAAGAAAGAAAGAAAATAAATATTTTTTTAAAAAAAGAAAGAAAGAAAGAAAGAAAGAAAGAAAGGAAGGAAGGAAGGAAGGAAGGAAGGAAGGAAGGAAGGAAGGAAGGAAGAAGCTAGTACTGGAAGGGAAATGACTTTGATCTGGGAAATGTTAGATCTGAGGTGCCAAAACTATATATCCAGGTGGAGATGTATACAAGGTAGGAAAATGTTAAATGTGAGTTTATAAGAGAAGTTTCCATCCTATAGACAGAGAAAAAAAAAAAGAAGAAGATCTGGGAATATATAGAAGAAAGTGTAGGAAGCGGGTAGATGTGAGAGGAAGTCAGACCCCCGGAAGTGCCTCCATCACAGAGTCGGGTGTCACAAGAGGAAAAAGGAGGAACTGGCAAGAGGGAGACACAAAAAGAAGGTAGTAAGATGAAAGAAGAGACGGCATTCAAGAAAGAGGAAGCGGGCCACAGTCAGAAATGCTTTATGATTAAGAAAAGCTGACTGGATTTAAATTTAAAAACACAGCGGCCTTTCGTTTATCCACGGGATACAGGTATGCTGTTTCGAAGGGACACATGCACCCCCATGTTTATAGCAGCTCTATCAACAATAGCCAAAGTATGGAAAGAGCCCAACTGTCCCTCGATGGACGAATGGATAAAGAAGATGTGGTACATATATACAATGGAGTATTACTCGGCAATCCAAAAGAATGAAATCTTGCCATTGGCAACTACGTGGATGGAACTGGAAGGTATTATGCTAAGTGAAATTAGTCAGAGAAAGACAAAAATCATACGACTTCACTCATATGAGGACTGTAAGAGACAAAAGAGATGAACATAAGGGAAGGGAAACAAATAATATAAAAACAAGGAGGGGGACAAAACAGAAGAGACTCACAAATATGGAGAACAAACTGAGGGTTGCTGGAGGGGTTGTGGGAGGGGGGGATGGGCTAAATGGGTAAGGGGCACTAAGGAATCCACTCCTGAAATCATTGTTGCACTCTATGCTAATTTGGATGTAAATTTTAAAAAATAAAAAATAAAAATAAATTAAAAAAAAAACACAGCTGCCTTTTGAGAGACAGGATTTAGTGCAGTGATGAGGGCAAGTCAGAACAGGGGGCTACGGAATGCTCAGCATGAGGAAGGGGCATCCGTCCTTCCTTCCAGAGGACTGGCAGTGGAGGGAAGGAGACAGCACCCCACTGGGCGCTCCGTTAGCACAGGGACCCTGCCCGGTTGGGTCACTGGTACATCCTCAGCACTAAGACCAGTTCCTGGCATGTAAGAGGTGCTCAATAAATATTTGTTTGTGGAATGCTGTGCTTATTCAATGAATGCTGCTGTTTGATTAAACAAATGAATTAGTGAATGAACAAAGTAATATTTGAGGAAGCCTGAGACAACAGTCTTCACTTCGGTGAGTCAGGTATAAATGCCGGACATAAAGGCTGGGAGCACAGCTCACCTCACGTGCTTGGCATGGAGTGGAAAGTGGGGGGTCTTGCCTGGCGTTTGCAGTTAGTCTTTTTGACGGTAATCTGAGGGAAAAGAGAATCTTTTGGGCCAGACACTGAGTCTGGGGAGGAAACCCTTGAGTGTCTGCAGAGTAGAAATCTCTCTCTGCCTTAACCATAAAGAGATACTGAAAGGGGCTCTTGAGAGGCGGGTTGTTAAGAAGGACACGTAGAGGACAGTGGAGAGTAAGGAATGAGGAATCCAGGCAAGTGCCTGCGAGGTTGTGAAAACCCTTTGGGAACAGAGGTCACCTATCTCAGGCTGCTACAGGTTCTTGTACTCTGTGTTAAATCCCTTTGTCATGTCCACACTTAAAGTCTTTGTAAAGTTCCGATCTGGGTATGAGACTATAAAAGGATTCAGGCTACATGGGGGACAGGAGGATGGTCAGCACTGTCGTCGCAGCAGGAACAGTAATAAGAGTGGAAGAACCCCAAGGATCTGTGATATGGGGTGACCTCCAAAGACACCCTGAAGGTTCAAGGATTTGTTTCATTAGATGACACGGTACTATTCCCTTACAGGGAATATAGGAAAGAACTTTTTTTTTTCCTGTTGCTTCCATTTTGTTTTTGCTTGATTCTGACAAAGGAGAATTGAGCAGCTATTCAGTCTAAAGGGAGAAAACTGATGGAGAGCAACAGAGAGAAGGCAGGGTTGTAAGAACTGGTATAATGGAATTAAAGCCCTGTAGGAAAGAGGCCATGAGACCCAAAGTGTGGCTGGGAAGGCTCCTTTTTATAAAGTGATATACAGAAAGATTGAAGGGCACGGGGGGGCTCAGCTGGTTAAGTGTCCAACTCTTGGTTTCAGCTCAGGTCATGATTTCATGGTTCGTGAGTTCCAACCCAGCATCAGGCTCCATGCTGCCATTGTGTCTGGATTCTCTCTCTCCCTCTCTCTCTGCCGTCTCCCTGCTCGCATACAACTCACATGCGTGCTCCCTCTCTCTCTCACTCTCAAAATAAACAAATAAACTTAAAAAACAACAAAAGATCTAGAGTAAAGATATAAAACAGATGGAAGACACCTTGGGGGGTCCACCTCGAAGGCAGGGGACAGAGACAGCAGGGGCTTACAGAACACAGGACGCTCTCACAGCTGCTGGGGAAAGGCCACCAGAGAACCCAGGGAGTAAGACGGTTTCTGCAATGTTGAGGGGCTACATCACTGGAATTTCCAGAAATTCTAATTAGCACGATTTAATGCTATTTACAGCAATATTTGGCAAACAGGAAAGGTTTTTTTTTGCAATTGGAGATGCAGTCCTACACTTGAGCCAAGTTCAGCTCACCTAATAGATCTGAATCATAACAATGGGATAAACACACCTCACGGCAGAATCATCTCACAATTTTAGAAAAGACAGGTTTTAATCAAAGGAATCGCAATTAATCCACCCTGCTTATTTTCCTTCAAATGCAGCCAAGTTGTACTGTTTCATACAAGATCCTCAAGGTCTTCCAGATGGAAGAAATCTTAGAAATCATCAAGTCCAACCTCTCACTTATTATGACTTCATTTTTAGAAATCCATGGCAGAAAGGATCAGTGCACGCTGGCATCCATGTACTCCTTTACATTCGTCAGCCTCCTTTGGGGTACACCTGAGGCCACATAGCTGAGTTCTGGCCAATGGAACACTGGTGGACGGGATCTAAGTCACTCACTCCCAGGCCCGGCCCTACCTTGGATGGAGGAAGACCAGCCAACTTGCATTGTATCAAAATTTGCTTGACAAGTAGATAAACTTTCACTGTGGTACTCACTGACATTTGTGGATTTGTCTGTTTCAACAGCAAGCATTAATTGATTCTCAAGCCTTCTTTGAATAACCTAGCAACTCAGAGAACTGCCAATCATGCTAGGGAAAGAAATGGAGATTATTATCGCCCACAGATCCAAAGGATTAAAAAAATAGAAGCAGTCATGAAATTCATTTTTATAATATAGTAGCATCCTGGTTATCTAAAGGTTATTATTTGAGACACAACCTACAAAAGTTAAGGCCCTACTCCCCTGAGAACCAGGAAATAAACAATAGAGATCTTAAAATAACCCAGCCTGAGAACTAAATAAAGCTTTAGAGGTTCACTCACCAGTTAGCCTTCTAGGCTGTATGTATTTATTCAAGTTATCTTGGAGTAAATAAATCAATCTTAGAAATCTGGTTTATCTCACATCAGATAAGAAATCGGAAATTGGTCTGTTTCTGCTTTCTTTGTTTTGTTTTTTGAGATTCCACATATAAATGAAATCATATGGTATCTTGCTCTGACTTATTTCACTTAGCATAATACCTTCTAGGTTCTCCCATGTAGTCACAAAGGTCAAGATCTCATTCTTTTTATGGCTGAATAATATTCCACTGTGTGTGTGTGTGTGCGTGTGTGTGTGTGCATGTGTGTAACACATCCTCTTTATCCATTCATCTATTGATGGATACTTAGGTTGCTTCCATATCTTGGCTATTATAAATAACGCTGCAATAAACATAGGGGTACATACATCTTTTCTATTTAGGGTTTTCACTTTCTTTACCCGGTACTGGATCATATGTTAATTCTATTTTTACTTTTTTGAGGAACCTCTATACAGTGTTCACATTGGGTGCACCTATTTAAATTCCCACCCAGAGGGGAGGTGGATGGGGAGATGGGCAAAATGGGTGAAAGGGAATGGGAATACAGACTTCTAACTACGGAGTGTAGACGTCCTGGGGATAAAATGTACCACATAGGGAATATCGTCAATGGTTTTGTAATAGTGTTGTAGAGCGTCAGATGGTGGCTACACTTGTGAACATAGCATAATGTATACAGTTTGTCAAATCACTTGTTGTTCACCTGAAACTAGTGTAACGTGTGTCAACTATACTTCAATAAGAAAGAAGTGAAGAGGGAAGGGAAGGGAAGGGAAAGGAAGGGAAGGGAAGGGGAGGGGAGGGGAGGGGAGGGGAGGGGAGGGGAGGGGAGGGGAGGGAAGGGAAGGGAAGGGAAGGGAAGGGAAGGGAAGGGAAGGGAAGGGAAGGGAAGGGAAGGGAAGGGAAGGGAAAGGAAGGGAAGGGAAAAGGAAATTTGAAGCAATAAACATGGTGCTAGAAGGGGCCAAATCACAACATTCTGAAGGTAAAGGAGAGATCAGAATCTCCAAAAAGCAAGGTATAGAGTCCCTATTTTATAACTGAGCCCCACTACTTCTCAGAGTCCTGAAGGAACTCAACTCACAGCTGATTTTTTTTTTTTTAAAAATGACTTACTGTCCTCAACTAGCTTTTGTAAGCCTCTAAACGAAGGTAGGAAAACGTGTAAGAAAACTCTGGAAATGGTTACTCAATCAGTTTCAATGTCTGAAGGTAGGCACTGTATTTGAAAAGAAAAATTTTTTGAGGATCCTTTTATTTCCCTAAGATGCCACACAGTGATGCTCGAAAATATGAGACACTGCCATTTGCATACTGTTTGGGAGTGAGTGGTTCCTCCCAAATCCATGTGGGAGCACATATCCTGCACAAAGGAAACTGGGATTCTTTAAGCAAAATCAGGATCCAAATATGTGAAATAGAAAGGACCCTAGAGATCATACAGTGCAAGCCCCTGACAGCAAAGTTAGGTGCCCAGAAGGTGCCATTCATCTCACTGTAGAGGAAGAACTGGAGTTCATGCCCCCTTGCTTTGGAGCCAGGATACAACCACCTACGTCACAATGTTCCTTCCCTGGATAGACTTAATCTTGACCTCCCTTCCCAGGCCTTCCTGGAATCCAGAGGTTGATCCAGAAGCATGACGCACTCACCTGCAAAAAGCAGTGTCCAACTGGGGCATGCTCCGCAAGGGTGACGTTGTACACCTGCCTCCTGAAGATGGGCTCGTTGTCATTCACATCGTCCACGGTGATGCTCACCAGGCAGGTGGCAGAGAGTGGGGGTTCTCCGAGGTCCTGGGCTACCACTCTCAACTCTACTGCCTCCTGGACCTCTCGGTCCAGACTCCGGATGGTGCTGATCACGCCGCTTTCAGGATCAATAGTGAAGGAGGGTCCGCACTCCGCTGCAGGCCACACACCTTCCGGGTTGCAGTGAACGGGAAGGTGGACCAGTGCGTAGCGCAGCCGGGCGTGGTCGGTGCCAGCCTCGTCCGCATCAGAGGCGCTGACCCACACCACCGCCGTGCCGGGGGCCGCGGCCTCTGACACCGAGGCCAGGTAATGCTCCCGGCTGAAAAGAGGCGGCTGGTCGTTGAGGTCGGCGACCCGGAGCAGCAGCGTTTCCTCGGTGCTCAGCGGCGGGGAGCCCGCATCCGTGGCCACCAGTCGCAAATCATACAGGTCGCGGCTCTCACGGTCCAGGGGCCCCTCGACGCAAAGGAAAAATACCCCCGGGGAGCCACCAGAGCGCAGCGCGAAGGCTCCATCTCCGCCCTCCAAGGACAACGAGATGCTTCCGCTTCCGAGGCCCACGCCGGGTTCCCCGATGGCCTCCTCTTCCTGCTCGGGATCCCCATCCGCGTCGGACACGGAGACTCGAGCCACGTAGTCGCCGAGGGCCGCGCCCTCGGAAACGCGCGCCGCCCCACCCTCGGTAAGGAAGAGCAGGTGAATGGAGGGCGGGTTGTCATTCACGTCCAGCACCGCGATGGACACGCGCACAGTGGCGACCTCGGGCTCGGCCCCTCCGTCGCGGGCCTCTACCACCAGCTGGTGCCAGGCCTGTGCCTCGCGGTCCAGCGGCCTCTGCACCCGCACCACGCCGCTCAGCTCCTCCACGGCGAAGTAGGCCGCATCGCCCAGTGGCCCGAGCGCCTGCCGGGCGCGGATGCTGTAGTACACGTGGCCATTGGGCCCCAGGTCACGGTCGGTGGCGCGAACGCGACAGACCTCGGCTCCCGGCCGAGCGTCCTCCCGCACGGCGGCGCGGTACTCGCTCTGCTCGAAGACCGGGGGGTTGTCGTTCTCATCCAGCACGCGCAGCTCCACACGCAGGTGGCCCGTGCGCCGCGGGCGGCCGCCGTCCCATGCCTCGATCTGCAACTCGTGGGCAGCCACCGCCTCCCGGTCCAAACGCCGCAGCAGCACCAGGTCCAGGGGCTCCAGGGGCGACGACGACGGTGGCGACGGCGGTGACCCGGGAGTTCCGTAGCGCAACTGGAAGAACGGTCCCGCGGGGTCCTCGGGAGGGGCGGACGGTTGCACCAAGGTGTAGCCCTGAGTGCTGAACAGGCCGGCGTCCGGGTCGTGGGCACCTGGCAGGCGGAAGGCGGTACCTGGAGGGCTGAGCTCGGAAACGTCGAGTTGCAGGGAGTCGCGGGGAAAGCTGGGGGAGTGATCGTTCACGTCGTTGACCAGGATCTCCACCTGCACCACGGCTCCCAGCAGCGTGGCGGCCACAAAGCTGTAGTGGTCCCGCTGCTCGCGGTCCAGGCACCGCGCCGTGCGGATGATGCCGGTGTCCGGATGCACGTGGAAGTCGTCCAACAGTGGTGAGTCATCGGAATCCTCGGATAGAAAGAAGCCGCCCGCCTCCTGCTGCTGTGCAGCGGGCAGCCCGGCGCGGATGTCTCCTACTAGAGTGTCCGGAGGAAGTCCTTCGTCCACAGAAAGGCTGAGGTTGAACACCTGGGCAGATGAGCCCGAAGCCGCCCAGAGCCACGCGTGCAAGAAGAGCCCGAGCAGGAAGCGCTGAGCCCCCGTGGCGCCGCCGCCGCTGCCCGGCAGCCCGCGGGGCGACCCTCTCCTCCCGGGCATCAGAAGGCGCCTCGTGGCCGGAGCCCCCCGCTGCCGGTGCCCTTTGCCCATCCTCCTCCCAGAAGGGCTCATTTCTCCGCCAGCTCCTAGGGAAGGCTCCCGGGTAACTGCCAGCTTGTGGAGGGCTGGCAGAAAAATCCAGGAGCCTCTTCAGTGTCTGGGCGAAAGAAAAAAAAAAAAAAAGACTTTGTTTGGCAAACCAACAGACCCAGGAGTTGCCGAGGTTCAGGCTGCAACTGGTGAAAACGTCCTCCGCCTGCCGCTCACGCAGACAGGGAAGCGCTAGCTGCCTCTGCCGCTGCAGCCACCTCCTCAGCCCCTGGATTGCTTTCAATGAGTCTCATCTCTTTTTCTCTCTCCTTTTATTCCTTTTACATCTGTTCCTTGTTCTGCTTGGCTTGTTGTTTCCCCCTGGTAAAGTCAGGTGCATTATTTCCCTTGCCAAAAAGGATGAAATTATTTAAAGCGCACACACAGAAGGAGAGGATGGGGGTCGGCCCGGAGAAGGGGGTGGAGTAAAGGCGGGGAGGCCGAGGGCGGGCGCGCAGCCCGAGCGAAGGAGGGAAGGAGGGAGGGGGAGGCGGCCCTGGCTGCGGCCGTGTCGGCGGCTCCGGGGGTGGCCTCTCCCCGCGGCGTCTCGGGGCGCCCAGGACCGCCCGGCTCCAGCTCCCACCCAGCCCCCGCCGCCCCCCCTCCCTTCTCCTCCCCGCCTGTGACGCGGCGCACACGAGGGCAAACTCCAACCTGCGAGTCGCCGCTCTGCAGCAGGGCGCGTTCTCGCCGGGGCCAGGGACCGAAGAGAGAGGAGCGAAGGAGGAAGGACGTGGAAATTCGGACCGGGAGGCGGGCGGGGGTCGCGCAGGCCGGCCGGCTGCCCCGGCTCTGCGTGCGAAGTGGCGATGGGTGGGGGGCGGCGAGAGGAGCAGCCCCTCCACGCCCTCCTCCCTCCATCCCCTGGACGGTTCCTTCGGCAGGCCTGACGCTTGGCTCAGGCTGAGCAGAGGGTGGGGGTTAGAATCACTTTGGGGAGCCAAACTTGTGTTCTCCATTTGGCGAGAGAGGCTCGTCCCCAGCGGAAGGACAGATGGAGTCAAAGGCCGACGCGCAGCTGGGGCCAGGATGACTGTAAAGGGGGGGAAGGCGGAACTTGGAAAAACCTTCGCGAAACCCCGAGAAATCTGTGGCACACATGGCGCAAAGCATGCTTTATTATGCCGCGCTACTACTCAGCGACGCGCGAGCGTCTTGTCACTCCCCTCTGCCACCAAGAATGACAATAGATTCGGCTTGTGAACACTTTTTTATGCATTCAGCGCCATCACAACACTTCCAGGATGTTTTCGGATGCTGATTTATGGGCAGAAAGATGGGGTAGCTCAGGCCAGACCACCTTCCAGCACTTCACCATCGCCTCTGAGCAAGGAAGTTTGCAGCCAGGGCCACTGTTGGTAACACTTCAAACTAGCTTCCGTCTGAGTGCAAGAAAAATGCCAATAAATCGCCAGTCGCAGGTTTCGCTGCAATTATCCGTAATGATAGGTAGAAATTGATAAATGGCCTCTAATAAAGAATGCCTGAGGAAGGACTCTCTGCCTTCTTGAGAATGGCTGGTCGTATTTAGCAAATGGTTTCTGCAATTTTGCATTTAAGCCGAAGGGAAGAATTAATTTCCTAGTTACCGTTACTCTCCTTTAAGGAGAACCAAGAGCTCTGCGTGGTGGTTCCTGCCAGCAACAGTAAAATGCCTTTTTAATATATGATGGAGTTATATATAACTGCTAATCTACACCATTATCGCTACCTCTGACAAAATAATAATAAAACCATTTTATAGCAGATATGTTGCATGTAAATGGAGACATCATTAAAATAAATCCAGCTGCCTTTCACCAGTGAAGTCCCCTTACCAGTAAGGAGAATGGTTATGAGTCTTTAGTTTTCTTTCACCTCAACCTTTGCAATCTTGAACTGGTTCCTCGGCCTCCACTCTTGCCCCCCATAAGTAACTCTCAGCCATGCCTCTGGATTGTTTTTTTTGTTTTGCTTTGTTTGTTTACAGGGTTTTTTTTAATGTTTATTTTTGAGAGACAGAGAGAGGGAGGGAGGGACAGAGAGAGAGGAGAGAGAATCCCCGAAGGCTTCACCCCCACAGGCTTCACGTCGGTGCAGAGCCCAATAAGGAGCTGGAACTTTCCAACTGTGAGGTCATTACCTGAACAGAAATCAAGAGTCGGATGTTTAACTGACTGAGCCACCCAGGCACCTGGATTGTTGTTTTTAAAGCTAATTCAAATCGTGTCTCCCCCTGCTTAAAACCTGCCAATATATTTCCATTATACTTGGATTATAATTGAGACTCCTTCCAACTGTACAAAACTAACATGGCCCTTCTCACCTTTCCCACCTCATCTCATACCTCCACTCCGGATCCACTTGTACTGCTTTTTTTTTCTAATCTTGGTATTTGTTACAGACTGAATGTTTGTGTCTCCCTCAAAATTCTTATGTTATAGTCCTACCACCCAATGTGACGATATTAGGAGGTGGGGTCTTTGGGAGGAGACTAGGATTAGATGAGGTCATGGGAGTAATGTTATGAGAGTCATGAGAGAGCTTGCTGCTCTCAGTCCTCCGCCTTGTGAGGACATAAAAGCGAGCAGTCCACAACCAGGAAGAGGGCCCTCCCCAGAACCTGACCAGGCTGATACTCTGATCTCAGACTTCCAGCTTCCAGAACAGCGAGAAATAAATTTCTGCTATTTATGAGTCACCCAGTGTGTGGTACTTTCTTATAGCAGTGTGAACAGACCAAGACAGTACATTCGAATTGTTAGAAACTTTCTCTGCCTGGGAGTTATTCTTATGCTTTGTGAAAATTTGTCTCTTTCCCATTCAGGTCTTTTTTTTTTTTTTTAACATTTATTTATTTTTGAGACAGAGAGAGACAGAGCATGAATGGGGGAGGGGCAGAGAGAGAGAGAGAGACACAGAATCGGAAGCAGGCTCCAGGCTCTGAGCCATCAGCCCAGAGCCTGACGCGGGGCTCGAACTCACAGACCGCGAGATGGTGACCTGAGCCGAAGTCGGACGCTCAACTGACTGAGCCACCCAGGCGCCCCCCATTCAGGTCTTAATTCAAATGTCAACTGTTTGGAATCCTCCCTTGACCCCTCTACTCAATAGTTTCTCCGCCATAAACCATATATCCTCATATTGTGTTTCAGTCACAGCACCTACCGGTACCTGACATCAGTTCGTTTTATAAATTTGCTTATTAGTTTACTGTGACCTCAACCTTCTTCATGAACTTTAAGCATTGCTTTCTCCCAGAACCCAGATCAGTACCTGACACATAAATGGGTCTCCATTAACTAAACATGTGTTAGAGGACTGCATGGAGAGTTGGTTTAGCTGATGGATGGATAAGTCCATTTAAGGAGGTGTTGGAAGCCATAGTTCAGAATTAACTGATCATGAAATCCTTTATTGTGATGAATTCTATCTTCACAACTTACTCCTTCTAATCATTCCATGGGGCTTCTTGAACTAATTTTTGAACTTCAACTTATTTTGCAAAGTGTATCGTTACCAAATATTTACTTGAGTCTAAAAATAAAGGAAAAGCAGCTAGTCATTCTACATCTTTCACTGACATTCTTTGTAAACAGTGGTTTGGTTTAGAAACAAATGAAAATTCAGAAATTTCAAACATCTATTTTCCCATTAGTTTTTAGGCTTTACAATTCAAGCATATGCAGTTCAAGGTCTCCTGCCCACTTCACCATACACTTCATTGAATGCCCTGGGCAGCATTCTAGATTGAGAATTCAATTTGGTTGGGGAAGGGGGGGCGGAAGCATTTCTCAAATAGGCAAAAAAAAAGTAACTTTATTCTAGCACAGAAACCAATAGCCTGCAAGAAATAGGTCAAGGTCTGACTCTCTGGAGAGAAGCATCATGGTATAACTGGCAAGAATTGGGTTTTGAAGCTGGGTGACCCTGGTTCTGCTCTATAATTGTAGGCAAATTATTTCAACCTTGTTAGGTCTCTTGTTAGTTTCCTGCTCTCTAAATTGAGGGTTATACTATCTCGTTTACAGGATGTTATGAGGATTAAGTGAGCCAATGTATGGGCTAGCACACCGAAGGCATCAGCAAACATTATGTTTCTTGCCCCTGTTGTTTGTGTGATTAAATATTTTAGGGGTGAAGTGTTTGGGGGTTCTCTGTCATATCAAACTCTGGCTTCTTAGCCCCACTGAGTGTGTGGAGAGGGAGATGACAACTTCCTAGTATCACAGACAGCAGCTATCATGGGCAGAAAAGCCCAGAGGTAAATCTTCACCCAGTGTTACATGGTTTGAGTAGTACAGATAGTTCATCATCAAAAAACATTTTCTCCCAGACTGTAGATAGTCCTTAATTTCATAATGGTTCATTTAAATGGTCTAAAGAGTTACTAAGTGCTCAAAACAGTGTTCAACGCATCTCATATCAACCCTTTAGGGAAGGAATTATAATTATTATCCCATGTGAAAGATGAAGAAACTGAGGTTCGGGGGCATTGCAAGTAACTTGGCCAAAGTCGCATTGGTGTAAGTGGTAGAATCAGAATTTGAACCCAGACAGTCTTGCTTCGGTGTCCATGGTCTGTGGAGCTTTTCACTGGCCATTTATCTTCTCTGGGATTTTCTGCATAAGGCAAACTGTCTTGCTTCTAAACTGCAGAAGGAAGAACTCTGGACAGCATGTTTGTGTGAATGGTAAGATGGCACAGGACAATAGCCACAAGAAGTCACTACTAGCAAATGCAATGAAGAGAAATTATTTAGAAAAGTTTCCTAAAGCCAAGTGAGGAGGAGACTCCTATGAAATATGGAGGGTTTCTTCCCACCTCCTCTCCCGGAAGAAAGACCCTTCGAGCTTAAGAAGGACACCTTTCCAGCAGGGAGTAACCCTGCTATTTTTCATTTATATGTTATCTCTCTGAAAAGATGAGCTAAAGAGTGTTTAGAACTCGTGATGGTTACATTTTATGTATCAACATGGCCAGGCTATGGTGCCAAGCTTGACAGGTACTACCGAGTACTAGTCTAAATGCTGTTGCGAAGGTAATTTATAAATACAATCAACATCTACGATGAGTTGACTTTAAGTGAAGGAGATCGCACTTGATAATGTGGTGGCCCTCACATAATCAATTGAAGGTCTAAGAGCAAATGGAGGCTTCCCACAAAAGAAGGAACTGTGTTTCAAGACTGTAACATAGAAGTCCTGCCTGACTTTCCATCCTGTTGGTCTACCCTACAAATTTTGGACTTACCAGTCCCCACAGTCATGTGAGCCAATTACCATGTATATATTGGATCTGTTTCAATCAATCAATCAATCAATCCGTGATTGATACAGAGCTTTATAAGAAGAGATGATTTAATGTCTAATATCATAGTCCGTAATATATATATATATATATATATATATATATATATATATATATATAAAATACAGTATTAAAATCAGAATCCTGGACATGATGGGGATCTCGCCCAGATAGGTAATTACATGATAGGTAATCAAATCTACTTCCTTCCTTAGGATCTAAGTGTCCAAAAGAGATGATAATATTTTCCCTATTTTTCATTTTGAGAACAGATTGTATACACATCCATTGTCTTTTCTGAGCCCAACAGAATATGATTAAACTTTATCGAGTATTAGTCCCTATCTTTGATATCAACATATAGTTATTTCCTCTGACTCTTTGAGAAGACGAAGAAAAACTTTATCTCAAGATTTCATCATATAGTTGGAGAGAAATAGGACATGGCTTATCATTAAGTAGTTGTAGATACACTATACCCAATCGTATTTTTCAAATCCAGTAGAAGCTGAAATGTAAGGGTTACATAGACAAAAATTCTTGCTACGTTTGAAGATTATAATATAAGTAGGTCTGAGACAGAACCCCTAGCTAAAGTAATTCCTGCCTGATTCTGGCCAAGTCCCCCCTCTCTCTCTTAAATTGCTTATTCTCCTTCCCAGTAATTGGTAAGGCAGACCAGCTTCTCCTCACTCCCTCCACCAGACTCCAGATGGCCTACAAAGGCCAATCAAACCTGCTCAAACACATAGCCTTTAAGATTTGGCTTCTCTGACTCTGTCTTTGGCACACACACATGCACCCTCACACATACACCATCTTGCTTTCCCTGAAAGCTTTTCTTCAGATAAAATAATCCCAGCTCCTTAGTTCCCCAACCCTTTAATCATTTTGTTTCTGTTCTCTGAACTCCTTCCAATTTCCCTATATATTGTATAATGTGGAAACCAAAACCACACACCATTTTCTAACAGGGTCTACAAGTTGCCAAATTTAGGGGGGCTGACTTACTTCTTCAATCAGAAATCAAAGCCAAGTCCAACAGGTTCTTAACAAGTGGACGTTGGAACAGGTGTGACGCCCTCATTCAATAAAGCAACACCTTCTGAGTAGATAATTATTCAGTGTGGAAAGGAAATCGACTTGCTTTCACTGAAAGGGATTTTTAGAATATTCATGTATTTGTATAAAACAGCATGAAGGATAAAGTTAGTGAGGAAAAAGATAAATAGCAGTTAATTCAGGCCATGTTTTTCTAGGTGTAATTGCTCTTTGTGTGAAGTAAAGGAAACTGATCTGCTTCCTGGGACAAAGCAAAGTTCACTGAAATACATATACATAATATATGTTATAATAATTCCAAGCAAGAGAAAGCAAAGGAAATACCCAGGACCCTGCCAATCCCACAAATATTCAGTGAGAAAAACACCTGGATTCTCCCCAAGCCACAGCTGTTCAGTTGGAAAATGCCTGGATCCCATTGAATCAAGGCAGTCAGGGAAAAGAGCCACATCCGGCCCTGTGTGTCTCCTCAGTACGACAGGCACACATGAATCCTATTTGATCAAGACATAGTTATTTTGGAAATAAATAGATCCTGCTGGATTCAAGCGCAGCTCGCGATTAGCACACACAGATGGGGATGTACTGGGTACAGATACTATCTACAAGAAACTCCTCCAATACACAGACATTTGGTAAGAAACCTTATGCCACAGATTTTTGGTCATGTCAATATCTCACTTATTTTTCTCGGGAAACATATGTGGATCTGGCAGCACGGCTCCCCGATTAAGTTTGCCTGGATCACACAGGATCTGAATGTCTTGCCCTGATGTCTTAGATCTAGCAGGGTGTGTATGTAAAGAGAAATGCAAAAGTGAATCAGTCAGCTCTGTTTTTCCTAGTGCGATCACAACAGCAGCATGATCACAATAGGAGTGTTCCAGGCCTTTTTTTCTTCTTCTTCTTTTTAATGTTTTTATTTATTTTTGCGACAGAGAGAGACAGAATATGAGCAGGGGAGGGCCAGAGAGAGAGGGAGACACAGAATCGGAAGCAGGCTCCAGGTTCTGAGCGGTCAGCACAGAGCCTGACGCGGGGCTCGAACTCACGGACTGTGAGATCATGACCTGAGCCGAAGTCGGACGCTTAACCGACGGGCCACCCAGGCACCCCGTTCCAGGCCCTTTGAATGCATGTGAATTGAGAAAAAAATCCTATCTCTCTATTATCACAATTTACATTATCTACCTATTTCCATCTTTTTTTGACATAAACTTCTTTTGTATCTAACGCAACATTTTCACTACACTTTCAAATAACTTCTCAGCAATTCATGACAAAAATACCCCTACTGACTCTGAAACTAACCTAAAAATTAGGCAGATATTTACAACAATTAAATAATCATTGTATTTATCTGCTTTAAGTCATGCAGACATTTCCTATAGCTATTATAACTTATGAGGATGATAGCAATGCTCCATCCTTTTAAAGATATTTTTATTTTGCAATCTAAGCTAATCCTAAAGAGAGAAACTGTGCTTTGAAAAATCACAGAATTGGAGTTTGAGGGCCCTAAAATCCTGAGGTCTTGGGAGAGTCTCTTCCACCCAATAATTTCTCCCATAAAACAGGATTGCCATACCTGGAGAGGCAATACTAGAAAATGCTTAATGAATTCAAGTGTCCCTCAGATTTCCTCTGATGATTGCCAATTTCTTGTTTCCCATAACTATTCACATCCATTATAAAAAAAAAGAGAGAGAGAGAGAGAGAGAGAGAAACAGAGGAATGAAATTCCAGAAGCTCTTGGCCTGGCAAGATGCATTCAATTAATAAACCACAGTCTTGCAGGAAAGCAGGCCTAAATCCCATGGTCAACGATATCCTTTCTGACCACTGCACGCTGAGTGTTTTAGACATCAAACTGAGCTCCAGGGTATCTACAGTAAGGAACATTACTGAATTTGCAGAAGCTTCTCCTTGAATACAGCTTCCTGTGTCTGCAAATGTATATATTCTTTTCCTCTGCCTTCACAGGCTTGTATCTGTGACCCTTTATTTATAAATCCAGCTTGCGAGTTTCTGCCACGTGCTTTATATTCAAGATCCCTTTTGAAGGCCTTCAGCCTCTCAGGTATTTTTATCCCCAGCTCACCTACTTCACCTGCGGGCTTTATACACCATTCCTTCTTCCCTTTAAGCTCCAGCCTCTCCAATCCAGGCAGAAGGGAGAAGCTTAAATTAACAGCGATAAAAAATGCAGTATAGAGGACATGCTTTAAGGACCCAAATGGATAAAGACCTTCTGAGGCACAGATGAATATTAAATGCCAAGAAGCGCTCACCAGCAAACAGAGAGGCATGCCGCCCGTGAGGGAAAAGGCAGGCCTCTACAAAGCTGCACGGTGGCCACAGCGGCCAACCCTTGAACTCTTCAGGTGTCAGAGTGAATGATTCCAGTATCTCGGCCCTTCCTCTGCAAGCATGTCACCAGCATCAATGCCGTAATCACAAATCAAGATAATCTGAAGGATTATTTGCGACCTCATCTTCCCTTGCTCCCAGACCTGCATCATCACGGGAGGTAAAATAACTCTGCCCCTCAAAGATGTCCACATCCTAATCCCCAAAACCTGAGAATGTGTTACCTTACATGACGAAAAGGACTTTGCAGATGTGATCAAATTATGAATCTTGAGATGGATCTTTAATGGGTCCTTATAAGGGAAAGGAAAGTCAGAGTCAGAGAAGGAGATGGGGCAAGGGAAGGAAAGCTCGGTGTGAAAGGGCCATGAGGGAAAGAATCCAGTCAGCCTCTATTAGCTGGAAAAGGCAAGCAAATGTATTCTTCTCAGAGCACCCGGAAGGAACACAGCCCTGCCAATGCCTTGACTTTAGCCCGGCAAGACCTGTGTCAGACTTCCAACCTTCAAAACTGTAAAATAATACAGTTGTATTGTTTTAGGCCACTAAGTTTGCAGTAATTTGTTGCAGCAGCGAGAAGAAACTACTATTTCCCTCGAAAGTACCAAGGTCAGCATGACTTCTTTCCAGTGTTCTCCCTAGTGAATACCTTTGTTCCCAGAGCCTCTGTTGTCTCTCAAACACCTGAGTTCTCAGTTGCAAAGAAGGCGGAAGTTATCACAGCGTTGGTTTTGCTTCCAGCCAACAGCATCTCCAGGGATTAGTTCCAGCCAGAAATGTGGGCAGGTTCATTTCAGAGAACATTTCTTACAATGTCAAGATGATTTTTTCTTTGATTTAAATGAATTATCCCAAGTTTTATCTTTGTATAAAATGTTTACAAAAGTATATCTGCAGCAGAAAAACAGTCCTGTTGAAGGTTTAAAGGAACACTGTGCAAATAAAACACAATCATGACGGCTAAGACCTTAACTAGATGTGCATTTGGGGTACAATTGAGAGGTAGCCGCAATTTATCTGGAGAAGGTAAGAGTCTTTGGGAAAGAACACAAAGGTTACTTTTAAAGCAAAATACATGGCCCCAAAGCCAGAAAATGGGGTTCTGGTTGCATTGTGGAGAGAAATCAATCCTGGCTGTGGAAACAATGTAAGTGTTATATAATGGGCCATGAAATCTACTCAGTGGGGAGTCACCACCCAAGAGGCAGGAAACTTGCTAATGCGCACACAAGGAATGTTTCTTTTCATCTCCTCATACTCAAATGTAAAGGCAGTGGTTTTCAAACTTTTCTGACTTACTATAAGAAATACATTTTATATCATATGCCAACACACACACACACACACACACACACACACACACACACTGTAACTGGAACAACAGTTTCATGACACCCTACTTACCCTTACAATGTGAGATGTACTCTGATATTTCCTAATTTTTATTGTTATGGTTCATTATTTTTTTAAATGCTGGCCAGGGGGGCACCTGGGTGGCTCAGTCCATTAAGTGTCTGACTTGGGCTCAGGTCATGATCTCATGGTTCGTGGGTTTGAGCCCCAAGTCGGGCTCTGTGCTGACAGCTCAGAGCCCTGAGCCTGCTTCAGATTCTGTGTCTCCCTCTCTCTCTGCCCCTCCCCTGCTTATGTGCGCATGCGCTCTCTCTCTCTCTCTCTCTCTCTTTCTCAAAAATAAATAAGCATTCATTAAAATAAATGAATAAAATAAATAAAAACACACCTGCAACAGTACACACTATTGAGCACTAAAATCAGTATTTTCTTCCCAATTAGTACTAACAGTTTTTTTCATTATTACCTGGTAACTTTAAAATGAAATACTGGTTTGGAACTGACTACCTTGAAGGTCTTTTCCAACTTTATAATTTCATAGTTTTTCCTCAAAAGGAACATTATTTTATCCAAAGTTTCATTTTTTTTTAATAGAATGAAGCTGGGACTGACAACGTGGAACCTTCCCTCCAGTAAGTTTGTTTAATAAATAAATGTTTTTTCTTCTCTTTTCTTTTAATAATGTGTTTTTTTAAGAACTCTGATACTTCTTGTTCTGCAATAATTAATTCCCAATCAAAATCAGAAATTATTGAAAATATTGTCACAGTTTGGCCACATAGGCATTTAGTGTTTGTGAATTTTGATTTCAGGAATTAGGGAAGCAGAATCACTGGTAAGGGAGAAAGCATTGTGAGTCATTCCCCGAGAGAGTTTTGATTTATGATCCTAGCCACCATCACCTTGAAAATCCCCACCTCTCCCCATTGCTAAATTTGCTCAAGGCAGGTAATGCTAGAATCCTAATAAGACTCACAGAAGACCGCTCACCTTCACTTTGTTTTCAACAATTATGCTTCACAACACACGTCTCAGATTCTTGCCTGTAAAATAGGAGGAACACTAAACTCTCGGGGCTGAGGAACAGCTAATAAACTATGCTAACCCTACAGAGATGCAAAACAATAGCAATCACTCATCAGTTTGCTAAGCGGTGACAGATTCCAATTTCCCATTTTCCGGAGACACTCTCCTTATTACCAAGCAAAATCGGACCCGTTAACTTGCCCAAGATCTATAGCTTGCTGTAGTGATCTCATCGGTCTGCGTCCCTGATGGGGACTCAAGCAGGTGGTGCGGAGAGCAGAGAGCTGACATATGGAGACATATTGCCTAAATAGGCTGATGCACCAGACCAGCTAATTTTCCTTCTATTTTGAGAAGAGCAATTATTTTAAATTGCCATATATCAAAATGACTTTGCACTTGCTCCAAAATACAGCAAGTCAATAAACTGTAATGTAAATGAGTGACTCCAGCTATTTTGATTCTTAAAAATTAAAGGAGGAAAAAAAAAAGAAGCAGAGTCCATATTGCTTCATTTAGAATTGAAGCAGGATGACAATTCAAGGCTTTACAATATTACACTGGTATGTGTAATGCATACTATTTTAGAAGCCTTTTGCCTATACAGTATAGAAAACTACTTTGTAACTTTGTTTTTAAATCCCATCAAACTGTTGAGAGTTTTTGTTTTATGGGAAAAGACATGGTCTCTTTTATGGAAAGTGATAGAAGGATAGAAGGACAAAAAAGGGCTGAAAAATAAACATTGGCCATTAAGACGCAGCTGGGAAGACACCAAGAAATCTTTTGCCTATGTCCCACATTTACTTGAAGTCAGCAAAATACCAGTTGTGAGCCAAGGAAAAAACTCACCTGCCAGCTCTGTCCAGAATCAGATTTAAGTGATTCAAACACTCCATTAAAAATGGGGCTTATAAAGAGAAATGCATTCAGAATTCCAAATAAGGATTTTAAAGGAAAATTTTAATATCTATATTTAGATTTAGCAGCTCTGAAGGGACACAGGGTGTTGATTTATGAAGCTGAAAGAAATTATGAGCAGCTGGAACATTAAGGACACATTGTCAGAGGGGGGCTTTCATCTCTAATTTGGACTGAAGCTTCAGAATCTTCCAGAGCTATGATTTGGACTCATAAGATCTTAGAAGTCCTTATCTAGTCAATTAAAAAAAATTTTTTTATGTTTATTCAATTTTGAAAGACAGAGAGAGACAGAGCACAAGCAGGGGTAGGGCAGAGAGAGAGGGGGACACAGAATCCAAAGCAGGCTCCAGGCTCTGAGCTGTCAGCACAGAGCCCGACGCAGGGCTCGAACCCACGAACTGTGAGATCATGACCTAAGCCGAAGTCGGACACTCAACTGACTCAGCCATCCAGGCGCCCCTTACCTAATCAATTTTAAAATGAAGGTGCTATACCCAACCTTTGGACTCTGTGATTGATAGATCAGTTGAAGACATAGCAGTTAAAGATCAATACAAAAGGTAGTTAAATTTTGTTAATGTTATAGTTTTCCTCTTTAGAGGTAACTTTTTATTTTTTTAATTATGATGAATGAGTTTTGAAATCAAAAGACATTTAAAAGAATAATTGAAAAAAAAAAGGAAGTCTGAAATCTCTTTATTAATTCCAGAAAGTCTGGCTATTAGACTACAAAGCTGTTCCCAAGGCAAAGCATCTAAATGAATATAAGCTTCCTCTTGTGGGCTGAGCTTGCAGACAATTGGCATAAAACAATAAGAATAATGTCTGAGGGTAGAGAAATACATAATGATCTTCTATATTATTGAATGAATAAATTACTGAGTGGTAAATTATCATAGCCTCTTTTTCTTCAGGTTTTGGCTAAAAATTATTTTCCTCACTTCTTGCAGAGGGCTCCCATGTATGCTGAATCCATTCCTGTTTGCCTTTTGGTTTCTTCCAGTAATCTTTAAACCAACAAAAAGATGACCGTTTAAATCACTGAATTCTGTTTTGTTGTTTTTTGAGGATTTCTCTAACATGACTCTTTGTATAGACAAACAAGCCTACTCTTTTGGGGGATCCGATCATCCACTCCTCACACAAGAAAATTATTGGGGGGGGCTGCTGTGGTACCCCAAGGTGGGGAGACAGTAAAATTTTTCCAACTGGCATTCCAGAAACCAGACGGACCTATTAAGTAGAAGGTATGGGGCCCATGGGTGGTTCAGTGGGTTAAGCGGCCTACTCCTGATTTCGGCTCAGGTCACGATCTCACGGTTCATGAATTTGAGCCCCGAGTCAGTCTCCACATGCAGCGTCTGCTTGGGATTCTCTCTCTCCCTCTGCCTCTCTCTCTCAAAATAAATAAACAAACTTAATTTTTTTAAAAAAGTAGAAGGTAGTAGCAATTCAAGGAAGAATCTTGTAGGACAAAATCCTTTGCCTAGAAGAATCCACAATCTAGTCACGGAAGCAGACAAGCATTCAAAAAATGAATGACATTGCAAGATAAATGATGCTACACGAACATGTACGAACAAGCTTGCGGAACTCAGAGAACAGCTTCACTTTCGTTCAGATCCAGTCTGGCTAAGAGAGTCCATCGCTCTAACCATCTCTTAGCGATGACCATAACATCCTTGGCCCTTGATCCATCTGAGGTTCCAGGCTCCTCCATAGCCTTCTCCTTCCGCACCCCCTTGGGGATTAATACAAGTGCTGTTTAGCTTTGCTTCGGTCTTCCTTGAGCTGTTAACTGCCTGCCACATCACACTGCATGTAATCCTCTATCACTCGGGATCACATCACTGCTTGCGTCCTTATCACTTTGTGAAGTTAACATCTTTATTTGGTTACCTGTTTACTATTCGCTTTTCCTCTAACACGTAAGATTCTTCTGCATTGTATTTGCTTTTCCACCCCCAGTGCCTGCAACAGTACTGAATAACTGTACGAAGGAATGCAGATTGACACCATTGCAAATCTATAGGTTCCAACCTCAGCTGGGTCCCCATAGCTCTTCAATAAAGCTTTTCATTAGAAGAACCACGCCCCTCCCTCCCTTCACTTCAGTTAATGATCTGGTCCTGGCCACACTCCAAAGGCAATGCTCCTATGAGGGCTTCAGGGGGTTTCTAGCAGACACATTTAGGGCACTGTCTGGTACATAATCTTATTTGACCTCTCTGCTGCACTAGACGAGGTTGACCAGTCCCTCCTTCAAATGTCTCCTTGTGGCTTTCTGTCCTGGTTTTGTTTCCTCAAACCTACTGAGTCAAAATCTCCATGTGTATTTTTTTTTTTTTTAAAGTCATAGGTAATTCTGGTGCACAGACGGGGTTGACAACCACCTCCCCTGGCTTTCTTCTCTTCTCATTTTCTCGTCCAGGGATGGCTTTCAAACTTAGGTAGGGAGGGCACGCCTGGGTGGCTCAGTCAGTTGAGCATCTGTCTGACTCTTGGCTCTGGCTCAGGTCATTTATCTCGAGGTTCAGGAGATCAACCCCCGCAATCTGGCTCTGCAAAGATATCGCGGGGCCTGCTTGGGATTCTCTCTTCCTCTCTCTCTGCTCCTCCCCTGCACTCACTCTCTCTGTCTCTCACACACACAAATAAATAAATAAAAATAAATAAATAAATAAATAAATAAATAAATAAATAAATAAATAACATCAAAACAATATCCTAGATAGGGAGGACGTAAAGGTGACTGTCAGGATGGAAGGGGCTGGGGGGATTAGACAATTTGCCTTAAAACCGCTTTTGTATGCCAAACACATCCTTTTTACTTAGATGACACGTTTTCAGAATGCTACAAATAGAAAATTGTAATCTAGAGGCCCTTGTACCCAATTTACATAAAAGCAATTACTGGAAAATACATGTATTCATGATTTACATAAAATTCAGAAAGTATTAGTTGCTATATAGAGAATATTGTTATTACCATGATGATTATTATTTGGGTGATAAACTGTCCCTCATTCTTGACACTCCCTTCACTTTCCCACTCGTGTGGTATCAGCCTTCTACTATCTAGACCCTGTGATGTCCCAAACTATAACTTTATGATCACACACTGTCCCAAGGACTTTAGGATAACTACTAAAGGTGTCACAGATACATAATGGGATTGCCAAAAGGAGAAGAAAAAAAGAAAGGAACAGAAGAAATATGACTGAGAATTTCCCTCAAATTAATTTTGGACCCCAAACCTCAGCTATGGGAAGCTCAGAGAATATCCAGCAGCATAAATGACGAAAGAACTATGTCTAGGCATGTCATTTTCAAACTACAGAAAATCCAAGTTAGGAAAAAACTCCTGAAAGAAGCAAGAGAGACTGAGAGAGCTAGAGAGAAAAAGGGGAGATAGGCTAGTATGGGGAAGGAGAAAAGATAAGAGGGAAGAGGAGGAGAAATGGGGTAACGTCATGGCTGGAAAGAGAGATGGCCACAGACAGGAGAGATGGAATAAGGAGGTGGGAAAGAGGAAGACTAAGGGAGAGGGAGTTTAAAATGCCCTGACAAAGAAGGCACAGTGGCAAAGTCAAACCATATGGTTTTTAATGTCTTATCTCCTCCATGGCTCCTTGAGGTTCAGGGATTAATTTTTTCTCTTCAACGCCTGGTTTTGTGGTTGGCATATTATAGGTATTCAATCACTATTTGATGAATCAATAGATGTTAGGAGATGGAGCTGGCTTTCTTACTGTTTCCTGAACATGTCAAGCACCCTCCTTGTCTTGTCATGCTCTCCCTCAGAGATCTACTTGGCTCACTCCCTCACCTCTTAAAAAAATCACACTCTGTTTCTTCCCCCAAAATGAATTCCTCATTCTCAACTGATGACTGACTAGTCTCCTCCAGATGATATTATACAGACACCAGGCACCTCAATCCCCAGGTACCATTTTCTCTCTCTTACATATCTCGTTTAGTTATAATGATGTGACTATCTACCCACTCAACTAATTTAGGAATCTCTCTCTCTCTCTCTTTCAAGGCCCCAAATAATCACTGAGTCCTATTGACTACATTTTTAAATATTGTTCAAATGTCTCCTCCACCTCTCTGACATTATTTTAATCTAGATAATTATGTCTTATTTAAATGATCGTACTGCTTTCTGACTAGCTAGTCTGCCTGCAGTACCTAATTATTCTCTCTCCCCTCCATTGGCAACCTATGAAATACCACCATAGTTATCTTTCCAAAGCACAACCTGATTATTCCTACCCCTCCCCTTATTTAAAAACCCTTCAAATAATATAAAAACAGAGAGGAGGACAAAACAGAAGAGACTCATAAATACGGAGAAGAAACTGAGGGTTGCTGGAGGGGTCGTGGGAGGGGCGATGGGCTAAATGGGTAAGGGACATTAAGGAATCTACTCCTGAAATCATTGTTTCACTATATGCTAACTAATTTGGATGTAAATTTTAAAAAATAAAATTTGAAAACCCTTCAGTGCCTCCTCAGTGAGGACCAGAATCAAATCTCCTTAGTTCAGGATGCAGTGCCCTTCATTACCAAATCCCAGCTTACTTCCCAACCTCATCACCTTTCTTTCCTCTTAAGGCCTCTACCAACTCTAATCTTTTGTGAGTTCCAGAAAAGGTCACTAAATTGTAAACATCCAAATATATACAAGACCTAGGCACAAGCTCACTCCTCCAGAAATGCAAATTCCTGAGCATCGGTTTGTTTTTCTTTGCTAGTTGGTTTTATTTTAGATGCTAAGGTTCTTCCACATCATTTATTCTGACTTCCCTACAGCAATTCTGCCCAATACCATTTTAAGGCAAATTATTACAGCAGCAAAGCTCAGAAACACTGCCATCTTGTGATCGCAAGAGAGGGTGAAAAGCAAAGTGATCTTCCCTTTATAATTTATATATAAGTACATGAATAAACACAAAAGCAACTAAGGATTGGAGAATTCTCCTAATATTCCCTTTTCCAAGTCTTAAAATTAACAGCCACTCAATTACCACTAGCAACCCTAATAATTTAGGGTTTTATAATCAAAACTTTGTTTTCAATGTCTCTACTTTTAGCGACTCTTTTGTAGAGAGTTCTATTGATTTCCCTTAACCAGATTATTTGAGGATATGAAAGAACACATTTATTTAGGTGCCATTTGTAGGTTTAGGTCTCTTCCTTGTTTAGAGAACTTTTTAAAGTCATTTGAGAAGCTAGTATGAGCTCCAGACTGTGGCTATCAGTTCTACATGGGCAGTAATATATTGACTCTATTTGCCAATATAAATGCAAAACAAGACATGTAAAAAGTCCTAGAGAACTAGTTGCTGAAAAAATAAGTGAATAAGTGGAGAGCAGGTATGGTGACAACTTCAAAAGTGGAGGCACATGTTCTCTAATATTTTTTTAAAGCAGTTACTTTACTTTGAAATTTCAAGTCCATGTTGAAACGATGACATATTATATAATCTTGCTTAGCCAAGAGCCAGCGACACCTGGAAACATGCTACTTTTAAGGGGAGGTTGAAAAAATTAATAAAGGTGCAGAGAGGTGAAGTGACCAATTCAATAGCACACCAAAAATAGATTTAAAGCCATCGCTCAAGGGCATTGAAAAGAGCAAGTAGGTGTGAATGGCCATAAGGTAGATAAATGGAAACCTTAGAAATTCACAAATTTTTTGATATAGCTTCAAACAAAACTGCTTTGTTAAGCTCTTGTCTTTCCTTGTGTGACTCTATTTCTCAGCTATTATTTCACTAGCTTATTTTTTTTTAAGCCTGTTCTAGGAATGATTTTTTTCAAATGACTTAGAACTGGATTTCTTATAAGAAGCCTGGTAGCCACGGGGGACTTTTGTACTTAGGAATAAACTCAACTGTTTTGAAAAGTCATCCGTCATTCTAAAGCTCATTTGTATCATGTAGCATCATAGAATAAATGCTTTATAAATAATTTGTTTTTCACAGAGTCAATAACTAATTACCAGTTCGTGCCCTATAAATAAATCAATATTGAAAAGTAAGTCTAAGTAGATTCATCATGGAAACGATTGGCTGACTGACCGGACAGCAAACTCTGGGATGGCTACTTGGCTTAGTTGCTTTCTTTATGGTTTTTTTTTTTTTTTTAAACCACCTCCCACACCTCCATCATTACTATGATAAAGTGTGAAAATGGAAAATGTGAGGCAAGGGTGGTCAAAGATGTGAATTTAAAAATCACTGATCCTAGAAACTGTTTGTATCTTTTAAGTTGTGAAGACAAAGCAGGTTCTGTGACACAATAGAATTCACACTCACGGCAATAAGCCAAAAAGACATTTGAAGACTAAAATCATGGCATTGATCCTGCCAGGAGCTCCACTAGTCTAAGTGCTTGAGACAATTTAACCTTTTCTCTGAAACTCAATTTTCTTTCTTACTCTCCTTCAAAGATCTTTACCATTTAAAAAAAAGGCGGGGTGGTGCCTGGACAGCTCAGTCCCACTCTTGATTTCAGCTCAGGTCGTGGTCTCACGGTTCCTCAGTTCAAGCCCCTCATTGGGTTATGTGCTGACAGCACAGAGCCTGCTTGGGATTCTCTGTCTCTGTCTCTCTCTGCCCCTCCTTGATCACTCTCTATCTCTCTCTCTCTCAAAATAAATAAGTAAACATTTTTTTAATTAAGTTTTCAAGACAAAGGGACCTTCTTTGGCCACATGAGGACTATGACCAGGCTAATGGCAAATGCCAGAGGAAATTCAGTCCTTCCTTCCCTCCCAGTCTCCCCAAACCCCACCTGTGTCTGTTCCATTTAGATAAGTTGTCTGTGCTGTTTTTGACTTGCCTGTACACACAGTGCAATTCTGGCTCGTCCAGGGATTCTAGGATAATCTATTCTTTTTTTTTTAATTTTTTTTTGATGTTTATTTATTTTTGACAGAGAGAGAAAGACAGAGCATGAGTGGGGGAGGGGCAGAGAGAGAGAGGGAGACACAGAATCCCAAGCAGGCTCCAGGCTCTGAGCTGTCAGCACAGAGCCCAACACAGGGCTCGAACTCACAGATGGTGAGATCATGACCTGAGCCGAACGCTCAACCGACTGAGCCACCCAGACGCCCCTAGGATAGTCTGTTCTTACTAAAACACCTCCAACTTGGGTGCAGTAAAACTTAGATTTTCATGACTACTGAGCACTAGACAAAATGCAAGTATCTGTTGCCTATAGAATTGAGAACCAAAATAAACTATCCTGAGACACAAATAAATAGGAGACCACAAAGCCAAAAATATCAAAATGACCTAGTTCCAGGACTTTAGTGATGCTCTGCCCAGATAAAGGGCCTGGGGGTCAAGAGCACCTACAAGAGAAAGCTATTGGAGCCCGTGTTCCCTAACTGGGTTTTCAATTCTTATCATACAATTTTTTTTACCACACTTTTTGAGGTATACTTGACAAAGAAAAATGTATATACTTAAGTGTACCACTTGATATTTTGGTATGCATATACATTGTGAGATGAATAAGCCGTTTAATATAATCATCACCTTATGTGGTTACCATTTTCTTTCGTGTGTGTGTGTGTGTGTGTGTGTGTGTGAGTGTGGTTGAGAATACGTAAAAGCTACCCACTTAGCTAATTTCAGTACATAATACAGTCTTGTTACCTATAGTTATAATACTGTACATTAGATCGTCAGAACTTATTTATCTTGCATAACTGAAACTTTGTACACTTTGACCAATACCTCCCCATTTCTCCCTACCCCCAAGCCCCTGGCAGCCACCATTTTACCCTCTGTTTTTATGACTCTTTTAGGTTCTACATCTAAATAAGATTATTCAGTGTTGGCCTCACTTAGCATAATGAATACAGTACATATATATGTCTTTATACATTCATCCATCGACAGACATTGAGGTTGTTTCAAAATCTTTGTGACTGTGAATAACGCTGTGATGAACATGGGAGTGCAGCAGTTTCAAGATGCTGAATACACGTCCTTGAGAGATATATCCACAAGTGGGGGCGCCTGGGTGGCTGAGTGGGTTAAGTGTCCAACTTCAGGTCAGGTCGTGATCTCTCAGTCCATGAGTTCAAGCCCGCATTGGGCTCTGTGCTGACAGCTGAGAGCCTGGAGCCTGCTTCAGATTCTGTGTTCTCCCTCGCTCTCTGCCCCTCCCCCACTTACGCTCTGTCTCTCGCAAAAATAAATAAACATTAAAAACAATTTTTTAATTAAAACATTTTTTAATTAAAAAAAAAAAAAAGAAATATATCCAGAAGTGGGATTGCTGGATCATCATGTATTTCTTTTTTAAAATTTTGGGAAACCTCCATACTGTTTTCCATAATGGATATACCAATTTACATTCCCACCAACAGTGCAGGAGGATTCCCTTTTCTCCCAGTCCTCAACACTTGTTACCTTTTGTCTTTTTGATAATAGCCATTCTAATAGGTGTGACACCTCATTGTGGCTTTGATTTGTATTTTTTGATGATTACTGAGGTTGACTACCTTCTCATATTCATGTTGACCATTTGTACGACTTCTTTTGAAGAAGGTCTTTTGCCCATCTGATGGAAAATAATCAGATTATTTGTGTATCTTCTTGTTATTGAGTTATATTAGCTCCTTATATATGTTGGACATTAACCTCTTACCAGACATATTCTTTGCAAATATTTTCTACCACTCTGAAGTTTGCCTTTTTTACTCTGTTGACTGTTTCCTTTCTTGTGACAAAGCTTTTTAATTTGATGAAACTCTGCCTATTTTTGCTTTTGTCGCCTGAGATTTTGGTGTCAACTCCAAAAATCATTGCCCAAACCACCAACATCAAGACACTTTTTCCCTACATTTTTTTTTTTAGTGTTTTTAAAGTTTCAGATCTTAGGAGCACAAGATGTTCACCTAAAATGCTAATTTTTCACATTTAGCCAATTGTTATACAGATAAAATTCCCAGCACAGCTTCCATACAACCCCAAGATGAAGTGGTGAAACCTTAACCCCCTGAGTGGCAAACTATGTAACTAATCACATTTTTATATACACACAAAGTAGACTTTCAGATATTTTCTCCTTCTTTTTTTTTTTTCAATTTTAGAGAGAGAGTGCATGTGTACAAGTGAGTAGTAGAGAGGGGCAGGAGAGAGAGAGAGAGAGAGAGAGAGAGAGAGAGAGAATCTTAATCAGGCTTGATGCTCAGTGCTGAGCCAGTTGCAGTGCTGGATCCCATGACCTTGGGATCATGACCTGAGCCAAAACCAAGAGTCAGATGCTCAACCAACTAAGCCACCCAGGCGTCCCTCAAATATTTTCATAAATATTTAAAGTCATGTAATATGAGATATTGAAAAAACTTCCAAACAGCCTTTGATTTTTTTTAACTATACACATTTATTTTTCCAAAGAACTTCGAAACGACCTCCTTGCTACAAAATAACAAACAAAAACATTAATAATATAGAGGTAGGAGTACTTTTTGAGGTTAAATTGTCATCTTAGTAGGCATCAAACCCTAGCTGAATTGCTTTGTGTATAATAAAAGATATTCTTATGCCCTGAAATAGATCATGAGATACTTGGGTGACAAACAGCCTTTTAATTTCAATGACACCTAGAGCCTCCCAGGATCTACTCTCCGTTCTCTGCCTTCTTTTATTTCCATGTTTCGGTTTTGTACTGAAAAGCAGCCACTTCCACATCCTTGATCAGACACTAACAGCAGACTAGACGTGATAACTATAGTTCTCTCCCTCATATGCTGTTAATATGCAGTTAATTAACATTATTCAGATCTCAGAGTTACCATTTTCTGCCAATTGATGGGAAAGTATTTCCTGGAAGTATCTCTTTATGTGAGCATAGAGGAGATATGGTCTCGAGTCTGTAAAATGGATTTGACAAGTCCAACTGTCTGACGTCAGCACGGTATAATAAAGCACCACCATAGGGCTGCTTTCCCGGCCCCAACAAACGCACAACCATAATATAACACCTTTTCACTAGAATGCTAAAGTTTTCTAGTTTACCTGTAGGAAATCCAGCACCATCACTTGGGAAATGCTATTGGTCATGCACAAAGCACAAGCCAGTGGTCTCTGTAGTAGTTACCCCTGTGTGTTGGGTACAGTTGTCTCTCTAAAACTCCAAGAAAGGCACTTCGTTCCAACACATCAGATTCTCTCTTGCACATCCATTTTCACATTTACAAATCTCCCACAAAGCAGACAGTTTGCAGAGACCATGTGGGTAGAAAGACATTTTGTCTTATTTTTTAAAAGTCTTTTGCAAAACTGTGATATGCAGATTAATAATTTATCCAACCAAATAATGTCAAAAGATGGGGTAAATTTTCCAGATAATATTGCTGGCTGGATTTCACATGAAATACCCTTTTCTATTTTGAATATATTTTTGGCATTTATATGATAAATTAAATACTTATAATTTTTTTTTAACGTTTATTTATTTTTGAGAGACAGAGTGTGAGCAGGGGAGGGGCAGAGAGAGAGAGGGGGAGACACAGAATCCGAAGCACGCTCCAGGCTCTGAGCTGTCAGCACAAAGCCTGACGCGGGGCTCAAACCCACGAACCCTGAGATCATGACATGGCCATCAATGGGTCAATGGATAAAGATGATGTAGTTTATATACACAATGGAATACTACTTAGTCATTAAAAAAAGAATGAAATACTGCCATTTGCAACAACATGGATGGACCTTGAGGGTATTATGCTAAGTGAAATAAGTGAGACAGAGAAAGACAAATACCATATGATTTCACTTATATGTGGAATCTGAAAAACAAAACAAATTGACAAACAAAACAAAATGCATAGATTGAAAGAACAGCTTGGTGGTTACCAGAGGAGAGGGAGGTTGGGGGATGAACAAAATGGGGGAAAGGGGTCAAGAGGTACAAACTTCCAAGTACGAAATAAATAAGCCATGGGGACGTAGTGTAGAGCATGGAGAACATAGTCAGTAATATTGTATATTGAAAAGTTCCTAAGAGAGTAAATCTTAAAAGTCCTCATCACAAGAACAACATTTCCTGTAACTTTGGGGACAGAGGGTAACTGGAATTATCATGGTGATCATTTGCAGTGTATAAATAGCAAATCATTATTTTGCATACCTGAAACCAATATAATGTTGTATGTCAATTATACCTCAATAAACAAATAAACAAACATCCCAGAATGAATTTTCTAAGCTCTCACTTTTTATTTCCACATATTTTCTTGTCTCCTGGAGCCAGTTCTTGTCGCTTTCAATGTGTTGATTCCTAGTAGACCTGTCTCTTAAGAGAGTCTAGATGAAGTCTCACTTGACTATGATAGGTGATTATTTTGTACTTGCTTGTACCTACCAAGGTATCTACAAATCTCCGCAATTACGGCAATCCTGATAGCTCACGATTTCACCCCTAATATGTAGAAGAGTCTTCTTTCATAATTAGAGAACACAAACTTGGAGATGTGAGTGCTAGTGATTGACAGGCGAACTCTCTAGTGGCCCTTGGTGACATCTTCTCATGAGCAGGATTCAGAATGTGTGGTGAATAAAATTGAAGAGAGCTACAGATCACACACTGCAGGAGATAGAGCTACAGATTAAAAAGAGCTAATGAATTGTATTTATGAGTAAATATCTACACTCATGAGTGGTTTTAGTGGCAACTCAAATATTTTCAAGAACCAGCAAATAATATCAATGTGTGAATCGGTCGAGTGTAAGATAGTAGGGAATGGAAGAAACCAGTAGTGCATATCCCTGTTAATAATATAGACACCTTTAGACATATTGCAGGCTCAGGCAAGCACATATATGCAGGTCAAATATGGCCTCTAGATCATTAGAATGAACTGTACTGGAAAAGCCCACAGTTCTCTCTTTTGTTCTCTCAAATTTTTTGACATTTATTTATTATTTTTTGAGAGAGACAGAGTGTGAGTGAGGAAGGGGCAAAGAGAGAGGGAGACACAGAATCCAAAGCATGCTCCAGGCTCCTAGCTGTGAGCACAGAGCCCATGAACTGTGAGATCATGACCTGAGCCGAAGTTGGATCCTTAACCGACAGAGCCCCCCAGGCGCCCCAAAACCCATAGTTGTCTTTGTATTACTCATACAAAACACTCACTCCTGGTCACCAAACGGGTGGCGGTTTTCCACCAACAACAAACCATTCTCTAGCATCCCAGCAGTGTCCTACAATATAGCTCATTCTGACGCTACCTGGAGATGGCGTCAGATCCCACAAGTTAAGTCCCACAAGACGGTCCCCTCCTCACTTCAGATGCTGATCACAGGTCCAGGTTGTCATCTGTGCTTCTGACCAACTGGCTATAAATCGGAGGTTCTCAGGACACTTTCTTTGGGTTCAGTTAATTTGCCAGAGTGGCTCACGGAACTCAGGGAAACAGTTATCTATGTTTACTAGTTTATTAAAGCATGTGATACAGGATACAGATGAACAGCCAGATGAAGAGAGAGTAGGGTCTGGGAGAGTCCCAAGCACGGTGCTTCTGTCCCTGTGGAGTTGAAGTGCATCTTCCTCTAGGGGTAGCATCTTCCTCTAGGGGAAGCTTCCTCAAGCTTCCACTTGAAAGCTCTCAGAACCCTGTATTTTGGGATTTTTATGGAAGCTTTATCACACAGCCATAATGGACCATTAACCCCACTTCCAGTCTCTCTATCCTCTCTGGAGAAGATGGGGTGGGTTGTTGAAAGTTCCAAGTTTCTAATCATGGCTTGGTCTTTCTGGTGACCAGAAGCCATCCAGGAGCCATCCAGGGGTCACCACATTAACACAAAAGATGCTTCTGGTGCTCTTGTTACTTGAGAAATAACAAGGGTTTTTGGAATTCTGTATCAGGAATCAGTGGTAGAAATATATATATTATTTCTAATATTATCTCATATTAAAAGTTTCTTTTTGGGGCGCCTGGGTGGCGCAGTCGGTTAAGCGTCCGACTTCAGCTCAGGTCATGATCTCACGGTCTGTGAGTTCGAGCCCCACGTCGGGCTCTGTGCTGACAGCTCGGAGTCTGGAGCCTGCTTCCGATTCTGTGTCTCCCTCTCTCTCTGCCCCTCCCCCATTCATGCTCTGTCTCTCTCTGTCCCAAAAATAAATAAACTTTGAAAAAAAAAATTTTAAGTTTCTTTTTAGGGGCATCTTGATGGCTCAGTTTGTTAGGTGTCCGACTCTTGATTTCAGTTCGGGTCATGATATCACAGTTCGTGAGTCTGAGCCCTGCATCTGGCTCTGGCTCTGGCTCCAGCGCTTGGAATTCCTGGAATTCAACACAACTTGCTCATGGGGTTCTCTCTCCCTCTCTTTCTGCTTGTCCCCTGCTTGTATGCATGCATTCTCTCTCTCTCTCTCTCTCTCAAAATAAATAAACACTTAAAAAATATTTTAAAAGTTTCATTTCTAAGGGCTCCTGGGTGGTTCAGTTGGTTAAGCGTCCAACTTCAGTTCAAGTCATGATCTCGTAGTTTGTGGGTTCAAGCCCCACGTCAGGCCCTGTGCTGACAGCTCAGAGTCTAGAGCCTGCTTCGGATTCTGTCTCTCTCTCCCTCTCTCTTTCAAAAGTAAATAAACATTAAAAAAAAGTTTTTTTTTAAGAAGCTTCATTTTTAGACTATCTTCATCTGGTTCTTTTTTCATATTAGGGTAATGTAACTCCAAAAAATTGAGTAGCTTTCTCTCCCTCTCTCTCTCTCTCTCTCTCTACATATCTCTATATCTCTATATCTATATCTATATGTAGAGAGAGAGAGAGAGGTGGGGGGGGGTGGAGCAGAGAGATAGAGAGAGAGGAAGAAGCAGAATCTGAAGCAGGCTCCAGGCTGTCAGCACAGAGCCCCACACGGGGCTCAAACCAGGATCATGATCTGAGCCAAAGTCAGAGGATGAACTGACTGAGCCACCCAGCTGCCCCAAGTGGCTTTCTCTTTTTAATTGCTCTAATACAGTCTTAGCTAGGAAGTTATCTTTTCTTTCAAATTATGAAAGAGTGCATAGTTAACACCACATGATGAAAATGCTTTAAGGGGCACCTGGGTAGCTCAGTCGGTTACGTGCCCTACTTCAGCTTAGGTCATGATCTCACAGCTCATGGGTTCGAGCCCCACGTTGGGCTCTTTGCTGACAGCTCAGAGCCTGGAGCCTGCTTCGGATTCTGTGTCTCCCTCTCTCTCTGCCCCTCCCCTGTGCTCTCTCTCTCTCTCTCAAAAATAAATAAACATTAAAAAAAGTTTTTTAAGAAAATGCTTTAATAATTTTAAAAAATGTTTAAATAACATTTTAAGTTGTCCCTAGTCTGGGAGATACTCACGACACTCAGGGAGGAAGAAGAGTGTGGTGGTTCTGGGTAAGGGCCCCAGAGTCAGATGGTAGGGGTTCACATCCTCTCTTCTGGTTCCCAGCTGGACCACCTGGTCAACTTTCCCATGCTTCCCTAAGACTCAGCTTCCTCATCAGTAGAGTAGGATGGGGATAGTGCCTACTTCACAGAATAGATCTGAGGACTACGTGAGACAGGCAAAGAAGTGTATCATAACAGTGCCTGGCAAGTGACAAAAGCTCAACGTGTGATGGATATCACTGTCATCATCATTACAGCCTTACATGTGACCTAGCAACTGACTTACAGTGTTCATTCCCAGTGATTCCTCAAAGCTTCCATTTCAATCAATGGCATTCACTGTTTCTGGGAGGAGGCTGGGTAAGACTTAGAACAAGACACCATTAAAGTGCTAAATTAATTCTTGTAAATCTATTACGGGAATAACAAACTAGAAAGCCATGCATTCGTTTGCAAGAGTCTGGCTTTGTTAAGAGAGACAAGGATTTGTGTTTCCAAAGGCCCAGAGAGTGGAGCACTGGGGACACTGAGGTCACTCTGTAAACCACACTGAAAGGCGGCCTGTACAATGTTGTGCACGGTTTCCCTCTGCACAGAAATGGGAGGGCAGCCCTCTCTGCACTGGAGGGACAAGGGTTGCGAAAGTGAGAAAAAGCAACAAAATGGCTGCTCTGTGTCCCCACCACACCCCATACCTTGTTATCAGCATCTCAATCCCAGAAAGAAGCAGTACTAAAGCCGCAAATATATTTAGGTACCCAAAAGCACAGGGGGCCCATTCCTCAGGTCCTCTTTAGAGCTGTAGGAGACAACAGCTTCGCAGGGGACCCTGAGACAATTTGAGCCACAAGAGAGAAAAAGAGCTGTGTCCCAGAGCTCCAGTATGGGAGGGAAGCTGCATACGTGTGTGTGTGTGTGTGTGTGTGTGTGTGAGAAACAGGAGGGCCCAGAAAAATTCTACTTGAATAAGTTTAAATCCTGACCTGACTATATTTCAAACCAGAAGTGATTGAGTTTTGTTGGATTCTCAAGATTACTTTTTTCTACTACTAGGCAGAAATCTGCGTGTGAGGACTAAGTTGATTCGCATAAAAATAGTTACCAAACTGAGTCTTATTTGAAGACTGTTTATCATTCTTCTTCTTTGATCACTATTTGTCAGTTGATTTCCAGGGAGATAATTTTCCTCCTTCTTTTCACTCTGCTCTGGATTTCTGGCTTCCAGCTCTGGATATTAAGGAAGCAAAATCATGAACCTACAACTTTCAGTCTCTCAACCAGGTCTGTGCTTCTGTTTACTCTCTGCCATGGTCTCCTCCCTGAGTGTTGCAGCCATGTGGGAAGAGAGGAGTGTTTTAAACCTCCACTGGTGCTATGAATCGATTCTTGCTTGAATTGTAATATACATTTGGTTCACCGTGGGCAGAAATACAGGTGCTGTATCATTTGCTGAGCAGGTCCATAAATACCCTCCCTGTTGGCAATGCTGTTCAATCATGTCATGGCCAGTGTCTTTTGGGCACATAAACTCAGAGTCCTTACGTTTTGCCATTTCTTAATAACCCACACCTCATATATACTAGGTCAGAGTTCCAGAGATTTCTTGGTTTTCCTTCTACTATTTCATTTCTCAGTCTGACATACACTTTCCTAAATTAAAAGATTTCTAGAGATTTATATGTGAAAGAGTATTTTTTTTTTTGCAGGAAGAATTTTCAATTGTATAGAAAAGGAAAGATCAACCTCGAACTGATTTTTGGTAGCACAAATTTTTATAAGTGTGGGCTTAATCATGAAAGCCCTGGAATGAAAATGAAAACTTCCGTGTGAAAAGTCTCTTGAGCAGAAGCCTCTCCATGCAAAATGAACAGTGTTGTCAAAACAGGGAGCGTCCATTTTGGACATGCGCATATTGGCTGTGGTGGGCATCCCCCCACCCTGGCCATATGGGAGTTAAGGCTCAGGTTGGGGGATTTGTGCTTGAGGTGGCCGGTGCTAGGTATTTCACTGATCAGTCTTGATGTCCAGTATCCTCAGGTGTCAGAGCAGATAGAATCAGAATACAAGATCGCTGCTCCCCCCCTCCCGCTTCATCTTCTCTCCTAAGGCTTTAAATTGTTCCATCGGGGGGCGCCTGGGTGGCGCAGTCGGTTAAACGTCCGACTTCAGCCAGGTCACGATCTCGCGGTCCGGGAGTTCGAGCCCCGCGTCGGGCTCTGGGCTGATGGCTCGGAGCCTGGAGCCTGTTTCCGATTCTGTGTCTCCCTCTCTCTCTGCCCCTCCCCCGTTCATGCTCTGTCTCCCTCTGTCCCAAAAATAATTAAAAAAAAAAAAAACAAAAAACGTTGAAGTAAATTGTTCCATCGGATGTGGCACCAAAAGAGTGGATTAAGGTTGTGTATAAGGAGGAAAAAGAAAAAGAGAAGATGAGGAAATCCAAGAGAAAGAAAAACCAATTTGTCTTGAAATCCTTGTTCATTCCCAAGCATGAACGTCTGCATTACCTCACATGCTGGCCGAATAGCAGGATCCCGCAATAGGAACCAAAAAGAATCACTTGTGAGGTTCTCAGACTATCCTGCGTTGAGTTCTCCTGAGGTGAAGTGTGTTACTTGTGGCCTGCTCTTCCCACTGCTGCTATAAACTTTTAGATTTCAATCTGTAGAAAACGTCAATGTCTTGATTGCAAAAAAAAGTACTCGTCCTTTCACGGTCTCCATGTCGGTAACCCTCAGTTACATTCACCACATAACTTAGCAGTTATCAAAATTACTTTTCCGGCTACAGAAAAGCACCAGTATCTTATATAGAAGTATGGTGAGAAAGATCTAAAAATGGAGGTAAAGCGCCGGGAAGCAATGTCAGGTCTCCTTACCCAGCCCAGCCATTCCTAACTGAAGTTTCTCCGTCCTCAGCCTTCATGCTGGCACTCTGCAGAAGGGCCCTGAACCCCGCGATGGGGAAAATGTTCTAAGTTGGAGCTTTCCAATATGGCAGCCGTTACCACATGTGGCTGTGGAGCCCTTGAAATAGAACACGTGTGAATGAGAAACTGACTTTTCATTTCATTTCATTTAATTACAATTTAAAATTAAGTAACCATAGGAGGCGAGTGGTTACCGGTCTGGACTGGGCCACTTTCAAAGATTTCCAAGACTTGCTTATAAAAATGCCTCTCTCACAGAAAGGGCAAAGCTCCAAGAGGCTGGGAAAGGAAGAGGCCCCCACACCGGGAATAGGCATAAGGTAGGACACTACATTTGACCTTGGTGGTGACCCCGTTCGCAGCCTCTAAGGATCCCAGAAGCTGACACCGGGAGAATGGAAATGGGCTAAGACACCCTTCCAAGCCCATGAGAATTCTACCCTATTCATTGTGTGTAATTGTAGTTTCTCTCTTCCTCCAGACATTTTTCTCATTTGGAGAAGTGTTGGTTGCTAGGAGACCGAATTGCCTTTTCAAGTAGAGTATTTTAGAGAGAAACAATTCACATGATTTTCTTCTTTAGTAAAATTAAAATTTGTGAAATGTTTGCAATGCACAGTGACAAAGTCGAGCTTTTTCATGTCTTTGTATATTTGTTTTAGCAATCAGACAACCTTTCATTTACTTTTCCCACTGCTTTGCACTGCAAGAAAGAAAACAAAAACTGGCTGCTCTTTCTGCAGACTTTCTTAAGAAAGAATAACATTCCCAGACCTTTTCCCAGGGATGCAGAGGTGATATACATCTTGGGTCCCTCCCAAGGGAGCTGTGAGTGAGAATCAAAAATAATAACACTTCTAATGGAAACGGAAATTCGAAAGCACCATCCACCAGAAATATATTAGTCTGCACTCAGTGGCTCACAGTTTTATCTGACTACTTGTTAGCATGATTTTCATAATTTATCTTTATATGTTTTTTTTTCTACTGAAGTCTAGATGACACACAATGTTACATTTGCCTCAGGTGTACAACATGGTGATTCAACAGCTCTATAAATTATGCTATTTCCATAAATTTATAAAATCGGCCAATCTGAACACATCATTTAATAAATGAAGAAAGCACAACTTGGAGAAATGAGTATGGTCTCCCAGGCTTCTAAGATCTATGCGAAGAGTCGATTATACCACAGTGATTTCTCAGGGCAGGTGAAAAAAACATTTTTTAAGTCTTCAGACTGACTTTTATAGTCACTCTCAACAATATTTGAATCCCAAAAAGAGAAATGTGTGATGAAACAAGATTCCTATATAATTGAACTAATACAATACCTGGTGCATAATAGGTGCTCATTAAAGAGTAGCTATTAAACAAGAATGATAGGATAATAACTTAGCTAGTAAGAACCTTTTCTTTCAAATTCCTTGGCCCCTGCTTTAAAAATCCAGATGCAGTTATTTTTTATTACCCAGCGACAGAATTCTGTGTTGTTTGAGAAGTTTGACAGCATTAATTGACAGTCTGAAGCTATAAAGTTTTTTTTTAATTTATTTATTCTGGAGAGAGAGAGAGAGCTCACACATGAGTTGGGGAGGGATAGAGAGAGAGAGAGAGAGAGAGAGAGAGAGAATCCCAAACAGGCTCAGCATTGTCAGTGCAGAGCCCCACGTGGGGCTCGAATTCAGGAACCCTGAGATCATGACCTGAGCCCAAATCAAGAGGTGGATGCTTAACCAACTGAGTCACTTAGGTGCCCCACGAGTCTGAAGCTAAAGGTCTTCCTCCCTTTTCATGTATCTGAGCAACAGTGTTCACCAAAGGGTGAATAGGGATGTTGATTTTACAAAGGAAGATTTTATGGTGTAGAAATGATGTAGTTGAAAGAAGCTATTTGATAATTATGCAGGATGCCATATTTTTCCAGGTTACCTATGACTCTTGAGGGGCCCAAAGGCCTTAGAAGATGTCAGAACATCCTGGGAGGCCTCTTCCTCAAAGGAACTGGTACAAAGCAGGTGCTTAGATACACACAAGCTCCAAAGGATAACTGGCCTACAAACAGCATCCTGCAAACACAGGTTAGCCAGTTGCATGCTGCCCTGTGTCCTCTCCAGACCTATCCTGAGGTTCTCAAGCCCGGCTGCACACTGCAGCCTCCACGTGAGCTTCTTAAAATACCCAGCCTCTCCCCAGGCCAATGGGAGCCTATCTCTGGGAGATGAGGCAGGTTAATGAAGTTTTAAAAGCTCCCAATGGGAGCCTATCTCTGGGAGATGAGGCAGGTCAATGCAGTTTTAAAAGCTCCCCGGGGTGACTTTAAGGAGAGCCAGCATTAAGAACAAGGGCCTTAAGCTTGAAGATTTCAGGCTTCTCTGACTTCAAACAAGCTTCCAGATCCACAGCCCCACTCTGCCCCCAGCTTAAAGAACTGGGAGATCAAAGTTCCTCCACACCATGGAACAAGAGATTGTCACCATAAGATCTGCACAGTCTCCTGCCTGCATTTTATGCCTCCATTCCTCCCCCACTCCCTGTCTGTCTCCCTCCCCTCCCCCACTCTGCTCTTTCTCTTTCTCCTTTGCTCACACCTGTCTCTCCTATTCTCTGTCTCTCCTCTTAGCCTCTCAGTTCTGCTGAGAAATCTTCCCCCTCAATATCCTCTTCAGTCCTCCTTTCTCTTCCTTTTCCCACTGTCTGCAAGTTTATCTCAGGAATCTACCTTTCTTTTATTATACTTCCTGATACCTTTTTTGTTCCATTTGTTAGTGGAACCAAAGCTTGGGCGGACAAAAAGGGCAGCTGTGAAAATATTGAAAAGAAACAGGTTCGAAAAGAATCAATGCCACCAATTGCAAAAACCTTTGAAAGTAGCCACAAGTGCCATCTTCCCCTAATTAGATAAAGAATCTCTTTATCCTCCCCTAATTAGACTGCCCTCTCTTTAAGCACCAGCATTCAAAACAACACACTTTTGTTTTCGACATAGTTTAAATGCTCTTCTCTTTTAATTAAGGGTATTGCAACATCATTATGATATTTTTCATTGCTTTCCATGTTCATTTCTCGGCTTCCCTGGCTGGATGCCCACAATCCCCGGGGTGATAGATGGGGAGATTGAGAAATTGTAGGCATTAAGGAAAAACTGCGTGACGTCATCAAGATGAGAGTACAGTAAAACCTTGGACTGCAAGTCCCTTGTTCTGCGAGGGTTCTGCAAGAGGGACAAACATTTCTAATACATTTTAACTTGATAAATGAGCGATGTCTGGCAGTATGAGTAGTATGGGATGCCCAATGTCACATGATCACAACTGAGTCAATGGTTCTTGAGATTTGCTTTGATATACAAGTGCTTTGGATTACAAGCATGTTTCTGGAACAAATTATGCTAGCAAACTGAAGGTTTAATTTAAGTCCATTAGTAATTATACGATTAATTTCCACTCGACATCCCTTGGCCTCTTTTAGGGACCTGGTACCTAGCCCATTTTAGGGAACTGCTCATAAATTTGTCTAGCTTTATGAAGGGTAAAATGCATACTGAAAGGCATTGATTTCTGTGTTTTCCTATCAAAAATAATCAACGTATTTCTGAAATGTTCAGTCAGCAGTTGTTTGGGCCCATCTCTGCCTCTGCTTCCCTCAGTCCCTCAGGCTAGATATCCGCCTCCCCGACCTCGCCCCCCCACCTCCTCCCTGGCCCCACCAATCCTCCTCATGTTTGTCCCAAGAGGAGGCTTCTGAGGCTGAAGTTCACAGTCTGCCCTGGTTTTTGCCATCTCTATTTCTGCCTTTAGTTATCTCACCTAAACCTACAAGGAGTGGCTTAAAACTAACCTACATAAGAACTTAACTCCTTGAGATTAATACAATTGTATGTAGAAAGGAATTCAATATACCAGAATTTTTTTTTGTTTGTTTTTAATCAAAGAGATGGGGAGGAGTAATTAAACAATTACTTAATCTGCTTTTGCTCACAAACCCGGGAACTTAAATACAGGAATGCCAATATTATTTGGGGGAAATGCTTCCCGAGTTCCAAATAGCCAATCTACAGCAAATGTATGGCATGTAATCAGCATACAATGGTTACTCAATAAATAGTTGCTACTCTGTGATGCATGAACTGAGCCTGCCTAAGGTAATAGGAATTCAAGTGTGCTGTTTCTATGTGCTTTGTCCTGAAAAGCCATCTCAGCCTGTGGGATCCTTAAATCAGCCTAAGATTACTGGCAGAATGAACACTGAAGGAGGTGGGCATGAAAGAAGCCAAAGGAAAAGGACCACACTGGGAAGTGGATGGGTTTCAACACGTTCCACCTACAAGGTGTGGTCATTTCCTGCCACTGTAGATCTGTGCCTACAGATCCTTGTTGCTGTCTCAGGGATGCACCCGAAACTAATAATAACTCCATTCCCTCTAAAAAACCAAAGGTAAAAGAGAACAAAGAAAGCAAGATTCAATGTGCAAAGGATCAAAAGTTTAAGAAATAATCGGGGCACCTGGGTGGCTCAGTGGGTTGAGAGTCCAACTTCAGCTCAGGTCATGATCTCACTGTCCGTGAGTTCAAGCCCCACATCGGGCTCTGCGCTGACAGCTCAGAGCCTGGAGCCTCTTTCAGATTCTGTGTCTCCCCCTCTCTCTGCCCCTCCCCGACTCATGCTCTCTCTCTCTCTCTCTCTCTGTCAAAAATAAACATTAAAAAAATTTTTTTTTTAATTTTTTAAAGTTTAAGAAATAATAATCTTTAGTGACACTTGGGTGGCTCAGTCAGTTAAGCATTGAACTCTTGATTTCAGCTCAGGTCAGGATCTCACGGACCTGAGATCAGGCTCATTGGGCTGAGCCTATTTGGGATTCTCTCTCTCTCTCTCTGCCCCTCCCCTGCATGTACCCCCATGTGCACACACTCTCTCAAAATAAATAAATAAACATTAAAAAAAGAAATAATAATCTTTAAACAAGTTAAAAATGGATGAAAAATTAACAAAAAGGATGTAAAAAGCCAAAGTCATGTCAAAACAGCTCAAAGATGACTTAAAGAATACAGTTTTAAATAATTCAGATAGGAGGTACCTGGGTGGGTGAGTTAATTAAGCATTTGACCCTTGATCTCAGCTCAGGTCTTGATCTCAGGGTCTTGAGTTTAAGCCTGCATTGGGCTCCAACCTGGGCATGAAGCCTACTTATTAATAAATAAATAAATACATAAATGAATGAATCAGATTACACTTAAAAATTTTATAAAGAATATGTGGTGTGGTGAAAGCAACAAACATCTATTGAATACCTAAAAATTTTAAAAGAAAAAGTATTTTCTTTAAATTCCAACTCTGCTAATGGGCACTTTGCCAGAAGAAGCCTATCATTATAAATATTGAATTCTAAATGCTTACTTCCCCAGAATACATTAAGGAAGCACTATTAGCAAGCCTGCTAGATCATGAAAATTCTCTCCCTGTAACTAAATTTTCATAATGCTAATTAAAATAATTTTCTGCCTTTCTACATGCATGACCTTACACACACATCCGCAGAGAGACATAGGCAAACACTAAGTGACTATCTTGTCAACAATGCATGAATTCTAAATCCCCAAAGACCAATGCACACAACAATTTCATATTGCTTTTCAAGATAGCAGAAAGACGAAAATAAGTCTTGCTCACACGTATAAATTTTCTATGCAGGCATTATTCCCCGGTTATTCAGAGCTGCATTGTTAACGCTGTTTAATTTTCATAGCCTGTTCAGCTCTGAATCCTACTTGCAGAATGTGTGCTCAGTTCTTGCTATTTCATGCTTGACTTGTCCAAACACCTGGGAGAAATTTTTATTTGGATTTGCATTCAGATTAAAAAAAAAAGTCATTAATTTGGGAATAACTAATATCTGAAAGCACAACCAAATCAATCTTCTCCCCTTTGTATCACCCAGGAAAATCAAGATTAGCAAGAATGAATGTGCTTTCCAAGCCTCGGTGTTTGTCAATATTTCCTTAGGATCAAGAAGGTTTTGTCTTGTATTTTTGCATATACGTAAGTATAACCGAAAAGCACAAACACATATTCTACTTTTGCATGAAGTTTCAGGCTTCTTATACATTTAAAAAATATTCCCTTATCTATCTATCTATCTATCTATCTATCTATCTATCTATTTATGGTTTGATAGAATCCATTTCTACTAAAGGAGCTAGTCTGGGCAGGATAACATCAAATATGCTTTTAATGGTCATTAAATGAGGTCACAATAGTGAAGATATCAAAGAAGATCCAATTCCTGGAACGATATAGAAAAAAAATGAAACTAAAATTGAAGTGTCTCTTTCATGGATTTAGTGAAAATTCACTTTGAGAAATTGACAAATTTCACTAAGGGCTGGTTGCTAGGATACTCTGCAAAATCTATTAAAGTAAGCTGTTTTCTTTCAAGGGTTGGGCAAGGTTATCCATTATTTCATGGATATATTATATATATATATATATATATATATATATATATATATATAATATCCATTATTTCAAAATGACTTTGAAACTCATAATGTGTGCTTTATTAGGTTTTATCTATGTGAATAAAACAGGTGAATGAATGGCCCTTAAAGGAAGGGAAAAAAATTATTGTCAAATTTCTAAAATGTCATTAGACATTTTCATATGACTTATTTTAAAAGTAGACATGTCACAAAAGGTTCACGTTCTCACTCCTGAAGGGAAGAAGCAAAAATTAAAGGCCAAATGGACAATGCAAAATTCTTTGGGGGTAGTTAAAGGCCTATTACTGAAGGGAGCAAAAGAGGGAGTTCATGTTAATAATAGACCTATTATTTGCCAGGTATCATCATAAAAGTCCTTTTTCTCTGGAACTGAAAGTCACACAGGTGCTTCAAACGTTTCACTTTTTGAATTTCTGCCAATTAACCAGTAAAAATATTGGAAGCACTTCTATAGGAATGTTTATATCTAGTTAAGAGGAAGGCAGGCTGGGAGAAAAAAGATGAACCTGTTGGTGAACATGGTGAGTTCCTAGTCACAAGGGCACAGGGTGAATGCTCTTTAATATTCATCTCTGGAAAATTCATTGACCTGGCTGTTCTCCTTTTTCCTTTATAAACTGGACAACAATTCTGAAGTAGAGATTACTTTTGTGCCACCATTAATGAAAACTCTGATATCAATACTACCCAAGGTGATCCAGATATTTCAAATCCCAGTGATGTTCCTTTGCTTTTTTGTTTTGTTTTTTTATTTTTTGTTTTGCAGAAATACAACAATTCATCGTAAGATTCATACAGAATCTAAAGGAATCCCAATGGCCAAACAATCTTGAAAAAGAACAATAGAGTTGAAAGTCTCGCACTTCCTAATTTTCAAAAATTACTACAAAGCTGCAGGAATCAAAACAATGTGGTACTGGCATAAGAAATACATCAATGAGATAGTATATAGAGACCAGAAATAAACCCTCATATACATGGTCAAATGATTTTCAACAAGGATGTCAAAACAATTAAATAGGAAAAGATAGTCTCTTCACAAATGATGTTAGGAAAACTGGGTATCCAAATGCACAAGAATGAAATTGGACTCTCGTCTTATACCATTTACAAAACTAAATTCAAAATGGATTAAAGACTCGAATGTAAGAACTAAAACTATAACTCTTTCAGAAGAAAGGAGAAGGGAAAGCTTCCTGACATTGGATTTGGCGATGATTTCTTGGATGCGACACCAAAAACACAGGCAACAAAAGCGAAAATAGATAAATTGGATTATATCAAAATTTATTTTTTTAATGTTTTTATTCATTTTTGAGACAGAGAGAGATGGAGCATGAGCAGGAGAGGGGCAGAGAGAGAGGGAGACACAGAATCTGAAGCAGGCTCCAGGCTCCAAGCTATCAGCACAGAGCCCGACACGGGGCTCGAACTCACAGACTGTGAGATCATGACCTGTGCTGAAGTCAGTCGCTTAACCAACTGAGCCACGCAGGCACTCCAACATTAAAATTTAAAACTTAGTGTGTCAAAGGACACAATCAACAGAATAAAAAGGTTGTCCGTGGAATGGGAAAAAATATTTGTGAATCATATATATAATAAAGGGTTAATATCAAGAATATATAAAGAACTTTTAAAACTCAACAAGAAAAATATTAACAATCCTATTTAAAAATGAGCAAAACACTTGAACAGACTTTTCTCTAAAGACGATATACAAATAGCCGACAAGCACAGGAAAAGATGCTCGACCTCACTGATAATTAGGGAAATGCAAATTAAAACCACAATGGTATACCATCTCATGCCCATTAGAATAGCTACTATATTTTTAAAAATAAAACAAACAAAAACAGAAAAGAAGTGTTGGCAAGGATGTGGAGAAATCGCAGCGTTTGTGCACCATTGGCGGGAGTGTTAAATGGCCCCTTTGGAAACAGCATGGCAGTTCCTCCAAAAACTAAAGGTAGAATTACCATATGATCCAGCAATTCACCTGCTGGGTATATACCCAAGAGAACTGAAAGCGAGATCTCAAAGAGCTATTTGTACACCCATGTTCATCGCAGCAGTATTCACAACAACCCGAAATGGAAGCAACCCAAGTGTCTAAGCATCCATTGATAGATGAATGGATAAACAAAATGTGCCATATACATACTGTTAAAGGAAAATGCAAAATGAAGGTCAAACTTGAAAACTCCCTAGCAGACATTTGAGCCATATAAGTGAAACGTATTTTAGCTTATTCTGCAAAACAAGCAAAATTTAACTTGGGTCACTTCTTACAAATACCTCTGAAAACCATAAAGAAAACTCAAGCTGTTCACAAAAATTGGCATGAAGTAATGAGTTTTAACCAATCTTCTATCACTAGGATAACTCTAATGCTATAACCAATCATTAAAAAGAAAGGAATAATTGTAGTGAATCATGACATTTTCACTGTATAAAGTCTTATAACAATATACCTGGGAGCCTCATTCCACTGTTGATTTGAGACCTCCTAGTTTGCAAACTGTTCCTTCATAAACAATAAGCTTTTAGTAAACACTATTTTATTGATTGGATGGTTTTAATTTTGCTGTTTCAGGATTTTTGACTACACAATGGAATATTATTGAGCCTTAAAAAGGAAGGAAGTTCTGACGTATGCTATAACATGAATAAACCTTAAGAACATTCTGCTAAGTGAAATAACCCAGATACAAACAAATACTGTAATATGCCACGTATATGAGGTATCTCGAGTATACCTTTAGAGTATATTAATTCTAAGTAATTATAAGTATATTAGTATATAAGTATACTAAGTAATTAAGTATATAAGTATACTAAGTATATAAGTATATATATATGTGTATATATATATAAGTATATATATATAAGTATATATATATGTATATATATAAGTATATAAGTATACTAAGAATTAGTAAGTATATTAATTCTAAGTAATATATAATAATAATAATAGAGTATATTAAATTCATAGAGACAGAAAGTAGAAAGGTGGTTTTTCAGGAAGTGGAGAGAAAAGGGAATGAGGAGTCATTATCTAACTGTTTAAGAGTTTGAGTTTTGTTGGGACACCTGGGTGGTTCAGTCAGTTAAGCATCTGACTTCTGGTCAGGTCATGATCTCACGGTTTGTGAGTTCGAGCCCCGCAATGGGCTCTGTGCTGACAGCTCGGAGCCTGTTTCAGATTCTGTGTCTTCCTCTGTCTCTCTCTGCTCCTCCCCTGTTCACGTTGTGTCTCTCTCAAAAATAAACATTAAAAACAATTCAAAGAAAGAGTTTGAGTTTTGCAAGATGAAAAGAGTTCTGGAATTCGGTTGCACTGTGTGAGTGAGTGTACTTCATGCCGTGGCCAGGTACACTTAAAAATGGTTAAGATGGTAAATTTTATGCAATGTGTATTTTACCACAACTCAAAGGAATTAAAATAACTGAAAATTCTTTTGGAAGTAGGGATGTTAGGGACAAGAGATCTCAGCCATTGAAAACAAACATAAAACACTGTACTAAAAACTCCAAGCGGAGCAAAATATTGAGCACACCCCCTTGAACAGTATGATCCTGAACCACGCGAGCTAAAACAAGTCTAGCATGATGAAGTCTTTATAGATAGCACATGGTTATCAGATATCACCAATAAGAATTGATTTTAATCCAAGAACAAGAAGTGGTGAGCCTTGACTCTCAACTATTTTCCTAACTTGCTTACTTTTCAATCATAATCACACATATTACACTGGCCTAACATATAAAAATTAAACCATACTATACATTTAAAATTTGTTACTTGAAAAAAGAGCAACTTAGGAAGAGGATGAGAACCAGAACTGGAGAGTGAAGGAAAGGTAGTTTCAGGAGACTTTATCTGCCAGGTCCTGGGAGGATCTAAGACACTGAGAATAAAGGAAAGGTTACAGCAGAGGATATAGAGAGGGACCAAACTTTTGCGAGTGTTTGAAACAGAAAAATAACATTTTTCACTTTGTGAGAAGAATATTTCTGAAATTTCTCTTTATGATTGCATAAAGTTGGGCTGGGATTTTTAAAGGATAAAGCTGGCGTCAGCCTTTGATTTGGATATTATCACCTATATATGTGTTTTTGTCCTTAATAAAGTAGTAGGTGTCTATTTCAAGAGATAGCAAAGATCACATATTTATTGGTTAGCATGACCAAATCAGAAGAATGTTGTGGTTGATTGATAAAGTAATCAAGCAAAGAGAAGATAGCTATCTATTTACCAGCCTGGTCTTTCATGAAAGGTCAGATGAAATGAGGATTCTGTAGGGATGGGCTGGAGCCGGGGAAGGGAGCAGCCTCCCGGTGCAAACACTGATCATAGACGTGGCCTCTGTAGAAAGCTTTACACCAATCCTATTAGGAGAATTCCCAGCTCTACAACTCCAACTCTCCCCAGGGCTGGAAGAATGGGGAACCATGCAGCATATTTGAGAACCAACATAAATCATGAATCGTATTTTATCCTGAGAACACTTACGTCCACTAGTCCCTTCTACCCTGTGGCTGGGGCATAGGACAAGGGTAAAAAAATGTGGCAGGTGGTATTTATATTTTACTTTATTTATCAAAAACCCTATAAATGGCACTCATCCTTTTTCATATATCATTGTCCATGAGTATAGAAGTCGGAGACCTAAAATCAGCTGTCCGTGAATTCGTAAAATTAAACTAGAGTAAATTTTGCAAGTCAAAACCAAGTCTCACTTGCAAAGTATTTAACAGAAAGTATTTAAAGGAATATCTCACCATTTTTCAGCCCTGATTCAAGCCAATTTATGGAATAACACTAAAGCATTCACTCTCCTCCATACATATTTATTAATGTGATTTATTATTTAAAAAAATTGGTTTAAGTCTCAGTACTGAGCAATTCCAGTCTAAATGTGAAAGGCTTCTGCATTCGGACAAGTTGGTGGGTTCCACAATGAAATGACAATGTATCCATTCAAGTTTAAGTTTAGAATCCAATATATAAAACTAAATTGTGGTAAAATTCTTGAAGAATTTTCCCCTTGATATGAATTTCTAACCCATGCACCTCACTCTCCTGTTACTATACTTGACAAAATAGATTTTTACTGGCTAGAATGGACTGATAGCTGGAAGGTTCCATCATTTAAGAAATTAAAAATTCTTCAAGCGCTCCTGGGTGGCTCAGTCAATTGAGCATTCAACTCTTGATTTCACCTCAGTTCATGATCCCCTGGTCATGGGATCCAACCGCCAACAGGCTCTGTGCTGAGCATGGGGCCTGCTTAAGATTCTCTCTCCGGGCACCTGGGTGGCTCAGTCGGTTAGACATCAGCCTCCGGCTCAGGTCATAATCTCGCCATCTGTGAGTTCGGGCCCTGAGCTGGGCTCTGTGCTGACAGCTCAGAGCCTGAAGTCTGCTTCAGATTCTGTATCTCCCTCTCTCTCTGCCCCTCCCCTGCTCACGCTCTCTCTCTGTCTCTGAAAAATAAATAAACCTTAAAAAAAAAAAAAGATTATCTCTCTCTCCCTCTGTCCCTCTCCCCTGCTCATCCATCTGTCTTTCTCTCTAAAATAACTAACTAACTAGGGGCGCCTGGGTGGCGCAGTCGGTTAAGCGTCCGACTTCAGCCAGGTCACGATCTCGCGGTCCGTGAGTTCGAGCCCCGTGTCGGGCTCTGGGCAGATGGCTCAGAGCCTGGAGCCTGTTTCCGAATCTGTGTCTCCCTCTCTCTCTGCCCCTCGCCCGTTCATGCTCTGTCTCTCTCTGTCCCAAAAATAAATAAACGTTGAAAAAAAAAAAGTTAAAAAAAATAACTAAATAAATAGCTTGGTCAAATGAACTAGCAAAATCAATAATATTACAAAATAATAAAAGTTGAAATCAAATCTATGGCACATTTGGAAATCAAGTATAACTTGTTTCACCCACACTAATAATTCCTATACACGAGGATAATCATATTTGTTATGCTACCGCCAAAGCTTAATGATTTTTAAAAATTCAGCAACATTTTTAGATAAATATGTACATATATATATTGTGCATTTAGTTCCAGAGGTTTCCAATTAAAACAACTAAAACAAATAGAAACAGGAAAAAATGTGCATCTGTGCTGAAAGGGAGGACGGCATGTTAATAATTGTTTGATGAATGAATGAATGAATGAGTCATGCAAAGATGTAATATCTTGTTAAAATTAGGTAGTAGAGAACCTGGGACAGCTAAGACCCAGCAATAAAACAGAGTTACTTTCATCACATCTGGAGTACATGCCTACAAGCTATTTCCTCCAGTATTTTTAACCTGTGTTGATAACAGATGAATGTCAAATTTGTCAACCCCTGGTGGTGAACAAAGCAGGGGGGCGGGGATGGCATTCTGATTGCAGTGAAAGTGAACTCTGGTACTTTCTCCAGGTCACAGACTCATGCCTGGAATCTTTTTCTTTTTTTTTCTTCACCAATATCTCAATCATATTGGTACTTGACACTTTTTACCTCACCCTGCTTCCGTATTTTGCTCTGGTCTCCCCACCATCTCACAGATACTCTCCACATTTTGCTCTTGCAACATTCCCAATGTAAAGGATTGGCTGTAATACATCTCCACTTTCGTACCTTACGAGAATAAAAAGAAACATTCTACAAGTAATTCCTTCTGGAAAACAATAATTTCATTCACTTTTAACGCCACCGAAGGCATTGGAAGCAGTGTGATCACAAATACTTTCTAAAAGGATAGCAGATAGGCAAGGCTCTATCTTCAAAGAGCTGGTTTTCATTCATAAAATAATCTGTTACAGGTTGATAATGTCATACTTACTTTTGGGCAAGATCTACTGCATTCGTGGGTTCTTCTTTTGAGAATTTTCTCTTAAAAAACGCATGCTCTCTACAAGACAATACTTCTTAGGACGTTTGATGAGCATTTTTCTTTTGTTAGTATTTTTAAAAAAACAAACAGAAATCATACCAATTGTGATTTGCTTGAACAATTTTTTTTTTCACATAACCACAGTGTTTGAAGACATTCTGGTAGCAAGATAGTATCATAAATATTAATCCTTGTGTTTTTCTCTCTCTTACTTCCTTATCTTTCCACTCATCAGCCAGAAGCAGTCATATTTCCCAGGGGAGAATTAACATTGTTAGAGCAGAAATTCAAAGAGAAAGAAAAAAAAACGATTTATAGTATTATTATTTTTTTTGACTCCCAAATTAGGATTTTAAGATTTAAAAAAGAAGCACCAAGGGAAACAGAGCAGAGAGTTTCAACTTTTCAAGAGGAAAGAGTCAGCCAAATGCCAGCTCCAGCCCCTGGCAGCATCAGGAAGGAACCATCCCTTGCCATTCGTGTGAGCTCATCACCTTGCCCCTGGCAGCGAAGCTACAAATTCCTCTCACTGTTGCCTGCACCCTGACCATTGGTCATTCAGCAAAAGACCATTTCCTCTCCCTCTCCCTCTCCCTGCCCTGAGACTTTGATAAGTCTCCATCTGAATTGTCCCAGATGGGGACCCACTTCTCTTGGTGTTAAAATTTTATATATGGCTACGTGTAACAGAAAAGTCAAAATAACAGTAGCTTAAGGAAGACAGAAGTTTATTTTTCTATCACCTTATAGAAGTCTAGAGGATATCAGTCCAGGGCTGGGAGAGCAGCCTTGTGACCAGAAGGACCTCAGGCTTCTGTATTTCTGGGGCATTATCCCAGCTCTGGTTACCATCTTCAAGGTCACCTCTTATCCAAGATAGAGGCTGGAATTCCAGTTATCACACTTGATCCCTGACAAGAGAAGGAGTGAAAATTCCACACTTCCCAACTGAGGCAACATTTTGCAACCAACCTTTCTGGAAGTCCCACACAACATTTCTGATTAAATCTCACCGGCCAGGACTTTTCCACATGGCCACTCACAACTGCAAAACACATCTGAGACATGTAGCATTTCAAGTGGATGCATTGCCCCCTCCCCCTAAAATATAAGCGTTCTCTTGAAGAAGAGAGGGATATTGGATATTAAGTTACAGTCTTTACCATATGCTTTCCAAAAAAAAAAAAAAAAAAAGGAATGAAAAAATCTTGGGTCTTTGAACGGGAGCTGGTGTGGAATTGAATGTACAGGCACATACTTGGTAGGAGGCTGGATAGTGAGGAAAATTCACCCTTGTTTGATTATAAATAACTAAGTACATGAAGTTCCATTAACATTTTTAAATTAAGAAATTAAACAACAATTAACAAAGTAAAATATATCGAGTATATTATATATATATATATATACACATATGTATACATATACACACACATATATATAATATGTTTTACACATCTAGAAAGAAAAGCTGTGGAAGAAGAAAAACATGTGGCACGGGAAGGTATTGAAAACACATCTGCAAATAGCATAGACGCCCCATTTAAGACTGTGGATGGTGTTCAGGGATGTCTTGATTTGAACCTAAAGAAAGGAGCTAATTTGCCAATGGCCTTAGGAGAGATCAATGTCCTAGGGTCTAGAACTAACTTAGCAGCTCTAGCTGGAAGCGGGAGTAAAGAACCTGCAACATTTTCAAGCAATTATGAAAGACTTAGTCAGCAGCAGCTAAGAATGCTAGAAATCACCGTGTCCAGGGAAACTGTAATTAACACTTATAGACCGTTTCCTATTTGCCGAGCCCTGTTATGACCACTTTACCCTCACAGGCACAACTCTATGGGGCTGGTACTATTTTTATGAGGGAGGAAACCAAAAAACAGCAAAGTTGCCGATGGGCATGTGGCACGGTGAGTTCTGTGGCAACACATTCACACCAGAGTGTGCAGTTCTAGAGGCTGGGCTCTGAAACATTACCCTCTCCTCCTCCTGAGGGGCAGCCACCTGGTCAGAAGACAAGATAATATATGAGAGAATCATCGGGAGAGTGCTGATAGTGGAAAAACTGAAATGTCCGAAAATGTTAAAGAAATTATAAGCATTGTTTTACAAATGATGTCAGAGACACCAACCAAGTAATTGCTCTTCTCAGTGGTGGGTCACTTTTATTCCAGTTTCAGAAATTTCCAGTTGCTATTTTTTATCACCACAAATGGTGGCTATAAAGAAAGGTTGCATGAAAAGCAGTCAGTCCTTGCCTTTCGTAAATTTAATATATGATGAAGCCGCAGGGAAAAGATGTTTATCCCCAGGGGGGTCGTTTCTACTCAGTGTCAAGTCACAGAGAATAGTTTTGTATCCAGATAAATGAAATGCTTAAACCGCTGGCCTTCATGAAGACCATCCTCACCTATCTGAACTTCGGAATCAAGACAGAAATTAGACAATTGCAACACAAAATGTATTTATAATAGTGCTTCAAGACTTCAGAGTTAACTTCTTCAGAAATGTACACTCGATGGAAGATGATATTGGACGTAAAAATCTTAAGCAATTTTGAATCATTGTAGGATCTTTAAACCACAAGTTATACCAAAAAGGGGCAGCAGAGGGTGGAATTAGCCCAAAGAGAATTGTCCGGATGGCCACTTCTTGAAAAACTGAGGTGTACAACTGCTGTGAGATTAGAACTCACACTTTCTAATTTCAGCTTAATGCCATCAAAGTGTCTCCTGAATCTGTGAGTTTGCCAAGTGGTAACTGTTAATTACATTTTTAAATTCATAAAAGTATAAATTATCCTCATTAAAATTACTTCCAAGCCCCCATTGTTTAATAATTCATTCAATGGTTTACTTTCATTACAAAAGTAAAAAAAAAAATCTGATCAGATCACTGGAAGGTGATTCACCCAATTTCCCAATTACTTGGAATATCTGACTTCAGTTATTTAACAAAACATATTGAGTACCTACTATGTTCCAGACACTGCTCCAAGTGCTGGCAATACATTGATGAATAATATATCCCTGCTATTAGAAGCTTTTTTTTTTAATTAAATTTTTTGTTGTTGTTTTTTGAGAGAGAGAGCATAAGTGGGAGAAGGGCAGAGAGAGAGGGGGACAGAGGATCCAAAGAGGGCTCTGCGCTGACAGGCTGATGGCACAGAGCCCAATGTGGGGCTCAAACTCACAAACCATGAGATCATGACCTGAGCTGAAGTCAGATGCTCAAACAACTGAGCCACCCAGGTGAGAAGTTTATATTCTATTGGGGGAAATAGACAATTTGAAATGAATAAATTTATATTAAAAATGAAAACCAAGAAGAATAAAGCAGAGATACAGGATGGATAGGGGACATTAGATGGTTTTAATGGGAGAGACGTCTGGGTTGCTTTGTTGGTTGAGCATCCAACTTTGGCTCAGTCATGATCTTGCAGTTCATGAGTTCGAGCCCTGAGTCAGGCTCTGTGTTGACAGCCCAGAGCCTGGAACCTGCTTGGGATTCTGTGTCTCCCTCTCTCTCTGTCTCTCCCCTGCTCATGCTCATGCTCATGCTCATGGTCTGTCTCTCTATATAAATATATCTAAAATAAGTAAACATTAAAAAGAATTTTTTTAAAAAATGGGAGAGTCACAAGTTTAAAATAGGTAGAAAGCACACCCATGCCCCCCATTGCAAGGCAGGGGAATTCAGTAAACTTCAGTTTTTACCAAATTAAACCATGATATATGGATCTTAACTATCAATATTTGCATTTGATACAGTAACATAATTAGGTAACCAAATGCCAATATGCATTTCAAAACCAGTTTGTATTTTATGTATAAAAGAATTGAAAACAAACAAACAAGCAGAAAATTTTGCATACCCTACTTCACCAAAGTGTGTGAGGATGACCCAAGGTCTTTTTCAAGGACCCAAACACAAATGTGAGCATGAGATGCTTTTGTCTTTCCAAAATGAAAGCGATCCATTCACATCTGGCAACAAACTGCACACAGCAGAAGTCTAGGTGTGTCAAAGAAAAATTTTGCAGTGTTTGACATTTCTACAAGTAGGCCAGAAAAAATAAATGAAACTGCAAAGTTGAGAGAGAAGTCTTGGCATTCCATTAAATGGTAGGCACGCATCCAATTTAGGAAGGGTTGCTAAGGATCCATTGGTTTTTGTGAGAAAATGGAGATTTAAAAATTCTTGGTAACTATTATTGTCCCAGTGCCATCAGCCATGACTATAACACAGTAAGCCATCAAAGAATGCTTGTTGATGAATGTAATAAAAAAAAATTTTTTTTGCTCTCACTGTGAGGAATCCTGAGATGGGCAATAACTAGAATACTGTCGATTCAACAAAGCAATGATATACTTAGTGAAATATAAATATACTTGGTGTGTATAAGACATAAATACTACATATTACATTATATTGTATTGTATTATATTATATTATATCATATCATATCATATCATATTATATTATATTATATTATATTATATTAGACAGGGATATACACACTTAGTATACATATACTTATATAGTTAGTATAAAAGTATACTTAGCGTGTATATCCATGTCTTATGCTTAGAGTAAGTGTAAGTATACTCAGTATAAGACATGGATATGCATTGAAGGATATGCATTGAAGGTTATGCCTTTCAAGATAATAAGAATGTTCCTTTGCTAAGATTCCAAGCCATTGGAAAGGAAAGTGTGGTCGAGAATTCTAGAGCTCAGATTTGCCTTTTGCCCTCCACCCTTCTCATCCATTCATTTCCACCACTAATTTATCTCTCTCTACCTCAAAATGCAGACATTCAGGAGAAAGCATTTTTAATTTGGTGCCATGTTATGGATTTCTTAAAAGGTATTCTCTGCCAAATTTCATACAAATATTAAAAGGTGGAGTGCCTGGGTGGCTCAGTCATTTAAGCATTCGACTCTTGGTTTCGGCTCAGATTATGATCTCACAGTTTTTGAGTTCAAGCCCCACATCGGGCTCTGTGCTGACAGTGTAGATCCTGCTTGGGATTCTCTCTCTCCCTCTCTCTCTGCCCTTCGGCCCTGCTCACTTGCTGTCTCTGAAAATAAATTTTTTTAAAAGCCAAAAAAACCCACACCACAAATATTAAAAGGCAACAAGCATGCTTGTTCCTGATAAACAATAATACCCAAAGTCTAATCTTAACATTTTTCACAATAGTTTGGGGAGATTTAAGCTATCTCATAACTCTGGATATTGGCATAATCCTGGCAGTAACTCGTGAAGCAGGTGATCAAAAGCGAGCGCTGGAAACCTTTTCTATTTATCTACTTCTAAAGAGACTACAACCCCCGAATGGCTCAATGAGGTCAGTGTGGTTGGGGGGTGATAAAAACACAAAAATATCATTCAAACCAGAACCTGCTCCAAACACAATATGAAGGCGATGGGGTTATAAGAAACAAGATGACCAAGGAACCCATCATACCCTTTTGTACTCATGTTACTTCCCATATTAGCCAACCACTTATGCTGAAAATGATAACTCATGGCAGGAAAGGGAAAGGTTAGGCAATCCATACTTCCTCTCCCTTTCAGTTCTTCCTCATTCATCAGTACACCAAAGACAGAGTGTTGGTAAGATGTGCATGTAGTAAGAAATGGAATAGAACAATTGAGTTAGTTCTGTGCTGCATTTCCGCTGATCTGGTAAGAACAGACCATATATACATGTCTGACTTAGGAACTACAAATGCAATTTTGATGATTTTTCATGTGAGTTAAATGCTCATATATTTTCATTGAAAATGGGGATTGTAAAATCTGAAGACGAGAGCTAAAATTCACATTAAGTTTTTTAATGTTTTACTTAGAATGACATTAAGTAGCAGATTTTCAAAAACACTACACACAAAGAGGAAAGAAAAAAGCTTTATATTTTAGTACCTATTATTAATGGAACCTTCTCATTTTTAAACAGCAGGCTCTGCATTTTTGTTTTGCATGTTGGTCCTGCAAATTATGTAGCTGACTCTCATTTTAAAGATTATGATTTAATACATGTAAAATCACCTGGAATAATGCCAAGCAGATAGCAAGTGTATTATGTTTGCTTTTACCATCATTATCATTATTAAAAGACGCAGACATTGAGATGATTTCTTTTGAAGAAGACGAAATTCATCCATATGTTGCTTATGAAGATATTATTTGGAACAAAATGTTTAAAGAGGGTTTAAGTAAAAATATTTCCTGGTTATTTGTATTTCTTGAATGGTAATTTTGATACAGTATGATATCCCTTTTATGTAACTTTAAGCATTTGCCCATTTTCTAGAAATGTTCTATTTATTTTTACCATTACGCTTCTTAACTTCTAACTCCTGTTAGGCAAACATCCCTGCTCTGTATCATTTGTAATACAGAAATGTTGGATTACATGGCTCAAATGGCTAACAACTGGAAATTTCATTTGTTTAGCAATTAAGTGTCCTAAAATACCTTGTGATCTTTCCTCTAAATACCTTAGCTATGCTCAAGCAAATATTTTTTTTTAATTTTTTTAACGGTTTTTTTTTTTTTTTTTTTTGAGACAGAGAGAGACAGAGCATTAACGGGGAGGGTCAAAGAGAGAGGGAGACACAGAATGTGAAACAAGCTCCAGGCTCCGAGCTGTCGGCACAGAGCCCAACACGGGGCTCGAACTCACGGACCGTGAGATCATGACCTGAGCCGAAGTCGGACGCTCAACCAACTGAGCCACCCAGATGCCCCTCAAGCAAATATTTATTATGGTTCCTGAATGTAGAAAAGTTTATCCACCAGGGTGTTCATTAATTGATGGATGGCGAAGTATATTGGTTCACTACCTTTTTGGGAGCTTCCCAGGTGTAACCTGAAACTGCCCTGCCCCCATGCAGAGGGCAGGGAGGGACAGAAGGAAGAGGAAGACCAGTCCAGATTGGTAGCTGGCAGGTTTAATAAACGAGGGAACTTCCTTATGAGGCTTATCTTGGGTGACCACAAGATGTGTAAACCTCTTCACCAGCCCTCCAAATCTTGAAAGCTTACATGAGGCCTTAACTGGGTTGAGTCACATACATATTCAGATAGTCTCAAGACCACAGCACTGTCTTAAGGCTGTATCCTTGGGGCAGCTTCCGGGAGCTGGGAAGGCAAGCAGAACAACAGGGGAGCGATGGGGAGCCTCTCATTGCCAAGGTCCAGCTTGTGGGTCAACCCGCAATTCATGTCTTCTCAATGACCTCCTCCAACATCATACAATAGAATAGCATTTGGCAATAAAAAGGAATGGAATGTCGATACATGCTCTAATATGTACGAACCTCGAAAACATTGTCCTCAGTGAAAGAAGCCAGTCTCAAAAGACCTCATACTAAATGATTTTATTTATATAAAGTATCCACATTAGGTACATTTACAGAGTCAGAAAGTTGAGTAGTAGTTGTCTGGGGATGAGGAGTTGGGGGAAAAATGAGGAAGGTCATAAACATGTTCTAGAATTAATTATAGTGATGGTTACACAACTCTGAATATATTAAAAACCACTGAATTGTATATTTTAAGTTAGTGAACTATATGCTATGCAAATTTTATCTCAATAAGGCTGTTTTTAAAAGTTAATTCACCAAGAGAAGGTCCATATTAATTTTTCCCAATCTTATACCTCATCATGCATAATCATTATAAAAATATTATCTGTCAGAATATTATCAGTACACAAACAGAATAGAATTGAAATAAATTTGATATTTTTAAGAAAAGAGAATTCCAGAAGAAGCCCTACTGTTTCCTGAAATGTTTCAAATGTTTTCTGTAACTGTCAGACACTTAGGATTTTCCAAAAAATATTCCTATTGTTAGACACGAAAGATGTTCCACATAATCTGTTTTTGGGGAGGGAGAGAATCTTTCCACTGTTGTAACTTAACTCATTTATAAACTTTATAGAGCAGAAATAACTGAACCCAAAGGAATTAAGATAACAAAACCAAGGTAAATTGTTGAAGGCTTTGGTGCAATTTGGTTGTACACATAAAGATGATGAGGGATGATCTATATATGTTGATTTGGTAATTATATTGCCAGCTATTATCTTTAAAAAATTTTTTTAATGTTTATATATTTTTTGAGAGAGAGAGACAGAGTGTGAGCAGGGGAGGGGCAGAGAGAGAGAGGGAGACACAGAATCCCAAGCAGGCTCCAGGCTCCGAGCTGTCAGCACAGAGCCCGAAGCGGGGCTTGAACTCACAAACTATGAGATCATGACCTGAGCTGAAGTCAGGTGTTTCACTGAGCCACCCAGGGGACCCATATGGACAGCTATTATCTTATAGAAATATTCATTATGCACTCTAAGATCAAAGGTATTCATTCTAGCATGGTCAGTAATAGCAAGTTAAAAAAAGGAAAATTAAATTTCTTCAAGTGGAATATTTAAATTAGTAATGGCACACTCACACTATAGAATACAGTATCATTGAAAACAATGAAGTAATGTACAGATCTGGGTTGGAGGAGAGATCCTTAAGTGTACTGGTGAAGAAAACAAAGCAAATCTCAAGGTATATGGTATGACACCATTTATAGATATCATGCCTGTCTTGCTCCATTTGGGTAACTAGAGACTGAGTTGCTTAAAGAGCAAACTTTTATTTCTCACAGTTCTGAAGACTGGGAAGCCCCAAATCAAATGGTGTCTGGGGAGGGCCTGCTTCCTGGTTTGTAGGTGACCATCTTATTGCTGTATGCTCACCAGAAAGTTCTCTAGGGGCTTTTTTTTTTTTTTTTTTTTAGGATACTAATCCATTTCATGAAAGCTCCGCCTTCAGGACCTAATTACCTCCCAAAGACCCCACCTCTTAATACCATCACTATGGGATTAGGAATTCAACATATGAATTTGGGGGAGGACACACACATTCAATGCATAACATTCTGCCTAAATGTGTTACTAAGAAAGCCTGAATATATAGGTGCGCTTGCACGCACACACGCGAGAATAGGAAAAATAGTCACATCAAATTGCAGTGCATTGTCAGAGTTTTCATGAAATAACTTTAGCAATTCGGGTTTACCTCAATAGCTTGTGAGTGTAGTATTAATATAATTTGACGAACCAAGTATTTTTGGGATTAGGGTGTATTTTGTGTTTAGGAAAGAAAAATGTGTTACTGTTTTTCAAAATACAAGAAAAAGAAAATTTGACAAAATTAGTTTTGACTGGAGTAAGCAGAATGAAACGATGATTTACAGAAGGTGCCATAAAGATTGCCCATGGTAGATATCTCTGAGTGTTTATACATAGGGGTTCTACAAGGTTAAGACCCAGCGCCCTGTACTTTCTGAGAAGTCTCATCCATTAACATGGCCCTGAAGGCGCTTGGTCTAGATCTAACTTTTTCTTTGGTGCCAGTATCCTTCAGTGGTTCCCCAGTGCCCATGCATTCATTGGCAGAATAAAAGCCAAATTCTTAGCTCGATCAAGGCCCTCCTCCAACAAGGTGCTATTCCCACGTGACCAAACTCTCCCCATCATCTTTTCTACTCAGCAGCACCAAACCGGGGCTACTCTCAGAACACAGTACACACTTTCTCACCTTTAGTTTCCCTCTCACTGTGCATCTGGGCATGTCTGTTTCCCCTTCTTTCATGCAAATCTCATTCGAATGTTTCTGTAAAGCTTCTTCAAAGCTCCATCCTCACCCCTCACCCTAGTCAGAATGAGCAGTCTTTCTTCTTTTTTTTTTTTGTTTATTTTATTTTTTTTAATTTATTTGTTTAGTTTGAGAGAGAGAGAGAGCGTGAGCAGGGGAGGGGCAGAGAGAGAGAGAGAAAAAAAAAAAAATCCCAAGCAGGCTCTGCGCTGTCAGCTTGGAGTCTGGTGCGGGGCTCAAACCCACAAACCTTGAGATCGTGACCTGAATCGAAGTCAAGAGTGGGACACTCAATCCACTGAGCCACCTAGGTGCCCCTCCTATGGCGTTTCTGAGTGGACCTTTCATGTGGTACTTGTTTTATGACATTTCACATTCCCCTTATCACTGATATTTTTCCCCACCAAAATGAAGCACCCAAAATGTTTGAGCACCAAAATAGGCAACCAAAGCATGTGTACAAAGAAATTACCCAGGATGCGTCTTCATATCTGTAAATATCTTAAGCAAAAATTATATATTATTCATATCAGAAATTGCTGGTTATTTACTTACTGTCAAGTCAGCTCCAGACCCATCCTTCTGTCCTCTACTCTGTAATGCTGTGTGACTGTGGGTCAAGAAACCATTTCCTAGGCTTTTTGTCAACTGGCTTCTAGTTACATTCTGCACGCACCATTGGCAAATCACAAGGCGGGCCGATGGGAGAAGCCAGTGTTTGTTCTCTCCCCTTCTCTCTCCCCTTCTTTCTTATAGAGGTGCTCCTGGGGGCTATGTCCGTTCCAAGTAAGGTTGCCAGACTCAGCAAATAAATACAGGACACCCAACTAAATTTGAATTTAAGGTATGCAATGAATAATTTTTATACTATAAGTAATAATGTTTGGAACATACTTATACTAAAAAGTCATTTGTTGTTTACCTGAAATTCACATTTGTGCTGTATTTTGTCTGGCATCACTAATTACAAGGTCTCAGCATTTTAATGATCTTCTCTTATGCTAGTTTCCACTGGATAGTGCCCATTTCTGAGTCTTTGAGGATCCTGCTCTATAAATTAGGTTGCTTTTTTACTTCTCTTGTTGATGGCTTAGGATTCAGCTTTCTCCAGTGTGTTGATTACCACTTGTCCAGATGCCTTCTTTTTTTCTTTTCTAAGTTTTTTATTAAATTCTAGTTAGTGAGCATACAGTATAATATTAGTTTCAGGTACACTTGTTTCCAAATTTTTTTTCTCCTTTTTCTCTTTGCTTATTCCTGTCCTTGTGGTTTTATGACTAAAACAAAAACTACCATCATTTTAATGAGGTTTTGAGGAGAAGCAAATTGGATGTAGATGTTCAATCAACCACCTTTAAAGAAGCCTATATACTTATTTAATATGTTCTTGCAAATTTTTCTTTCTATTTTGGCCATTTTTCTACATTAGCATGTTAAAAAAATTTTTTAATGGCAGCATATTATTTCCTGTGACACAGTATGCATGCACTCTAACTTACTACTAAACTAATTTTTATTAAATGAGTTATAAATTATTGTCAGCATTTGAGAACTGGGAGATAAAGACTAGCTTTTATTCCATGAATACGTCTGTACATGGAACAGTGATGTATGGGTGAGGAAATAACTAATAGATATGATTAGCTGGGTGATATTTTCCATTTTGACTGCAAGTAGTTACTGTTTCCAATGAAATGAAAGGTGAAGGACTCACTTTAGCCTCTACTTTCTACTCCTTCATACTTTGTTTTCCTTCGAGATCTATATTAAGAAGATTTTTTATTAAGATGATGCTATATATTCTGAACATTTCCCCCCAATATTCTGTGTCTATCTTTCTACGTCAACTAAATGTCTACTATATTCTTTGCAAGAGAAGCCTATTATTTATTTTTACTGAAAAACATGTATTAACCAGTCCTCTATTCATGGGCAGATGCTTTTATACCAAAAGATGTACATTAAAAGGGTCTATCATCTACCCGAGACCCTATCCCATTTCAAACAGGTATCAATGTTGTTTCTTGTATGTCCTTCAACATGTATTGATGCAATGGCATTTATATTAGTAAATTACACATTTAGATGAGTGGTAAATAATGTTGCACATTGACTAGTACACAGCTTTTTTATTCCAATATAATACTGAGATATTTCCATATCAGAGCCCATGCTGAATTTCCACATGAAACCATATCTGTTTCTGAGCTGTCTATTCTGTTCTGACTTAATTTTTTATTTCTGCAATAAACAACTCTGATGTAATTATATGCATTTTATAACTGGTAGAATGGACACACCCACCTCTTACGATTCTGCTCTTTCAAAAATTTCTAACACATTTTGTTATCTTTTATCACATAAACTTGATCATCAATTTGTAAAGTTCTTCCCACAAAAGTCACTAAAAGTCTGATTGGGGTCATAGTAAACTTACACAGTAATTTTTATAGAAATGGCATATTTAAAATTTTGTGGGTTTTTTTCTTCCAGGGGCACAGTGTGTCTTTCCATGTATTAAGATTCTCAATAGGGTTTTATAGTTTTTTGTTTATTTATATAGTTTCTACATTTTCTGTTTATGGTATAGGTTGTGTTCATGGTGGAAGGTGATTGGTTTTTAGACGATATAAAACAGCTCACTGCTGTTTTTAAGATAAACTATTAATTTTCACATGTAATATTTTTCTTGTGTGGAATCATTTTACAGGGCACTTTCGTTTTAACAGTTTTTCTGTTGCTTGCTTTGCATACTTTACCTATAAATCATTATAATTTGACTTTCCTTCTTTCTTATTTTTTTCTTATCCCATTAGTTCAATTAGTTCCCAGAACCACACTGAATTTTTAAAATCGAGTGCAGACATTCTTTTATTTTTCCTGACTTTAATTATTCCCGTGCCTGTCTCTATGCTCCACTGTGAAAAATGATTTAGTGCTCCTTCCTAATAATTACTCTTCAAGAAATTATTGACATCTCTCCCCTACTCTTTCTCGCAGAAGTTTGGCTGACATTTTTCTTGAATTTTGTCAAACGATCTTTCTGCATGTTATTAGCGCGACGATCTTATTCATCCGAAGAAATCAAATGCTCATTTAACAACTGTTGCATTGCTGAAAATGGAATCATAGGTCAAAGTCCTTATTTTTTCCTATTTCTTTCCAGCCAAATAATCCTGAAGTTTCCACATCTCTTGCTTCCTTTTCATACAGAGGTCAAGACTTCACTGACACTGTGAGAGTCTGGCCTTAGAGCCCACAGACTACAGAGAACAGCCACCAAAGCCCCAGCTATCCCTGAGGTAAGAGGCTCGGTCTGCAGTGAGGAACGGTGAGGCTCCCAGCATGGCTGGTGCTTTTTTAACTCAGTCAGTCCTTATTTTTGGTGGGTATCTATTATTCAAAACCTTCTCATGATAAAGAGTGTCTTATTAAAATTATCTTGCCTGTAGGGGTGCCTGGGTGGCTCAGTTGGTTAAGCGTCTGACTTCGGCTCAGGTCGTGATCTCACAGTTCATGGGTTCAAGCCCTGCATCAGGCTCTGTGCTGACAGCTCAGAGCCTGGAGCCTGCTTCTGATTCTGTGTCTCCCTTTCTCTCTGCCCCTCCCCCACTTGTGCTTTGTCTCTCTCTCTCCCTCTCTTTCTCTCAAAAATAAATAAACATAAAAAAATTTTTTTTTAATTATCTTGCTTGTCCAGGTTAACAGAAACCATTTTTTTTTGAAAGTTTATTTTTTAAGTAATCTTTGCACCCAAGGTGGGGCTCGAACTCACAACTCCTGAGACCAGGAGTCACATGCTCTTCCAACTGACCCAGCCAGGCATCCCTAACAGAAACCAAGTTGTTCAAGTATGTGCCTATAGTGTGCGCCCGCATAAAAATGATCATTTTCAAGGTCTGAACCAACTGTAGTCTCAAAGAATTTCCCAGTTTCCTAGATTACATTCTCCAGTTGCAGTTGCCAGGCCAACTCTATTAAAAGGTCAAGCCTGTTTTCTTCTCACAGAGGCAGAAGTAGCCGAAGTAACAGAAGCCCAGTTCGAATTCCAGTCCAGCTTATCTAGTGACAATGTTAGCGGGTTCATACATTCCCCACTTGTCTATCTGCCTAAATATTCCCCATCCTTCAAAGTACAGTCCAAGACTGAGTTCCTTCACAAACATTGCCTTTCTAGATACGCTATCCTCCCCAACCCCCCAAACACTCCCAGGATATAACATCCATTTAACACTTTATTTATGATTCTGGTTGAAAGAAATCTCTTATATTCTTATTCAATCCTTACATAAACATTTATTATTGTCATCCATGATTATAATTCAGCTTGGAAAGTAGATATCACACACTATAATTCTGGTATCTTCTATAACACCTTCTAAGTGTATATGAACTAAAAAAAAAAAAATTGTTCAGCAAATATACAGGTCTCCTCAAATCAGTAATTTTCTCTCTTCCTAAAATCTCCCAGATCTCCAAATCCTTGAAGACATTACTAATTTATAATAATCCACGTAACAGATATTAATCTAAAAATATGCATTTCCTTAACCTCAAAGTAAATTTAGGCAGATGATTGATTGATAAACAGTAGACAGGTAGTGACATAGATATATAGATTTAAAAATATATGTGTTAAACACTGAATAGCTGGAAAAGGTATATGGACTGAAGCCATTGTTAGAACCAAGGCTACTTTTGGCTAGGAATGCTGTCGGTTCAGGAGAAACATAAATATTTGCTTTACTCTTCCCCTAAAGTGCCCTTTAAATCAACGGAAAGGCAACCCTTCTGGGAATTAATGAGAAATTATAAGAGCGCCACTTGCTAGCAAGAGATTAACACACACACACACACCCTGGATTCTCACACTGGCTCCCCTGTTAATCATGCTTTGAGCCTATTAAAGCTGATTCTGCAACTGTAAAATGGGAGTATTGGTCCAACTTACTTCTCAAAAGTCTTGGGGAATCATATGCAATCGTGAACAAGACAGCTGTGTGTAAAATGTAAACATGCAAGGCATCATTAACATAAGGCTCACTTTACCAGATCCACTTTTCTTCTTGAGCCTAGTCCACTAATCACACACCTTTCAACATTTTTCCATTGTAAACGATGCATACACATACAAGCATATTTATGGCACATACAAGCACATTTATGGCACAAATTCTTAGAACTAGAATTTCTGGGTTAAAAATCATATTCATTTGTAATTTTATTTATTTATTTATTTAAAATTTTTTTTAACATTTATTTATTTTTGAGACACAGAGAGACAGAGAATGAACAGGGGAGGGGCAGAGAGAGAGGGAGACACAGAATCTGAAACAGGCTCCAGGCTCTGAGCTGTCAGCACAGAGCCCGACACGGGGCTCGAACTCACGGACCGTGAGATCATGACCTGAGCCGAAGTCGGACGCTTAACCAACCAAGCCACCCAGGCGCCCCTCATTTGTAATTTTAAAAAGTATTGCTAATACAAAGTTCTCAATATGAATTTTCTGGGACAGCAAAATAGAAAATTATTTCCTACACTGCCTATACGTATATTATTACCTCTTTTTTTTTTTTTTAACTTTGACAGTCCTATTGGTGAAAACTGTAGCTTTTATTGTATTTTTAAATTTGGATTTAAGTAAGATTGAGCATGTTATGCTAGGCTATCTTGACCATACACATAATTATCATTTGTTTTTGGGTCTATTTCTGGACTGTGCTCCATTTCATTGATCATGTATCCATACCAGACTAGTTCCCTCCCTCATTTTTTGTTCTTTCAGGATTATCTTAGGTATCATTGCTTTTAAATTTTTCTATAAGAACTAAGAATCAGCTTTTATTCTATAATAGATAAAAAAATACAATATGCAGTTTTACTGGGATTGAGCTAATTTACTAGAATTTAAAGGGAAATGACATCCTGAAGTTTCTTACCCAAGACCATAATATGCCTTTCATTTAATCAAGGCCTCTTTTCCATCCCTAAGGAGGATTTTCAAAATTTCTTCATACAGGACTTACATATTTCTTTTTAATTTTACTCCATCTTTTTGTCATTTTATGAGAGTTTTTTCTTTCCATTAGATTTTATTGCTTACTGATTTGAGTATCAGGGGTTTTTTTAAATGTTTATTTATTTATTATTTATTTATGTTTATTTTTGAGGGGCAGAGAGAGACATAGAGCAAGTGGGGGAGGGGCAGAGAAAGAGGGAGACACAGAATCTGAAACAGGCTCCAGCCTCTGAGCTGTCAGCACACAGCCCAATGAAGGGCTCGAACTCACGAACTGTGAGATCATGACCTGAGCCGAAGTCCAATGCTTAACCGACTGAGCACCCAGGCGCCCCATGAGTATCAGGTTCTGTACCAAGCCCTTACTGAATAGGCTATTGCTTTTAATAGTTTTCAATCAGTTCTCTTAGATTTTCCAGGTGCATAATCAAATTATCTGCAATGATTTTATTTCCCTACTTTCCAATTATTATACCTCTACCGCTACCTTTTTTTTTTTTTTTTTTGAAGAGAGAGAGCAAGCATGAGTGGGGAAGGGAGGCAGAGGGAAAGAGAGATAGAGAGATAGAGAGAGAGAGAGAGAGACCTAGAGAATCTTAAGCAGACTCCTCGCTCAGCATGGAGCCTGACATAGGGCTCCACCTCATGACCCTGGGATCACAACCTGAGCCACAATTAAGTCAGTAGTTCAACTGACTGAGCCACACAGATGCCTCAATATACCTCTATATCTTCTAAAAAAAAACTTCCAGCAAAGCTAGAAAACTCCAGACAAGTCTTAAAAAACCTAATAGTGATGTGGATGGATATCCCTGCCTTGTTTTCGACATTAACAGGAATATTTCTATTAACAACTCATTATAGGGTAATTAAGTTTTTGAAATATCCATCTGTTCCTATGTTAGTAGGTCTTGTTTTTATTTAATGAAGTATGGATTTCAAATTATATTGAAATACCCCCTTACCATCTATGAAGACGCTCATTTTTCTCCTCATATAAACCAATATGATGAATTATACTATTTCCTAATAATGAAATTTCCTGGCACTTTTGGAATAAACTTCACTTAGGTAAGTGCTGTTTGATTCTTTTATTAGCCTTTAATAATGATTTTTCCATCAGTATTCACAAGCAAGATGAAATCATTTCCTTTACTTGTGCATCATTGGATTTGGATATCTTTGAAATACATTTTAAAACACATAAAATCTTTTCCTTATCTAGATCCTATAAAATTTATAGTGCATTGAAATTAGAATTCCACTTTGAAGCTTAATGCACTTAAGTGATATGTGCAAGTGGTAATGGTAAGGATTAATTCCTTGACAAACTATTTCATCTACAAGAATTTAAGTTTTCTGTATCTTCTGGAATCTGCCATAAAATATATTTTTCTTTAAAATGAACCATTTTATTTGGCTATTCAAATAATGGCATGGATGGGGCACCTGGGTGGCTCAGTGGATTAAGCATCTGACTCTTGATTTCAGCTCAGGTGTGATCTCACAATTCGTGAGACCAAGTCCCACATCCAGCTCTGCACTGACCGCATGGAGCCTACCTGGGATTCTCTACCTTTCCCACTCTCTCAAAATAAACTTAAAAAAAACATATAATGGCATGGAATTGAACAGAATTGTCTCCCTCACCCCTTTATCTATTTATTTTTTTAGGACATTTATGATTCTTGTGTTTCTTGATTGCTTTATCTAAATAATTGCATCTACTTTATTTTTGTGCCAAAAAAAAAAAAAAAATCGACATTCAGGCTAACTTTGTATATCTTTTTTTCATTGCTTTATCTCCTACCAACTCCTTCATACTACTTAAGTTTCTTCCATTTCCCTAAGAACAGTTGAACACATTTACTTTCACTATGTTTGGACTGGAATCAGTTGAGAATGGCAAGTGAGAGATCATGAAGTTATGACAACTCAAGGAGTTTGGCTATAAAAGGGAATAGAGAAATAGGTGAGACTTAGGAGGGAACATTAGGTCTAGTAACAACTGTGCATTCCGAGTTGTTTTTTAGGTGGGTAGAGTTCATCCTTTGCAACAGGAGGCAGAAGGGATTAACTACAGAAAGGTGTGTGTCATCATTGTTATTGGCCCACTTGAGGTAAGAGGTCATAAATGAAACATGAGTCCAGGTAGCAAAGCTGTTTTCCTGTAAGAAAGTTCTGCAGCTTGGGTATACACAAGACATAGGCAAGGTAAGAGGCTTGAACTTACCCTGGGTTGGGGTTCCATCAAGTGGGTAAAAAAAAGAGCAAATGCATTAATTCTGCCTGAAATCTCATGGGGGTCATAACACATATGGTGAATGAACTCTTTCCAAGAGGATCTGAGAACATCGTAATACAAGACAGCATGAAGGGAGATGGATTCTGTAAATGCTATTCAGAATTTGGTACTTGTCTAATAAGTAACAGCTGAAGCTTTGCTAGGCAGAAAAGAAGTTAGCTCACCTCCCTGTGCTATGGTTTCTGGTCGGCCTTTAGGAATGTGACCCTCCTCACCTCTATTTTTCTTGTGTTAGAAGATATATGAGAATCTCTCAGGGATGCAAGTGTAGTGGATTTCTTTATTTAAGTTTACAAAATACATGCTTATAGAAAATTAAAACATTATAGAAATATATAAAGCCAATCATGAAAGTTCTCCCACAATTTCACTCCCTCACAAAGCCACTGACAACAATGTGGTATTACTTTTCCATTATTTTTTATAGCATTATCAAGTTATCCTACAAAAAAAAAAGCCTCCACAACTTTTTTTTTTTTTTTTTTTTTACATAAAAGTTTGGACATCTTATTGTTAATCCAGAGACATCCCTCACTCCTAATGAATAGAAACAAATTGCATGACAGTACCATAATCTATTACACCAGTCCCTTACTGGTAGGACCTCTGAGCTAGTTTTAATTATTAGAGAACAAAGGTGCAATAAACCTGCTTGTGTACACTTGTCAGATTATTCCTATTAGGCAGTTTCCTAGTAATTTCATTTTTAATGAAGAGTTTAGCGAAATGGTTTGAGCATTTTCAATATACTCTGAAACCCCCCCCCCAAAGGTTATAAAATTATACTCCCACCTATAGCATGCACGATGGGATATGTATAATTCAGAAATACTTGTTCAAAATTATGGTGCAATATTTTTAATTTGAAAAAAATTTAATTGTTCTTGTAACTGTGTTTTCTAACTATGGAAAGTGAAGTTGGACTCATTTTCTTGACTGATGGGGACTCAGGATCCTAAGGGCAAGGATCAGAAAACTCATTTACAAGGCATAGGTATCAGAAACTTAACCCTTATGCAGAAAGTCTTCAAAGAAGACTACAGGGCTTGTCACAGCTTCAAATACCTCCACTGGTATCTTGCTATTTCTCTGGGATTTGATACCTATCTTGGTATCCTACTGCTTCTGGAATACAATCAAACTGCAAACATGCACATTCTCCAGCACCAACCAGCTGTTCTCATTACTCAACTGCAGCAGACAGCTCTTTGCTCCTAGAACACGTCAGAGTTTCCCACGTCTGGTTTCATTCACTTTGTGCCTCATCTTAGAAAACTGTTTTCCCTCTGTGCCGTCTCAAGGCTCAGCTCAAATACCCCTGACTCTATGAAGTCTTCCACATGCTCTCTGGGAAAAATTACTGGCTATTCCCTCTGTGCTACTCCAGCTTTTTGCCTGCCTCTCCCTTACTGCATTTCTGTAACATAAACTAGAGTCTTGGAGGCCAGATACAACTTGCTTGTCTATTTCCTGAACAGTATCCAGTGCAGAGCTTTGCAGAGCATACACTCAAAAACTGTGGAATAAACATACATAAATTATAGTAAGACTTCAAATCCTTTAATCTCAAATTATTAGTCACAGATACTAGTTCTTAAAGGACAAAAAAAAAAAAAAGAAAAGAAAAACACACACACACACACACACACAAAAACACAACTGCTCCCCTCAAAACATATCCTTATTACAGTAAGCAGTTTGGTTAAGTTTTTTTAAAAAGTGTCTTTTAAAAAAACTGACAAATATTCTATCTTTAGAATAGTTGTGTTCAATGAACCTGCGTATGCTTGATATCTGCATTTTCTTAGGATCTCAAATTATTTATTTTAGAAAATAACACGGGGGGGGGGGGCAGTTTATTATAAAATACGAAGCAGGAATGATTTAAGCATGTGAGTTTCTGCATTCCTAGCCAGAGCACAAAATGACTGGATATCCTCATCAACACCAAGCTTTTTTTTTTTTTTTAAAAAGGGTGTGTGGGGGGGGAGCCACCATGAAGACAATGTTACATTAAAATCTCTTTCTCTTGATAATTTCTGGCTTCCAGCTGACTGGATGAGTTTCTTCTGTCTGAAAACAGAAAATTAAATAAAACCAAATATTGTTAGTTTTTTAATTAATAACTCCCTAACAAAAACAAGGCCATCAATTCTAAATTACATTAGTTGGCATTACGTATTTAGCAGTTCTTTAACAATTTCAGAAACAGTTGACAAGGGAGGGAGGCAAACCACAAGAGACTCTTAAATACAGAGAATAAACTGTGGGTGGACAGGGGAGTGGGGGCGAGGAGAAAATGGGTGACGGGCACTGAGGAGGGCACTTGTTGGGATGACCACTGGGTGTTGTATGAAAGCCAATTTGACAATACATTATATTAAAAAAAAAAAAAGAAATAGTTGACAAATTTTTGACATTATCTGAATCTAATAAAGGACGACTGGTTCACTACAAATTCAGTTCATGGTTTTTCATCTCAAATAAAATTGCTATTTAGGTATTCTGGTAATACCAAAGCTTATGATTTTAGAATTTATCTGCACAGGAATTTATTTATTTGTGGTTATTCTTTTTTTTTTTTAATGTTTATTTATTCTGAAGGAGAGAGAGAGAGAGAGAGAGCATGAGCAGAGAAGGGACAGAGAGAGGGGGAGACACAATTGGAAGCAGGCTCCAGGCTTTGAGCTATCAGCATAGAGCCCAACGAGGGGCTCGAACTCACGAACTGTGAGATCATGACCTGAGCCGAAGTCATATACTTAACCGAATGAGCAACCCAGGAGCCCCAACATGTGGTTATTGTGGATGCAAGATTTCCCAAGTATAGTAAATAAGGATAATTCACTGGCATCAATGAAACCAATACAGAAATCTATGAACAGACACTACTCAAGATGACAAATTCTTTAATACTATGAAGATTATTTTCCCTTCTGATAATTTCAGTACCTTTAAAATGAAAAAGCACTTGCTAAATTGGTATGATTTCTTTTACTTTAAAATATATGTGAAATAGAGAACTTACCGCTGTATCATCCTCTTTATACACTTTAATGGTTTTATCAGCTTCAGCTGTTAGTAACCGACTTTCAGACTGATCAAAAGCACAAGCAAATATTCCTGATTCACTATCCAAAGATCCAGGCTGCACAGCTGCATGAACTCTCTGGAAATTATAGCCAGTTCTCCAGTCCCAAAGATGCATAGTGCCATTGTCAGCTTAAGGGGAAAAAAAATCTAATTAAACTTGGTGTCCTATCAACAATTCAGCTTGACAAACATTTAAGTACCATCCATGGGTCAAGTACTGTGACAATAAAGATTAAATAGTTATAAAGATATGTAAGACATAGGCACTGAAGCTTCTCTTAATACTGGTTCGTCTATTTTTATGTGTGAATTCAGAATTTAGTATAGAGCTCAAAAAACACCACAAAACAATATCTAATTCCAGAATACACAACCAAACTTTAGGTGGTTCCCAGCATTAATTCCTTAGATTTATCATGTGGGAACTCAAAGACGGTTAAACTATGAAATATGCTACAGGTATTACAAATATGCATGAACACACATATGAACATCCAAATACACAGTAATTGGGCAAGTTCTGTTATAATACTTAGGTGGGATGGCTTAGAAATTTTATAAACGTTTACTCATTTACCAAAAGAAAAAAAATGAGACTAAAACACATTTATCTCTAAAATCTTAATTTACCTCCAGAAACAAGCACTCCATCAGAATTTACTGTCAGTGTGTTAATAATAGCATTATGACCAGAAAGATTTTGAATAAAACTTCCATCAGGGAATTTCCACTGCTTTATGTTATCTGGAGACCCAGATGCAAATGTGTAACTGAAATAAGATTACAAAGAATTAGTGACAAAGTAAACAAAGTTAAATAAAATGGTGAGTTCAAAAAAGCTTGTTAGGGCTGTATTCTCTACATGTGCATTTATGGGTCCACGTAGCTTTAGCAAAACATTATTGTCATACCAAGAGGTAAAAATATGAAGATATCTGTTCCAAGTCAAATCAGATCTTCAAAATAAATAAAAATCCAAGATTAATGTTTTATTCTCATTTCCCCAAAGCTCTACACTGAGTTAAAGCAACAAATGTACAAAACCTTAAATTCACATTAAGGGCAAGGGGTTATGAAACTATTCTGGATACAGAGCAAGAGAAGGAGAGAGGGGAAAACAGGAAGAAAGGAAAAGAAGGAAAGAAACAGAGAAAGAAAGAGAAAAAGGAAGTGGGGGGAAAAAAAGAAAGTGAGTGAAGAAGACAGAAAAAGTGAGGGAGGGAGGAAATAATGGGTACAAAAAAGATATCAATGTGACCAGAAAAGTGTCAAGGTGATGTGATATAATAAACAGGCTGTGATAATATGCTCACCTCTATGGAAAACCTGATTATGAGGTCACGGCTCCTACTATTTTTTTCTATGTATATTAACTTAAAAATTAAACTACTCTATGTATGTCTCAGTGCCCAGTAACATTTCTATCAAAACATTAAATCCATCTTCTATTAGCCTCCACTTTGACACGCAGATTTTAGCAATGATTTATTCATATTGTCTCGTTTGACACTATCATTGCTCACCATGTAGAAAATTTTCCTTATCACATATAGGCCATGAAGCAAAATACGACATAGGGAAAATAAAAGAAATGCATGCTTGTAAGTGGCACAGGCCTGGAAATGACAACTAAATAACTACTGAAATACTACCAGTGTTGGTCTTTCCATACTTATACTAAATATTGAAAAAAGAGAAGCGAATTAGGAAAATACACTTACTGTTTAGGATGTAAAACCACAGCCCTGACGGATTTTTTGTGATTTGTTAATGTGACTCTTGTTTTTCCAGCCACCAAATCCCACAATCGTATTGTAGTATCATGGCTTCCTATAATAAAAACACACACACCCTCAAAATTCGATCAGAAAAAATAACGCAAAAATTAAACACAACAAAATATGAAGGAGTCTTGCATAGATACATATAGACTAAGTGAAAGTCCTATCAACTCTTGGCTAATTACTTTACAGTTCTAATTTTTAGGTTGGTTTTAAATTTAATTCTTTTTTTTTTTTTTAATTTTTTTTTTTTCAACGTTTATTTATTTTTGGGACAGAGAGAGACAGAGCATGAACGGGGGAGGGGCAGAGAGAGAGGGAGACACAGAATCAGAAACAGGCTCCAGGCTCTGAGCCATCAGCCCAGAGCCTGACGCGGGGCTCGAACTCACGGACCGCGAGATCGTGACCTGGCTGAAATCGGACGCTTAACCGACTGCACCACCCAGGCGCCCCTAAATTTAATTCTTAAAAAAGGCAATAAATGCTTGATGCACTCTCAACTCAACAGCTAGAACAAATGCGAGTAACAAAGCAAATACATGATGTTACTCCTCATGGAGGGGAAGAAAAAACTTGTAGTTAATAAAATACATCAAGTGAATGAATTACTTTCTAGTCTTAAAGATCTAATGTTTTTTTAAATTTATTTTTAGTTTTTGAGAGTGTGCATGTGTACAAGCAGGGGAGAGGCAGAGGAAAGTGAGGGAGGGAGGGAGGGAGAGGGGGAGGGAGAGAGAAAGAGAGAGAGAGAGAAAGAGAGAGAGAGAGAAAGAGAGAGAGAGAAAGAGAGAAAGAGAGAAAGAGAGAGAGAGAGAGAGAGAGAGAGAGAGAGAGAGAGAGAGAATCTTAAGCAGATGCCACGCTCAGCATGGAACCAAACACGGGGCTCAATCTCACAACTGTGAAAGAATGACCGGGCCGAAATCAAGAGTCCAATGCTTAACCAAGTGAGCCACCCAGGCACCCCGAGTAAAGATCTATTATTAATCTTACTGTAAGTAAAACAAGACTCAAACCAGCTCTAAAAGTAATTGGTCTCAGGGTATTTCACCTAATTTCAACTTCTTAAACCAGTAATTTTGATACTACGAAACAATGTCTAATTGTATCTAACAGAAGCATTTCTAATCAAACATTACATGATACTAAGATGTGATATATTCTGATATGTACAGAGTTTGAGATAAAAACAATCAAATGAAAAATTACCACAGTAAATTTCAAATGCACACCCAATGTGTCTACAATACAAAGCAAGAGTCATAGTGAATAGGAAAAGTATATGCATAATCATAATACATTCTGATTAAATACACTATAAACCTAAAAGCTATCAGTCATACCAGTAATAATTTGTGGTTCTGCAGCTTGACACCTCACTGTAGCAACTGCATTTGTATGTCCAGATAATGTGTGCACACTGGCTTTAGTTCTCACATCCCAAATCTATAAAAACACAACAGACATACTGTCAGAACAGGTATTCATATCTCAGGCAGGTAACTGGATCAATTCAAGGCTGGGAACGTACTAGGCAACCGTGCCTGAATATAATGAAAAACTGTTTAAAAGAAAGATAATGATCTATAAGCTGGCTGGGGAATGTAGACAGGAGGCAGATGATGGGAACAACAACAACAACAACAAAAACCTGAAAGATTAGGGTACCCAAAGTGTAAGAATGGGTATAATGAGACTATTGAAGGAAACAGCTCATGGAAAATAGTTGTAGTGATGGGAAGGGAACGTGCAAGTGTCACGTTTCAGAGGCAGGGCACTCCCAATAATAAACACGATGAAGCCACAGAACTGAAAACGAAGGTGAAAAAACACAGAAGTCAAGAAACTCAGGGGCTAGGCTACCGACAGGTCAAGGCAACTATCTTCAATTCTCTTAACAAATCACATGTGACTCCATTACCAAACATGCATACTGTAAGATGCAATATATTTACAAATAAACACAAAGGTCTACTCCATTTACCCGTGCAGTTGAATCTCGACTACAGGTTACCAGCACATCAATTGTTGGGTGCAAATCCAAACCATACACTGCACTCAGATGTCCATGATAGTGCCTTATAACCTGAAAATAAAGCAGGAAAGTGAAAATCTCTATAATTTGAAAGAAAAACAGTGGTTCATAATGTTTTAAATCCTCAACTACAAGCTCACCTTATTATATTCAAGATCCCAGCATTTGACTTGTTTGTCTTCTCCACAGGAGAACAGGTAAGGGCTCCGTGTGCTTACTATCACACCACGCACTGTACTAATGTGCCCAGTTAATGACAGTTTTAATTTGCCACTAGCCAAGTCCCAGATCTGCAATCAAAGAATATTTAATTTTTTTCTTTTGGATTATTCCAAAGCAAATTTTTAGAATCTTGATATTAAAAATAAGTCTTCAAAAACAATCTCCCACCAATCTTCCTTGTTAAGCAGGGAAAAAATAGAATAAAAAAAGCACGTTCAAACTAGGAAAGTATTTGCAATAAGTGACAAAATCTTAGTATATATAAAAGGATATCATAGATAACGAAAGTATGAATAACATTAAATTAGCCAAGGATGGCAACAACTTAAAAAAAAAAAACCCCTATGGAAACAAACTAAATGTCCATCAATGGATGAGTGGTAAAAAAAAAAAAATGTGTATCTGTATGTACACACAAAAACACACACAATGAACTATCATTCAGCCATGAAAAAGAATGAAATCTTGCCATTTATGACAACATGGATGAACCTTGAGCGCGTTATGCTATGTGAAATAAGTCAGACAAAGATACTGTGTGATTTTACTGGCATATACACTCTAAAAACAAACAAACATTAACAAACAAACAAAGCTCAGAGATAAAGAGAATAGATTAGTAGTTGCCAGAGGTGGGGTGGGGAGTAGGCAAAATGGATAGAGAGCCAAGGTACAAACTTCCAGTTATAAAGTAGATAAGTCATGGGGATATAATGTTCAGGATGGTGACTGTCATTTATTAATACTGCACCGCATATTTAAAAGTTGTTAAAAGAGAGTAGATCTCAAAAATTCTCTCTAAAAGGAAAAAACAATCTGTAACTATGCATGGTGACAGATGTTAACTAGATTTATTGTGGTATTCATTTCACAATGTATATAAATACTGAATCATTATGTTGTGTACCTAAAACTAATATAATGTTGTATGTCAACTATACCTCAATAAATAAATATATATGTATGTTGAAAAAACCTAAAAGCAGCTTTATTAGGTATCAAAAAGTTCAAACCCACCAGAAATTTTTTTATGTACAGTTTTCAAAAGATTAGATACCCATTTCTGCTTAACATTTAGTAGGTATTTTTAAAAATACACAATCAGTGTGCTGAAAAGGATTCTCTCATACACTGCAAGTATCAATTAGTCCATTTTGGAAAATAAGCTGTACTCTGAGTGTCAACCTCAAAAACGTTTAACCCATTAATTCCATTTCTGGGAATCTATAGTAACAAAGTAATTTAAAATACAGCAAAAAGCTTTAGGCTCAACGATTAATTACGGCATTACTTGTGATGGTGAAAATCAAGAAACTAAAAAGTTTAATGTCTAATCACAGGAAAACAGTATAGAATACCTAAGTGATATATCCTTTTCTCACAGAAACATGCCTCTGATATAATATTAAGTGGGAAAAAAACCAGAGTATAAAATTATACATCAAGCATGACTTTTTTTTTTTTAATTTTTTTTTTCAATGTTTATTTATTTTTGGGACAGAGAGAGACAGAGCATGAACGGGGGAGGGGCAGAGAGAGGGAGACACAGAATCAGAAACAGGCTCCAGGCTCTGAGCCATCAGCCCAGAGCCTGACGTGGGGCTCGAACTCACGGACCGCGAGATCGTGACCTGGCTGAAGTCGGACGCTTAACCGACTGCGCCACCCAGGCGCCCAAGCATGACTTTTTAAAGATACGCATTTAAAAGGGCATCTGGGGGGGGCGCCTGGGTGGCGCAGTCGGTTGGGCGTCCGACTTCGGCTCAGGTCATGATCTCGCGGTTCGTGAATTTGAGCCCCAAGTCGGGCTCTGTGCTGACAGCTCAGAGACTGGAGTCTGTTTCCGATTCTGTGTCTCGCTTTCTCTCTCTGCCCCTCCCCCGTTCATGCTCTGTCTCTCTCTGTCTCAAAAATAAATAAACGTTTAAAAAAAATAATAAAAAATAAAAAAATAAAATAAAAGGGCATCTGGGTAGCTCAGTTAAGCACCCGGCTCTCGATTTTAGCTCAGGTCATTGAGATCAAGTCCCGTGTTGGGCTCTGCACAGGTAGCACAGAGTTTGCTTGGGTTTCTCTCTCTCCCTCTGCCCTTCCCCTGCTCTCATGCCCATGTGCACACACTCTCTCTCTTGACCTCAAAATAAACAAAATACGCACTTACACACACAGGAAAAGAGCTCAGAAGTAAATATAATGACACATATGCACAGAAATAAATACTAAACAGAAATTCATGTTCAAATTATTTGACAGTGTTAGGATTATGTATGGGTCTGTATTCTTTTATATTTTTCTATATTTTCCACATTTTTTAATAAATAAGCATACTTTAATTTTGTAACCAGAAGAGAAAAAAGGTAAAAATCAAGGAATTAGTGGTAGGTAGTCAGTATGTACTGTTTGGAAAACTTGTTACTTAAATATCATTTCTCAAACATATTTATTCAGAACAGTGAATTGATAAATATAGTAACTTTTACCCCAAACTCAGGTCTAAGAAATCACAGAAAGTACAACAGAAATCTCCACCCAGGAAAATAAAAGATAAAATTTATATAGCAAATACAAAGTCCTATTTTTTTTTTCTTCCTTCTTTATTACCTTTATAGTTCTGTCAGCAGATCCAGTTACAAACCACTGGTTTCCAGGTTCTACAGCAATACAGCGAACCCAGCCAAGATGTCCACTGATCACCTGCATAAAACAAAAGGTAGAATGGGCAGACTCGTTACACATAAAAGTTTATTCAATTTCAACTCATTGCACATAAGTTTGAATAGCCCGTCCTCACATCTTCAAATAAGTTTGTAAAATTATTTGACAGATTTTATAATTTGTCTTCAGTAAATGAATACACAAATTGATATATCTATACAATGAAATGTTACTCAGCAAAGAGGAATCTATTAATAGATACAACAACTTGGATGACTCTCAAAGACATTAAGCTGAGTGAAGGAAGTCGGTCTCAAAAGGTGCATACCATGTAATTCCATTATATAACAAAATTGAAAAGGCACAACTATAATATAGAAAACAGACAAACAGTCACCATGGGTAGGAAAGGATATGACTGTAAAATAATAGCATAGGAGTGTTTTTTGAGTTGCTGGAACTTCTATATACAGACTAGGTGATTACCCAAATTTATGTATCTAATAAAATTTATTAGGTCTGTACACGGAAAGAAAGGCTATGTTAGTGTACAATTAAAAAACCAAATTTAGCACATATAGTAAATTAAGTGCAGTTACAGTTTTTCTGCTATATATACTTCATTTTAGATCTGGTACATTTTGAATCATTTAATTTACTATAATTGAAAAAAGATCATCAATAGAGCCAAAGAAACAATGTCATATGCTGTTCTTCCACCTAGCCTTCACACTAAACACTTTAAACACTTAGAAAATTTATTTCATCTGTTCTCTACACCTAACAGCTTTCTGTCAACATTTTATACTGTATTTTATAGGAAATACACACATGGCTTTTACTTAAAGAAGTCTTCCCAAGATCTATCTTTCAAGATTGGGGCCTAACCCTTCCCTCGTCTGGTCTCAGATCACTTTACCAGTGCTCATATTCACTCCTTTTCCTCCTTATTCTACTCCTTCAGCTCTTGTAACTGGAAAGCAATCATCGTTTCTGTAACGGCATGATATACAGATTCACTCACCCTGTACAGTTTCCATGGTGGGTGCCACTGGGGTTTGGGCATTGTAGGGGCTTTTTTAGCCATCAGTGCAGAGTTCTTGGCATTGCCAGCCTCCATAACAGCCTAGACATAGAACAGATTACATTATTGTTAAAGACATACCTAACATTTCATGTTAAATCAAAAATGAAAAATTTTAAAAGGGGATTTATGAGGCTTTTTACCCCCTTTGATGAAAAGACAGCTAAAATGTTTGCATAACCAGAAAATGTCTGCACACCTAAGACTTCTAATCAGAATTATATTTTCTGTATGTTAATTTTAAAAATCAATTAAAAAATCTCAGAGGCAGAACATTAGAGTTAAGAGCACATATCACTAAGCATGGGTTCATGAACCCAGCTCTGCCAATTATTAGCTGACTGGACTTTGGGTAAAAATTATATAACCTCTATGCCTGCTTTGTAAAGTAGAAATAACAGTGCCTATTTTATACAGTTACTACAAAGACATTATTACTACTCTGTAAATGCTCTATATAAGCTCCTACCATTATTTGAGTGATTGCAAGTGGATTAATGTCTCCGCCTGTCATTGTTGTATTTTAACATTATTGATTTAATATTGCAAAGGAGAAACTACCTTCCAAAAATACTTAATTAACATTTTAAAAGGTACTCTAGGCGCGCCTGGGTGGCTCAGCTGGTTAAGCGTCCGACTTCGGCTCAGGTCATGATCTCATGGTTTGTGGGTTTGAGCCCCACGTCGGGCTCTGTGCTGTGCTGACAGCTCAGAGCCTGGAGCCTGCTTCAGATTCTGTGTCTCCCTCTCTTTCTGCCCCTCTCCTGCTCGTGCTCTGTCTGTCTGTCTGTCTCTCTCTCTCAGAAATAAACACTAAAAACTAACTAAATAAATAAATATAAGGTATTTTAGCTGATGTACCATCTACTATTAGCATCCATCCATGCATCCAAAACATACTTAAGCCATAAAGTTCCTGCCCTCAAGAAGCTTACGTTACCTCCTCCTAAGGAGGCAGAAAGCCTGAGCAGAGATCTGTGAATGGAGGCAAAAGAAGAAATGTGGTGGGAAGACCACAGATTAATTCATTTCATAAAGCCAAATAACTGCATAATAAATTAAGGAATCAAAGCCTGCAGTTATTCAAGTGATAGCATAATAAAACAAACTAGGTATTTTCAGTTATTCTTTTTATAACTACTTTCACCAATTTAGCTACCATTTACTTACACATAAACTTATGTATTTCTAAATGCTCATTTATAACATACAAGTTCTACAGCCTATGAATATTACATTACTAACAGCACTAAACTGTGTCAGCCAACTAAGGGTTTAACAAAAAAGAGATTTTCATATTTAAACCATATTAACACAAGTTTTAGAATAGTATTCCTTGCACTTTTAATAGTGGATAATAAAGGGCAACATCACATTATATACATCAAAATAAGCATTACGTACAATGTGTAAAAGACACAGGATAACAAAATGTTAAATTCTAAAAAATATATCAATTCACTAGCAACTTAAATTTTAGGGCCATGAAATACTAACAACTAGCTCAGTCAGCCATTATTTACTTTAGTAATTCCAAGGCAAATTTTCATTTATTTAGTATTTAACTGAAGACTCTTGCAATAAAGGAAAATAAGGCAACAAGTTCCAAAAATTAGAAACCTGCAGCATGATTTGACACAGAGAAACTTACTGAAGTCATCCCTGCAGGCTGTGAACGGTCAGCAGCCGCCGGATGTCGGTATTCACCTCCAGCAGGTGCGTTACGATTTGCGTCAACCCTGAAGCAAAGGAAATAGCACATTCTAAGCAATTGTCATGTCATGTGCTCTGCAGAACCAACTCTTCAAATTTTTGTAAGCAATGATAAAGGAAAACGTCACATAATACGTAATTATAAAGAAACCTTAAAATGAGAAAAACAGAAACAATGAATTATGTTTTCAAAATCTCTATAATTAGAAGCATAATACTTCATACCTGGTCTGAGAAGAAGGTAATGCCACAGCTAAGGACTGAGCGGCTGATTCACTTGGCATTCTTTGGATCTTAGTATCTGCAGTCAAAGCAACCCCTGTTTAAAGAAAAACATCAATTGCTTTCAGTAGCTATCTTTGATTTCATTTACATAGGTTTAAAATAAAATACTGGAAGCAAACATGGGGTATCTCCAGGTGGTGATACTATAAAAATTTCTATTATGTTTTGTGAGTCTTTTATTTCTAACTTTTTAATAATAAATGTAACTTGAAATCACATAACTCAAATTTGATTTAATCACAGGCAGCTTGGTATTAACATACCCAAGACAGTAAAGACAATTTCTATTATTTTGGGGTATTACCTTCAGATATAAAAATTAAGCAGCCCCCAAATACTAACCGAATATTTCCAAGAGTAAATGTAAATTACTAAACAAGAAGTAGTAATCTGTCTGGGCTTTCATTATGGTAAATCCTGTCTTCTAAAATTACTAAAACTAGGGGCGCCTGGGTGGCTCAGTCAGTTAAGCATCCGACTTCGGCTCAGGTCATGATCTCACGGTCCGTGAGTTCGAGCCCCACGTCGGGCTCTGTGCTGACAGCTCAGAGCCTGGAGCCCGTTTCAGATTCTGTGTCTCCCTCTCTCTCTGCCCCTCCCCTGTTCATGCTCTGTCTCTCTCTGTCTCAAAAATAAATAAACGTTAAAAAAAAAATTTTTTTTAAATAAAATTACTAAAACTAGATATACTAAGCTTTCTGTCCTCCATCCCAATATACTAGCCACTCCATCTGTGTGCCAATTTTCTACACACACAGACATCTAGTAGACACTTTTATCACACCTGATTCTACACTAACACTTCAATCACTTTTATAAGTTTAATGATAATAACATGTCTGTTTAAACCTCCATATAAGCATGTTTTAGCTTGGAGCAGTGTTACTGTCTTTGAATTCCTAGCACAGTGCCTGAAATAAATTTAGGTGCTTAGAAATGTTTGCTCAATGAATGTATCTGATACTGAGTATTAGTTTACTATCATCTAAAAGTTATGCCTAAAAATAATAAAAAAATAAATAAATGCTTGGATGCCTGTCTGCTAAGTTTATCTTGTATTTTATAGGCAATAGGAATCATATTATTGGTTCATTCAAAGAAATGACTACAAGATATTTTCAATATAAAATAGCTCACTTACCAGGTCCTGGTGGATATGGATGTGTACCTGTCACCAAATACTCAACTTCTTGTCCTTAAAAAAAGGAGAAAAATCATTATGATCATTGGCAAATTTATCATATGTACAAGTATCATCTCTTTTAATAAGTGTTAAATTATCAACTGAATTTCTCAAATTTTCCCAACTAAACCCAAATGTCAGATATAAGATAAATTGATCATTTTTGTTTTGGCTTCTGAAGACCATGGACACAGCTATTTCTTTTGACCTTTTGTTAATATGATGTCAAGAAAGCTTGTACAATTCTAACGGTATGTAGAGAGATTGTTCGGTCAAGTAAAAATCAACTGTGGTTTTTCTTCCAAGCAAATGATTTCTCAGTGGAATGTTAGATTATTTTAATGCATTAGAATGCCAGTGCTTAGTATCATCTTTCTGAATTACAGCCAAGATACATAGATGGTCTCCCCATGGGGTTAGAAATATTTCCTTTAGTCTCCACTGTGACCTTCTCTATATCTTAATAATTTCTGCGATTATGATTCTACCACTTTTTTATTTCCTATTAAGAAAAAACCTACCAACCAATAATCTCAACTCACTACTCCAATGAGGAAATCAAGACTTCCATTATAATACTGGTACACTAGTTCAATAGGGTTTGGCTCTAGTCAGTCCTTCCAGAACAGGCACTAGAACATTTCATTTTTCTATTTTTAAAAATTACATTTCTACTTTTAAAAAGAATCACATTTCTGAAAATGCCACACTTACCTTGATTGGCAGGATATTGTTTATGACCATAGGAATCCGATGCATTCTGAGGACATTTCTCTTTAAAATTTTCTTTTGAAGTAGGCATATGCAACACAGGACCATACTCATTACGCAGCTTGATTGCCATTTTCCGTTTGTGACTATTTAAAAATTATGAACATAATAATGTATCTTGAGTACTTTAAAAATATGAACCAAAGTAAATATATTCATAGATAGCCGAGAAACACAAGTACTTAAATAGCTTAGGTTTGCCTAATCATGTAGAAAAAATTTCTATGAAGTTTTTAAAGTAGTATTTTGAAAAGCTCAAAACTTCCAAGTGCATTTCCACACTTTTGTTCATAATCCACCACATAGCATCCATTAAGTCTAAGTAACATTTTAGGTTGTTAACCAATAAATACAAAACCTTTCATGATAAGTTATCAAGGGTCCGGTTTAAAAATACATAGAAACTAATATATCCTTTTAAAAACCTCAAAGTCAATATATTTTCCTTCAAATGTGTAAATATAAAAATATAGCAAAAGCTTCTATCATAACCTTTACTGGATGTATCTAAAAAGAGTAATTAGAACTAATCGAAGTACGTAATTAGTTCAGTATTTTTTAAAGAAATGCACTTATATAAATTTTAAGAATAGCTCACTTTATAAATTAAATATAAATGCTTGTTTTAGGAATTAAGTAGATTTTAAAAGAAGGGTAAAGGACAAAGAAGGAACACTGCACATAATGCAATCCCAGACTGGAGCTGGAGATGTAGAACCAAAAATATGCCACCACTCAAAAATCTTCATCATACTAACGAGAAAAGATGGGAGTAGAGGTACTGGCCAGGTACAATTTCAGCTCAGCAAGGCTCTGAGAGCAGCGGGAAGCTGAAAGCACATACAAAGTGATTGATTATAAGATATAACACCTAAAAGGGACTCTCCTAATTACTGGGTATTTATAAATGCAATTAATTAATGGGATTTTTACTGTAAAAGACAAGGCCAAAAAAAAGTTAAATCAGCTTAAATCATGCCCAAACACCAATCATTATTGAATAGATATCCTATGAGTGTTAGTATCACTCACTAATCTTTAAAGGTCCCCCTCTCCCTGCTCTCTTCCCCCAGTTGTTAAGTAGTTAAACTATTCTAGCAACTGAAAACGAACAATACCTACCTCTCTTCATCCAAAGGCACAGGTTTTCCATTATCAGCTACAAACATGTCATGGGTTCTCTTCAATGACCTGAACACAAGTGTGTGCACAGAATGTTTCTGTACCTCCTAGAAAGAAAGATTATAATCACATATCCATCTGCAAATTACACATATCATAACCTAAATTAAATTCAAATTAGTTATACACTTTACAAGTTTAAATATGTAAACTGCTTTCTACCACTCACCATGGCTATTTGTAGCAAGCTATAGGAGTCAAGTTTAGAAGAAGAGGAAGCTCTTCATTGGCCAGAGACCCACCCATACCAACTAGTGATGCCTGAGCTTGGTCATTTATTCAGTAAATATCTACTGAACTCCTACTATGTGTCTGGCAGGTTCTGTGCTAGACGCTAACAAAGGAATGATGAAAAGACAGTCATGGTCCAGGTGCTCAAGAGAAAACAGATAAAAATAAGCAACACATTTTGATAAGTGCTATGAAGGAAACAAGCAAGGGCATGAGACACAGAAAGAACTTAGGATAGTTATGAAAAATCTCTCTGAAAAGTTACAGAGAGGGAGGGAGGCAAACCGTAAGAGACTCTTGGATATTGAGAACAAACTGAGAGTTGATGGAGAGTGGGGGAGAGGGCAAAGAGGGCACTGAGGAGGGCACTTGTTGGGATGAGCGGTGGGTGTTGTATGGAAACCAATCTGTCAATAAATTATATTTTAAAAAAATCCTCTCTGAGATGTCAGTTAAGTAGAGAGTTAGCTCTGTGCAGAAGAGTTAAGAACAATTCAGTAAAGAGAAAATGCCATGTACACAGCAGTTCAGTATCTGCAATGATGCCAGGAGCCGCAGGAGTTGTATATGTTCAGTAGGAAGGTGGGCTGTGATACCGAGATGAGGTTCCAAGGGTAGGCAAGGTCCAGATCAGGATAAGGGTTTTTTGAAGATCATTCCAACAGTCTGCATTTTTGCTCTAGTAACATCGGGCCAGTAAAGGATTTTAAGCAGAAAAAGCATGATCAACTTACGTTTTAAACAGATCAATTTACGGAGGGAGGAGGGTGTAACAAAATTGGAAGCAAGGACACCAGCAAAGAGCTAATGCTCTTGTCCAGATGAAAGATGGTGTTGGTTTGAATTAAAGTGAACGCAGTGGATACGGACAAGTCCAGAAATATTTCTGAGATAAGACGGACAAGGCTGTCTAACAGAATGGTTGTTCAAGACAGGGAAAGATGCAAAACTTCAAAATGGCAGGTTTTTCTGGGGAAGAGCTGATGGAAGGCACTAAGTGAACACCAGAGAAGACTGGTGTAGGACACCAATCTTGTAGGACACACAACCACGAACTCTATTCTGCAGATGGGGAATATCAGCGGTCCAGAAGCACCGCCTCCGGGGACACTGCCGAGCTCAAAGGCTCAAGAGTAAAAAGGCAGTAAGAATTCTCTCCGGCTTCATGCCTGAGGGTAACCTCCAACTAATGCTCCCATCCGGCTTCCCTCTATCCCTGAACACCTTAAGAAGAGACTACCCGGCCTCAGCCAGAGAGCCTCCTTTCGCAGCCTCTACCCTCTCCAAACTCCGAACACCTTTGGTCCCCCACGCCTGCCGCCGAAGAAAAACATTCCAGAAGCGAACGACCCCTCAGCGCCCAAGTGCCACTTTACCTCGACCATGATGCCTCTGGGTGACCCGCCGCTCCAGCAGACAAGAAACGCTAGCCTGCAACACAGAAACCGCCGCCACAACTGTGCAGTCCCTTCCGGAATCGGACGCCCTGGCGCCGGATCTGACGCAGTCCGCGCACGCGTGCTAGTGGCCCGCCGGCCTTGTGGGATCGAGGGGGCGGGTCTTTTTCTTCGGGGACGTAGTGTCGGTCCTGAGTTGGCAGGTTCTTGGTACTGCGTACCTAAGGGTCTCGTTCACCTTCTTGGGGAAAGCTTGAAATAACGTTCTCTGCCTTATTCTGTGACTTAAATATTTTGGTTTAGGGTGTGGCTGTTTGCGTTGTATTTCCCGGAAGCTTAATCCTTTTTCTCAGCGAATCTAAGTAACCAGCTGTGGGGAGGATCTGGAGAGAGCAAACCTCGGTCAGCGCTAAAACTCTTTGGGGGTCGCCCCCGCAATTTATGTCGCCTGCTTCCGCTACTTGGCTAATTTTGTCTGGAAGCATTCAGACGCCTTTGTAGCCTTAACTCCGAAAAGCAATCCCACTTACAGTGTCCAGTGAACACTTGTTGAGTCAATATTGCGGAATTGTTTCAATTTGAGAAATTTTGCAAAAGATTTTTAACATATGGCAAAACCCCAAACTTACTTTACACTGCATAGATGTTGTTTAATCTCTCAAAACTGCATAATTCTTGGCTATTTCCTAGTTGTCTGCTAATTAATGTGGCATCAACAATGCCGGGGTACAGCTTTCAAAGCTGGTGGAAAAAAGGATGCAATGGAAGACTTGAGCCATTTTTATTTATACACAGCCTGGTGCCCAAGTATTGAGATTTTGTTTTTTCACCCAGGTAAAATGCAATTTTCGATTAATCCTGCCCAATTACTTTTCTGCGTAAAAAGAAACCTTGATGGAGGTAGGCATTTGTAAACTTGAATAGACCAGTCTTTCACTGGTCCTGCTTGCTCCTTAACCTACCCAGTTCCACTGATCTTGTCCCCAAAGCACCCCGCATATGCTTTTGAGAGGGGAAAAAATAATCTTATAAAAAGTATAACGATGTGAAATGATAATCTCACCAGAAATTCACTGATTAAAAAAAGAAACTGATTTTTTTATTCATTAAAACATTAAGATCATGTTCCTGCTTGAAAATAAATAGTCATCTTTGAATTTGAGTAGCAGTTTGGCCTATGAAGTGATCTTCTGTAACAGTGTCCACTAGTGGTAGTCCTTGCAAAGAAATATATATGTACTTGGGAAGCTATATCAGATTATAACTTCCCTATAGGTGGCAATAGATATACAAAAGAGTATGATTTTAAAATGCAGTAAAATTATAGAGATACAAACAAGATTCTAATATAACTATGGCAATATAATAACTGTCTAGTTGGGTCTATTAACATGTTAATCATCCTAGAAAATTTTTATAAGCCCAAGGTCTTAAAAATATTGTAATAATTGAGGTAAATTGCACTAGATTATTCTCCTTTTAAAAGGCTCTCTTGAATCTATAGAATTATATTATCCACTTAAAAGTTTTAGGTAGATAAATAGAGCCCAGTGACCCCCTTATGTAGCTCATGGATCTATGAATTACGTATGTTGTATATAAATTTTATATTTATATAAAACCTGATTTTTTTTTTCTGGTGAAAGATCTATAGATTTCTTTGGATTCATAAAAGGATTTAAAACCCATGAAAGTTTAAGAATCTGTCCTGGTGGACACCCAGAGATGCCTTATTTGAGCAGTAGGGGTCACTGCTGCTCTTCATAATGATAGGAGCATTTTTCCCTAATAAGAATTTTCCCTTATCTTTATAAGGATAGAAGGATTTACCACCTAAATTATTGTGAGTGATTTATTAATGTAAATATGAAGTCTTTGTAAAACCAATAGTACAGATTTTAAGGAAGGCCTCTCTTTACTAACTGATCTTTTTTTTTTTTCTTAAACTCACCGATATACAAGATACCTTTATTCTCTTTCAAATACTGTGTCCTTTGCCCTTGAGTAAGTGATAGGAGGTCACATGAATATGGATTTCAGTGTCATTTTCATCATATTTTTCACTGGAAGTGTTTTCTGGTTTTTATACTCCTAAAAAGATGGATAGTATTTCTTCTTGCTTCTCTCAGTTTAGAAGGTTAAATATGTAATCTCTCTTTCAGACACTACTTTCTTTCCATGCAATATTCTTTAGCCTTGTTTGACTCAAAATGTCCTTTGCCCCATGAATTTCAGATGTGTAATTCTTCACTAATTCAAAAGGCAGGAATGGTGGAAATTATCATGTGTTTTTGAATTTCTAACATCAGAACCAATTAAAAAGAATACTTGGACATTTCTTCAGGAGTTTGATCTTTGTTTATTGCAATGCTAAGAATGAGCCCAAATGCCAAGGTAGTGTTAGCAAGTGATTTCTGGTAACAGAGTTAAGAGGAAAGCTTCTGGGACCACAGGAGACAGTGAGGGAGCTATTCTTCCAGTTAATGCCTGGAAAGGCCTGGGACATAATGAAGCTGCACTGTCGGAAATATCTTAGTGAGGGATGTGTGCATGTGACAGAGACAGAGAGAGAGAGAGAGAGAGAGAAGGGAAGTGTTACTTATCACAATTTCTCCTTCTATTTTGTGAAGTCCCAGCCCATGTCACAAAAACAAGTGTCAAATTGAACATGATAATGACTCATAATTTACTTTTTTGTGTGTGTTTCTATTTTGCAAAAATGTGTCAGTGTTTATGCTGACACAGAAAAAAAAACAGCAATGTGACATTTCCAGTTTTCGTAGCTGAGTTCATATACTACCACGTTTGATGGTAATATTTGTTTAATTATCTGTGTTCCCCAATAGACGTATGGGGTGAGTATAGTGTGATATCCACATCACACACCCAGTATCTGGATAACTTGCAATTGGTAGGCCTTCAAAATTTGTTGAAAGATTGAATAAGTGAGGTGTTAAGATTTAGACACTTACATGTGGGGATGGAAGGCACTGAGACCTTAATTTTGATGTGAGTTGCAGGTATTGAGTCTGTATTACGTGCTCACTCCTGAAAAAATGCTACTATTACAACAATTAATTTAATCTTAACCCTCTTCTGTGTGTAAGGCAGAGAATTGCTTGTGTCAGGACAGTCTGTATTTCTGTTCATTGTAAATTTTATGAAAATGAATTATTCTCCAATATATTTAGGTAAGTTAATGCCACATTTTATCCAGGTTATATAAAAGTTATTTCTGACATTAAATTACAAGATGCTCTTTGAGGGCCGCCTGGGTGGCTCGGTCAGTTAAGCACCCAGTTCTTGGTTTCAACTCAGGTCATGATTTCATGGTTTGTGAGTTCCAGCACTGTGTCAGGTTCTGCAGTGACAGTATGGAGACTGCTTGGGATTCTCTGTCTCCCTCTCTCTCACTACCCCTCCCCTGCTCTTCTTCTCTCCCTCAATTGGAAAAACTATTAGAAGAATAAGAGAATTCAGTAAGAGAGCTGAGTACAAAAGAATATTTAAAACTCAATAGCTTCCAGGGCACCTGGCTGGCTCAGTCGGTAGAGCATGCGACTCATGATCTCGGGGTAAGTTTGAGTCCCACGTTGGGTGTGGAAATTATTTTAAAAAAAATATTAATGGAAAAAATCAGTATCTTTCATATATGCAGTTAAAAATATAATGGGGGAAATGATCTTATATATGACAGCAATAAATGCAAAATGTTTAAGACCTAGGAAAATATTTAAGGGACACATCCCTCCAAAAAGACTTGAATCGATGAAAATGCACAGTTATTCTTGGATTGGAAAAGTCAAAATCATAAATGTCTGTTATGCCATTAATCTAATCCTGAGCACATTTTATTGAAAATATTTTTAATTCAAGAAATAGTTATTAAATAGTGAAATATTTTTAAATGAATGTTCCTAAAATACTCTGAAATAAAATAAAAACTTTTATTTTCTACAGATTTTATTGCTGGTACTATACACTGAAAGTATAAAAACCTTTAGTGATTTATTGCATTGTTTGAGAACATAGCTTTTCCTTCTAATGTGAAATTTATGCTTAAAAAATAGTCTGATTTCTAAAAATTTGCTCTTAAGTTTCCCTTTGGATTAGCTCAGCAAACTCCAGGAGCCATCTCAGCCTAAGTTACCAAAAGGTAACAGGGGAGTGGGTACTGTTAGAAGGACATCAGGTGTCTCACACATTTGACAGAATAATCAAATGAGCAAGTTTAGAGGTTTTGGTCACGTCTGCTGCCAACGTTGGCAGGCTTTCTCTCTCCAGAATGCTGCTATGAATGTGACACCAGGTCAGTCAACCTGATTCTTTGCTTATTTCCTCTGAAAATATTACATTGGAGGAGAGAAGCTGATAGGGCTAGCTCAGGGAAGGAGTCCACCACCAGCTCAACCATCTGTGGCTGGGGGATCAGAGCATCACTATACTATCAGGACCACTGGAGCCCTATGTTTTAAGGGTCATTCCAGGAGAAGGGAGCATCAGTCTAACAGGTGTCCGTTACAGCCTTGTGGTTTTGAGTCTAAATGTGACAGGAGCAGAAGAGCATCTCTGTCTTTTCTCTAGCTTTTCTTAGTGGCACTGTGTTAAAGAAGAAAGTGTCCTGTTTTCGCCTCTTGCCATGCTCTTTATCAGCTTCCTTCAGAAAAGCAAACTGATTTCTTCCAAGTCAATAGAAAGACTCTCCATGAGACACGGAGCTAGCCCCTACGCTTCTTCCCTGCAATGTGCTTCCCCATTGCAAATGGCTGACCAATTACAACTGTCATTGGCATACTGGTCTCAAGCTTGCCCATCAAAGCTCTGGTCTGAGTTAACCTCCAGCTCTTGTTTATTAATTTCTTCTTGAATAGTGGTTCTCAAACTGTAGTTCAGGATAAGAAAAGAAAAATACAGAGACTAACAGCGATTTGGTATGGTTTCTCAAATGCCATGCCTATTTAGACAAAGATAATCAGTATCTCCTTTCATTCATTTAATCATTTGTTCATTCATACATTCATAAATTTGTTCCACAGTTATTTATAAAATACCTACCATGTGCGAGCTGTGCGATATAAACCATACAGTCATTCAAGCAACAGGTTTCAAACCAAGAAGACTTTTCCTTTCGAATCCCTTTTCCCTCTGAAGGAGATTAGGTCCCTAAGTTACAATTCCCCAAACCTCATCTTACCCTGACTTAGGTTCAGTACATGTTATTACAAGTAGTTCTCATTTTCTGTCTTCGACTGTAGACATAAAGCTTCATGATTAGAGGGCATTTGTCTATCTCATCCACCAAAATATCCTTGCCCCCCAGAAAACTACTTGCCGCACAGTAGGTGCTCTATAAATATTTGATAAACACAGATTGCCTTGTGTTCTGTAGATGGGGCCTGACATGAATTGGAAAGGTATCAACGACAAGTATTTTGACAATCAGTGTCCCCAAGTCACCCCGTCATGCCAGAGAGCTGCTTGCCGGGCAGGACAGATTATCTGTATTCTCTGTCACTGATTTACTGTCCTTGACTTATGTAATGGTATCAGCTAATAGGAAGAACACAGTACTATTGACCTGAAAATATAACTGAACAAATTGTACTCCCTTCCTCTTCCACCAATGGCATCAGCATTCTTAAAACTTTAAGTATTTTTATAAGCAGAATGTCTGCAAAACTATTTCTTCTCTTTGAAAATATGGTAATTTACTTTGTAATATCAGGCACTTTAGTGTGTTAGAGTAACTGTACATAACTCAATAGGAAAAATATCTAACAAGAACTAGAATTTTTAAAAGTCTCATAGTTATTATCACTGCATTGGTCATACCTCTCATACCAACACGAATATCCACATCCACACCCATACTTGAGGGTGAAAATAAAGACTAAGAGTGAGTGTGCTAGTCTGAGACCTTATAGTCCCGAGACAATGAGCTGGCCAAAACAAGAACAAACCAACCAAAAAGCTACTGGTAACTTCTTTGTAATGTTTATAGTTTGTTGGGCCATGTAGTATAATGGGCCAGAGCATGGTCTATAGCATCAGACGAACTTGGGTCAAGTCCTGGTACGGTATTTACTACCTGTATGCCTTGGGTGTTTACTTAATCTCTCTGAACCTCAGTTTCATCATCTATAGAACTTAGTGGCTTCAAGAATTAAGTAAGATAAATGATTATCAGGACTTGGCTTCTGAGGCATGTTTCAGTGAATGCTAGTTCAGTCATTCGTTCTGCAAATTTTTATTGAATTTGTTTATCTTGCTCACAAATGTGTCTCTAGCATACTACCTGTTGCATAGGAAGCTCCCAAGATCTATTTGTGGAATGAATGTTAAGTCTCTACTATTATAGAACATATGTTCTAGTAGTTTTCATCCTCCACCTCCTGTTGCTGAGGGCAAGAATACCAGAGGAAAAACAAGTGGGAATTTAAAGGAATTTTCATTTTAATGTTGTACAAGATTCTATTATATGCCAGAAGAAAGTTAAAAATTAATAAGCTTCTGAAAATTAAATAATGGTTCTGTCACTAGTTTCGGTGCTTGAAAATGAAGTAATAATATGATAACGTTACGTCAAAAGAAAAAAATTGTTTTAGTCTTCCTATCAGATAGTCTTTTCAAATCAGTAAGGATCTGACATCATGAACATAAGACCCTGTCCAGATTATTAAAATGAGAGTTTTCTCAGTTACGTTTTGAAGACAAATGTTCTTGCATCTTATTTTAATGAATACATGCATATATTTGCTTTTATGGTTAGATGTGTATTCTTCTAAGAAAAATTAAAACTAAGCTAGTCTTAAAATACAGTACTTACTCAGTACTAGTACATGGGACACAAACTTGAAAAAATCCAGTGAAGTAGTTTACTTAATTTAAACTCAATACTGAGCTTCATAAATTTGAGTTAAAAGAAATTTGGGAATGTAACCTATGGGAATGTAACCAAGAGAAGAAAATAATTTAGTGAGTCTCGAGCCATTATCAAGAATCTGCTTCCAAGCATGGTTTATAGGTAAGGAATTAAGAGGTACAAACTTGCATTATAATTTTTTTAATGTTTATTTATTTTTCAGAGAGAGACAGACAGAATGAGTGGGGGAGGGGCAGACAGAGAGGGAGACACAGAATCTGAGGCAAGCTCCAGTCTCTGAGCTGTCAGCACAGACCCCAACACAGGGCTTGAACTCATGAATCATGAGATCATGACCTGAGCCGAAGTTGGACACTTAACCAACTGAGCCACCCAGGATTCCCTAAACTTGCATTATAAACTAAATAAGTCATGAGGATGAAAAGTACAGCGTAGGGAATAGAGTCAGTAATATTGTAATTATGCCTATGGTGACAGGTGATTACCGTGGTATTTCCTAAGGTACGGAATTGTAGAATCACTATGTCGTACACCTGAAACTAATATATTTTATGTCAACTATACTTCGCCAAAAATATACTCTCCTGATCCAAACCTGGATAACCTGCTATCTTTCAAATAAAATTATTTTTCAAATATCTTGAGAATGTCTCACTTTCCATACCCCCTCCCCCCCACACACACACACACAGAAAATGCCAAAAAGCAACACATTTGCTGGGATTTGTGTTCTTGACTTTGAGTTCCCCACTGATTCTTGTAAGAATTGCTAATCCTGATTGCAACAAATAAATAGAAAGATAAGAGACATGGATTTGGTGGCTTACAGAAAATAATGAAAGCAAATGGACCACATTTATTATTTGGGCCGCTATTTGAAATAGATGTATGAAGCCTTCACTAATGGTAAAATAACATTGTTTTTATAAACAATATAATATACTATAAAATATATATAATGTAATATAAAAAATAAAGTGTTAATTATGTATCCAATCACAATAATAATGCTTTGGTTTAGGAATCTTTGTTAATTATTTTAACAGTGTTTTGAATTTTGTGAACATTTTAATTTATATTAATAAAGGAAAAAATGTGGAAAGAGGGGAGAGCAAAAAGAGAAGATGGTATTTTCTTTTTGATATTTGTTTAGAGCATAAGGCATGAGTTCTAATATTCCTAATCTGATTAATGTCTCAAAGAAAGGATAAACACATGGTGATATACTATTATTCTTAATTTATTGGCCTCTTTTAAAACTCAATTACGTGATTGCTTCAAAGCATAAACATTTGTATACTTTTAGAGAAGTCACAGTTTTAGTGGATTCCTTGCGGGTAGGTCCAAATTTTTTGGTTGGATTAAAAATACTTATTTCTTCACACATTCTTTGTGAGCCTCTGCAGCATGCACATTAATTTACAGGAAAGGTGATACACATCTCTTTCAGGAATGCCCTAATTTTCCCTCTTATTGTCCAATTAAATGAATTGAAATACCCTGGTGTTTCTAAATTCAGCCGACAGAGAATAGTTTTATGACAAGTAAATAAGTCTTGCTGGGAAGATGTTGCTTAAGTGATAAAATGGTTCAGCCAACAGGTGAACCAACAAATTAAATATTAACTAAGGAGGGTAACCATTTCTAAAGTCCTACCTAACAAAGGCTTCAGCTATATATAGGATTGAAGATCTCCCAGTTAAGTCCATAAGTAAGGGACAATTTCTTGGAGCTTCTAAAAGTTTAAAACCATGAAGAATCTAATACTGCTACTACTGTGTGCTTTTATTATTAAGTCACGAGCTATTATTGATTACTATGATGAGGTGACTATTTAAAAATTATTATATTATTACTAATGTTATTAATATAAAATATAACAACATAATCGTATGTGAATATTTATCTTAATGAAATGAACATTGATTTTAGTTATGAAATTGAGGTGGGACCCATTTTATTTAAAGAATGTTACATAGTATTTCTTACATAAAAACAAAATAATGATTTCTTGTTTTCTTGTTTATCTATATTTTCCCAGGGAGAAGAAGACAGAGATGTGGTAAGATTGTTTTTCTCCTTGTTATCCTGAGTACTGTGATTTTCATTTAGTTCTAGCAACACATTATTACAATTATGAGGACAAATCTAAGAATTTTGAAGACTATAAAAAAATGAAAAAGCAGTATTTTAAAAGAAAAAAGCTGTGGTAGCTTACTCTTTGGTGAAGGAAAGTAATATATAGCTCCTGAAATTACTGGCAACTTCTGAATGAAAATTATAAATGAATCTAAACGCAGAATAGACCAAATACAGTGATAGAAAAATGAAGTGATTGTTTTTTCAAGTGTGCAAATCTAAGTCATAAGTAGTATTTATTGTTATTACTAATAGTTATGAAACACGTAGCTCAGTATAATTTATTCATTCGTAGAACAGTTTTTCTTTAACTACTATCTCTGCTGTTTTCTTTCTCTTGGTTTGAAGATAACAGATATACAGAAATGCATTTAGGGAGATAACTATTTAAAGAATTTTAATTGTATTCTCAAATGAATTATGATCAAATTTCTTGCGCACAACATAGTATGTCACACTAAAAATAAGAGTAAACTTCAAGGAAGGGATTTGTTTGCAACATTTGTTGAATTTGAGGGGAACCTCAGTTGTTTTAATTCAAAGTATACAGATAAAGAGATACTTGTCTGGTTCATTGCATTAGCTAAGAAGCATGGAAAGAATGTATAAGAGTAAACTTTTGTAATACCTAGCTAAGCACTTTTACATTTCTACTCATCAGCTAATCCTTACAGAGATTGTTTACTAGTTTAAGCTCCAAAGTGGATTTTCTAGTTTCAGTTATTTCACTGAGTGATCTTCATGAACCCCGATATCCAGATAATTTCTTTAAATATTTTTAATTCCTTTTCTCTAGTAAAGCTAGATGGTCAATGCTCTCTCTCCCATGGCACCCTGAAATAGAAAGAAAATATTTTTCTTCTGTTGTAATTTGATTTGTAATAAACAGGTGAATCACATTTCATAATATTCCTGGTAGAACAGACCAGCTCTGGGACCTCATGAAATACGTATATTTTCCCCAAATCCTCACATGTTATTATTTGTATTGCAATTACACATACTCAGATACCTATGATGATTATGCAGGGGAATTCGGAGCCAACTTGCCTGGGTTTAAAGCCTAGCACACTCTCACTAAATGTTAAATGCTATTGTAACTTAATGAATAAATGACAGCAAAATTCAAAATAGAGTCATTGCATGACTTCTAGGCTCACTGAATAGCTGGAGAGCTTAGTCTTTTCATCAAATATAGTCATTTGTTAATTTGTAATTAAGCCCCCCAAAGTATAATTGCTGACAAAGACCACATGACAATTTAGTTAATCCAAGCAAACACTTTTATATTGCATTGCATATTTTCCACCTCATTATGTTTTAAGGTAATATTCTTTAAGTTAGCAAATAATTTTAGTCTCATGCCTTGAGAATTATTTTAAATATGAGAAAATTATGGTGTTTGATAAAGAAATCATGTAGGAATTTCATGAGAATGGTATAAGAAATAATTTTGTTGATATAAGATAAGGTTAGGATTGGAATTAGTATAGGAAAAGCCATTTAAACTATAGTATCTGCTGTGTGTTTGCAGTAGAAATAATGCGTACTTACTATGTGTCAGGAACTCTTTGGAGGGTGTGAGATACAATGTCATTTAATCTTTACAATCATCTTAGACAGCAGATACTCTTATTATCCCTATGTTACAGATAAGGAAACTAGAGCACAAAAAAAATAACTTGCCCAAGATTGGATAGCTAGTGAGTGGTAGGGTCAAGATTTGAACCCCAGCAGTCTGGCTCCAGAAGACTTTAGTCCTCTTCAAACACGTTAGCCTCAAAGATTGTCTGATTACAAATAAATCCAAAATAAATTTCACTTTTTTAAAAAATCTGTATTACCTCTTAAATATTGTTATATAAGATTTAGGTAAATTGATCGTCTAATTCATAAAAATTGAAAGTGGGAAAATAATTAACAATAATTACAGGAATTTAGTAATCCAAATAGCTTGAGAAAATTCCTCCTGACAGTGTAGATTTCTTACTATTTTATGTATTCCAGTGTATAGGTTTCAGGAATCTGATGTCATCGCTCTTCATAATCTGATGCAGCTTTATTTTAAGACCTCTTTTTAAAAACTCCCTCAGGTATAATACTTTTCACGCAGTTTTTCTATTGTTACTGAAGAGACCAACGACTAACCAGTTGATGGGCCTTAAAGAAACCATTAATTATGTGATAACCTAATTTATGAAATGAGAGTATTGGAATCGTTACATCTCAAATCTTTGATAACACTTTACATTTATTTCCGCCTGGTTCCCCAAGGGTGTTGTGGATGCCCGTGGTCATCGGCCCCTCGACAAGAAGAGGGAAGAGGCTCCCAGCCTGAGACCTGTCCCACCACCCGTTAGTGGAGGTGGCTATCGGGCTCGACCAGCCAAAACAGTGGCCAGCCAAAAGAAAGTAGAAAGAAAAGCCCCTGATGCTGGGGGCTGTCTTCATGCTGACCCAGACCTGGTGAGTGCATCAGTGTTTCTGTCGGAATGGGTCTCCCATGCAGAGAAAGCCTATGTTCATTATGGTTTCCTAATGTTGCCTTGACTCCCATTATTATCATTATTTTGTTTCTTTATTTTGGAAATAACTACAAAACTTACTGGGCCTTGGGATAAGGGCTCCTTTCTAGTCTTCTTTAGTTTGAGCCTGAGATTGTGAATGAGGTACATGGATGTTGTTTTTAGCTTTGTGTTTTGCCCACCTCATTTGTTCAAGTGGTAATATTTTCACAGCCCTACTTATTTTTTCTGTGGTAAGTACTAATTTTAATCTTCAGGGGACTATGATGATAACTCTAGAATTTCTGGACTTACATAACATAAAATGAAATTGCAAGTTTTTATACTGGCTCGTGATATTATTGCGTTTTCACTGTGTGGTATTTTCACAAATACCTGTAATCCGAATCCTCTAATGCCTGCCATTTTCTTTGTTTGCAGGGAGTGTTGTGTCCTACAGGATGTCAGTTGCAAGATACTTTGGTAAAACAGGAAAGACCAATCAGAAAAAGTATAGAGGAGTTAAACAATAATGTGGAGTCTGTGTCCCAGTCCTCTTCTAGCACCTTTCAGTATATAACACTGCTAAAAGACATGTGGAAAAACAGGCAGAAACAAATAAAAGGTAGGTATCCTGTGTTTTATGTTTGATTCTGCTCTAGAATTGGAACTTGTTTGACTGCATGGGAATGCATGATTCTGAGAAGATGAACCTTTCTAGATGAGCTTAAGTAGCAGTCTACTGCTTTCAGTATGAGCCTGAATACCCTCCGGTTCTCACTTAGGCCCCTTTACCTCCCACTTGTCATATAAGCATGATTCAGCACTTATTCTCAGCTAGAATCATTTTGTGTAGAAAAAAAAAAATCTCTGTGAGTCCTTATTTTTATTCTAGAAGAAACCTGTGAATCAGAAGGCAATATTCAGAGCAAAATTTAGCACTTATAGATTTAATACTTCAGGTTTTGAATACAAAAGGGTAATCTATGGCATACTCAACTGTGTTGCAGGTAATGCTACCAGCTCTTTGAATCTTGAGATCTGAATGCTCTTGAGTGCTTGAGATCTGAATCTTGAGTGCTCTTGGCTGGGTAGTAGGAATAAGCTAGTGAGTAAGACTGGCGTAGGCATTTCAATGAGTAGCTTATCTAAATTTGGGCATTTTTCAAAGGTATCATGACATTCCTCTTGTAAATTTCAAGGCTCTAGTGTACTTTTGTGAGAGGGATAAGTAAATCAAGGGTATCCAATCCATAGGATGTTGAACTTCTGAGATGGAAGGTCTAAATACTGCTTTCTCCTTTTTTCCTCACCAGAGAAATAAAGAACCTATTGGATTCATTATTAGGCAGAATCTTTAGCTTATACCTAAGGTAAATTACAAATACAGCAACTAGACTTTATGTTAATTTGTATGTCATGGGCCAAATAATTTCCCCTAAGTACAACTGCATATCATGATTTCTCTGCAGCTATTAGTTTATTCTCAGAAAATTGAAATTACAACTGTATGGATGAATACACCTAGCTTTTTTATCAGAAGAAAATGCTCATCACTCCTACATAATTTCATTTTTCCAGAAAATGAAAATGCAATAAATGAGTACTCCTCAGAGCTGGAAAAGCACCGACTGTATATAGATGAGACTGTGAACAGCAATATCCCAATCAACCTTCGTGTGCTCCGTTCAATCCTGGAAAACTTGAGAAGCAAAATACAAAAATTAGAATCGGATGTCTCAGCTCAGATGGATTACTGCCGCACCCCATGCACAGTCAGTTGCAATATTCCTGTGGTGTCTGGCAAAGGTAACTAATTAATAAGCATATTTCTAGAAAGTTCCAGAAGAACAAACACTCTAAAAATATGAGGTAACTTTAAAAAGCTTAGTGGCTTTTCCCCAACAAATCCTAATGACGTTAGAGCACATCATGAGGATATCCCTACCATGCTGTGTTCAGACATGGCCTAATGTATTCGCCAATTTTTGATGAGCAGGTTGTAGTGCAATGATGGTGGTAGCTCCACTTGACTAATGCACGTGCTTGCTTGGATAGATGGAAGAATGTAGGTGGATGTGGGTGTTTCTCCTTACCAATGTGTTCTGGAAGGTTCTGAATATCCTAGGACAAAGAAGGTGGAGAAGGGCTTTTCTCATTCCCTAGAACTCAAAACTGATGTTTCAAGGATGATTCAATTTCTACAACTTCTTCTCAAATGTCTGAAATAAAGCATTCCTCAGTAACTTATGTAATCAGTTATCTTACACAATTGATGACTAAAGACCAAGAAATTATGTTGTAGTTCCCTGAATATAGTATGTTATCTTATGTTTGCAGAATGTGAGGAAATCATCAGGAACGGAGGTGAAACATCTGAAATGTATCTCATTCAGCCTCACAGTTCTATCACACCATACAGAGTATACTGTGACATGACCACAGAGAATGGAGGTAAGTATTTGATGATGGTTGACCTATCATGCTGTAATGATTTTGATGCCATAGAATGCCAAGACATAAAACCTAGCTTGACATAACTAACAATGATCCATTTGATTTGGAATTCATCCTGATATTTTAAAGGTTATAAAATATCTATGATTCACAATTTGGAGTGAGATAAAGCACTTGCAGTCTCCAAAGACTTTAAGTTTTCCATTCATATTTATTTCCTTATTGTACACATTTTGAAGCACTAAACATAGCTGGGCATAAAATAAGTTAAACAGATGAGGAATTTAGACATTCTCCTCAAAGTGAGATTGTTGTCGGTTAATAGATGCTATTTTTGTTTCTTTCAACCAAAGGATGGACAGTAATTCAGAATCGTCAAGATGGTAGTGTTGACTTTGGCAGGAAATGGGATCCATATAAACAAGGATTTGGAAATATTGCAACTAATGCAGATGGGAAAAAGTACTGTGGTGTACCAGGTAAAACTGGGAGTACAAAATAAAAGCATCCTTGGGTAAAAAATTTTTTTTTCATTACAAAAAAAAACATGGCTTTGGGAGTCTTTAGGAGTTTTGGGAGTTTGGGAGTCTTTGGGCGTTTTTAGGAGTTTTAGGAGGTTAAGAAGAGTTTACAAAAAGAACGTGAAAGTTAAAGATAAGGGAAGAAAAACAGTTTTTATTTTATTTTTTTTTAATATTTATTTTCAAAGAGAGAGAGTGTGTGTGACTGCACAAGCACCCATACACACACACTCGCACACACACATGTCAGGGAGGGGCAGAGAGAGAGGCAGAGAGAATTCCAAGCAGGCTCCCCACTGTGAGCCCAGAGCCTGCCTGACCCGGGGCTCAATCTCACGACCTGAGCCTAATTCAAGAGTCAGACGCTTAACCAACTGAGTCACCCAGGCACCCCGAAAGGCAGTTTTTCATTTCCAAACGTTTTATTTCTATTGAGGCTTTACTGTATTTCTCCTTTAGGTGAGTATTGGCTTGGAAATGATAAAATTAGCCAGCTTACCAACATGGGTCCCACAGAACTTTTGATTGAAATGGAGGACTGGAAAGGAGATAAGGTGAAGGCACTCTATGGAGGATTCACCGTACAGAATGAGGCCAACAAATACCAGCTCTCAGTGAACAAATATAAGGGAACAGCTGGCAATGCCCTCATAGAAGGAGCTTCTCAACTGGTGGGAGAGAACCAGACCATGACCATTCACAACAGCATGTACTTCAGCACGTACGACAGGGACAATGATGGCTGGTATGTATTGTGTTTTTCCCTCCTGCTTTAAAAGCCACTATGGATGTTGTTATTAGAATCATTAATGATAGCTCATGTTATTAATAGCTATCATTTCTTGGGCCCTTACCGTGTGTTAGCCACCGTACGAAGCTCTTTATATATCACTCTAAGACATTTCCACTATCAGGTTGCTATTATTATTCTCACTTTACAGATGAAGTGCAGAGAGATTAAGTAATTGACTGAAAGCTTTACAACTATAAAATATGGAACTGGAACGAGAGCACATTCCCTTTACATAGTGAGCGTTTAGATAAATTTCTGTATCTATATATTCTCAAGTGTATATTGAAACCTCCATTTTGTTTTCCAGGGTTCTCTAACACTGAGGTGGCTGAAAGCTCTCATGTCAGTTTAAAGAAACAAATACAGATGGACTTGTCACATAGGCCCAGTTCTCTCCCTTTCTTGTTGTAGGGCAGGGAAGACATTTTGAGTACTAGTGTGACTTTACTTACAGAACCAGCGTATAACTTGAAGGATCCCTGTACGCAGCACTCTTCTGAGGGCACTTTGCAAAGAATTTACTTGACGGCCCTGCAGTTCTAATAACCCCAAACATTTTCTTTCAGGATAACTGCAGATCCCAAAAAGCAGTGTTCTAAAGAGGATGGTGGCGGATGGTGGTATAATAGATGCCACGCAGCCAATCCAAATGGCAGATACTACTGGGGTGGACATTACAGCTGGGACATGGCGAAACATGGCACAGATGATGGAGTTGTATGGATGAACTGGAAGGGGTCCTGGTATTCCATGAAGAAGATGTCTATGAAGATCAGACCCTTCTTCCCACGGCAATAACCCTCCAAACATAGATTTTTATTCTTCTATATGTAATAACATTTTTGTATATTATGTCATTGGAATATGCTTTCACACATTATATCCCTCTAAAACTATCAAAAGGTCGTGAGTGTGACTTTTTGGGAAAAAGTATTTAGGCTAAATGATATTAAAAATAGCACACGAGTTATTTTTGTATTCTTCCTTTGTATTTCTCACCGAGGAGTAACTAAAACAGTAATTGTGAACACTGTTCATAATTTCAATTTCAGTTGCGGAAAGTTTCAAATTAGGAAGAGGAATTTTTTATCCTTGTTGTAGAAAAACTATTAGGCAAACTAAAAAGTTATGTTCAAAAGCCCACTTTAATACTATTTGTTTATATAAGATCCGTCACAAAAAAAAACTTTCAAGAAGACTTATTAGTTAAACCAGTCATTGTTGCAAATAAATTATTCTTACTTTGTAATCCACATGATCAATGAGTTAGGCTTTGAACCTGGAAGAAAAGAGAAGCAATCACAACTTTGAGCAGCTAGCAAACTGGCACTGAACACATGAAGATTCAAAATCTCACTCTGCACCATGGGAAAACCACTACGCTGCCCCTTAGCTAGACTTTGGGATCAGAGATCCCAAGAGGACAATGAGGGTCTGATATTCATCAATTGGTTTTTGGGAGGAAGAGTGGGGTAGGAAGCAGCAGTTGCCTATTGTCCCTGGAAATTATGCCTACCGACATCAATTGGATCTTTGTTTTTTTCCATGATAACACCGGAACTAAAGTAGAAGTGGGTTTTGTGTTCTTTCTACTTCTTCCCAAGAAATGAGTATATCAACTCAATACTGCCTTTATCCTCTGTTCTCCCATCATTTCACTGCCCTGGGCAACCCTATGCACCTAGACTCTCCTTCCCTAACGTAGCATCATTGCCACTGATTTTCACAGAAACTTATTGTCCCATAGCTCAGCCTCTTAACCTTTGCATCTAAGCAGAGGTTATTAATTTTTTATCACAGAAATGCTGTCCTTCTTTTGATTCCTCATCAAATCCAATTTCAACTTTTACCTGGTTTCCCTGCCATAGGTTCTGTCTCACCCCTACCTGTACTCTATCTGTTACTCTGCCATCACATAGAGTGTCCCAAAATAGGAAATTCTGACCAAGTTACCTCCCTGCTTAATGTCAGCTTTGTGTAATCTAAATGTTAAAATCCAAATTCCTTGATTTGGGGTGAAAATGGTTTGCTACTTGGTCCCAGCACCTTCTCCTGCCCCCTTCACTACACATCTACATTCTCGTCACAGTGAATTTTCCACCATTCCAGAGAAGGTCAGGCCCTTTTATATGATGCTGCCATTATTAATAGCATTTTTCTCCCAACGCTATCTGACAATTTACTGTTCATTTTTTAAGCCTCACTTTAACTGCAATTTCTGTTTTATATACCTTTCTCTTTTACTAATCATGAGCTCTTATTCACCTTTGATTCCAGAATCACCAGCCTGTCAGAAAGCACGATTTTCATAAATTCATAAATCGTGGATGACTAAATCCACTGATTATCAAGATCTTGGATGACCCTCCCCCCACTTTTTTGTATAGAACCCATTTTCTAATAAAGTCACATGCAGAAACTTCACATGGGAAATATTTGAAAGTAGAATTTAAAAATAAATTTTTAACATTTGTTTTTATTTTGAAAGAGATAGAAAGAGCAAGCTGAGGAGGAGCTGAGAAAAAGGGAGACTGAATACCAAGCAGGCTCCCTGCTGTCAGCTTAGAGCCCGATGCATGACTCGAACTCACAAACCCTGAGACCATGACCTGAGCTGAAATTGAGTCAGATGTTTAACTGACTGAGCCACTCGAGTGCCCAGAAGTAGAACTTGTGCAGCAAGGCCGAGTATAGCAAAAGTCCATCGAATCAAGGATGGGAAGATGGCAAGAGCCCAATCCAAGGGCAGTATCCCTCAGACCTTTGCTCAACCCCTTACAAACTCACAGAAGATCTAATGAATCCTTAGAGCTTAAAGTAAAGCCACAGATTAAAAGAAAACCATTAAAGTAGACAATCTGATAGTCAATTCTTAGCTAATGTGCAAATAGCAGAAACACGGAGACCATTCCTGGGTGATGTGTAATATCTATTTAGAAAGAAGTAAGCTGTCTTAAGTTATCATTTGATAAGATATGCTGCATATCTGATCTTGCCCATTCAAACACCACAATTTTGAATATAATACAAAGGAAGTGTCCACAAGTTAGAATATACAAAACAGTTTCAAAAAAGACTAATGACTTTTATGAAGATAATTAAAAAAGCTAGTTGGAAATTATTAATCCCATGCTGTGGCATGAGAACTATAATATATTTTCTTATACATTTAAGACTGAAATTATGTAAAAAAAACTAGGAAGGATATATGTACTTGGGACGTCAACTTCCAGTTCCTCTGCATTTTAGGAACCAAGAAAAAAAGCTAATCAATGTAACTGACAAATTGTCTATTACACTGAGCACAGATTTTTTCCACGTGGGCCAAAAATGAAGGTATTTATTTATTTAGTTATTTAGTTAGTTATATTTTTTAATATGAAGTTTATTGCCAAAAATGAAGGTTAATGTGACACACCACCAGCTGCAGCAGCTTAGTTGATGTTGTTGTTTCACTTTTACTCACCAAACATTACGTACGCTTATTTAAAATACAGATATCCTAGGGTCAATTCAGAGTTATTACATCAGAGTCTCTACATGGGAAAAGCCGTGGAGTCTGTATTTTTAAATAAATGTCCCCAAGAGATTCTGATCCCTGGCTGGAGTTTTAGAATGACTGATACAGTCTGCATTTGCATTTACCTGAGACTCCCATCATTTTCATGGAGACTGTCTTTCACCCAGATGATGACCATGAGGCGATGTTTAGGACGAGTAGCCATCTTTGAAATTATTGTGATTTTATAGGTGGCCAATGCCTGTGTTTAAAACTTGACTCGGGTTTAAACAACACAGTCTCTAAAAGCTGAAGCATTATTTCTACTCTGTTGTCTCTCAGCTCTAGTGATTCTCAGCATTGGACTTTTAGTTTTTTTCAGTGCAGAAACAGCTTAAAAATGCTACCTACCATTTGTGCACAGAGCTGAAATTGATTTCTGAATTCTATCCCTCCCCCTACTGGGGCATGTTGATGCTCCCTGCTTGAGCTTCCACTGTTGCTCAACTCAGCACAAAAGCACAATGTGTTGGTGCATAATTATGGCTAAACCAGCAAATGGAATAATTTCTGTTTATTTTAACAACATTGACTGTGGTTTTATGTAATTAAAATAGTACTCATTATTTGAAGAAATTTGGGGAAATATAGGAAAAGTAGAACCACTTATAATCTCAACACTAATAGGAAAACAGCTATTGTCTTAGTTTATGTTTTTCTTGTTATCCTGTAAATGTGCTAGCCTCGAATTTTTTACCTTGTGTCTTGGAAGATGTTCCATGTTACTTAATATTCTTCTATAATGTTATTTTTCTATAATATTCTATATAATAGACTATGTAATATTCCATCATCTGAATGGACTCTAATGTTTTAAGCAAGTCCCTGTCACTTAAAATTTAGATTCTTCTGACCTTTTTCTAATAAAGATAATTCTGAAATTAACATCCTTCTACATAACCTTATTTTGCATATATATAATCTGTATTCTATATGATACATATAGAATAAATTTTTAGAAGCAGATTATCTGGAGGAAATAAAGGGGTTGACATTGAAAGGTTTTTAAAATATATATATATATTGCCAAGTAACTCTCCAGAAAAATGGTATCAATTTACCTTTGGCAGACAGAATTACAGGTGTTTGTTTTTATTTTTCTTCTCCCTTACTAACGCTGAATGTTGTAATTACAACTTTGATAATTGCTTTAATTTTCATATCTTAATTCCTAGAGCAAGTAAGAGATTTTTAAAATGTTTAATGATCATTTGTCCATCTTCTTTTGAGAGTTACTTTTCATGTCTGTTCCCTAATGCTAATTTTCTTTTAGCATAAATCACCCTTTATATGATTCTTAATGATTCTTTATGTGTGTAGGATAGCAATCAGGAACATGATATTACCCTCTATTTATTCAAATATTTTATTTCCTAAGTGATTAGACTGAGAGAGTCGTATGCAAATAGTCTTACTGGAACTAATATTAACCACTTTCTCTCCTTCTCCCAACCAAGCTGTGACCAGCAGGCGATATGTTTTCTGTTTTGTTTTTTGACTGAATTATATTCATTTCTCTAAAAACTGTTTATTTTGAGAAGTTTCATTCTTACAAAAAAATTGCAAGGATAGTTTAATGAATACCTCTATGTCCTTCACCTAGATTCACCAATTGTTTGCTACATTTGCTTTATCTCTCAAAAGGAGATACTTTTAAGCAGTTTTGTAATAGCTTATGTAGGCCTGTGATCTTGAGGTCATAGACCTATTGTAGACAGAATCAAAGGTAGATTTAGCAAATATTTTCCAGAGTGCTATGTTGCAACCACCTTCAGTAATGAGCTGAAGAAGAGGGGCACCAGTGTTCAGTAACTGAACATTTCTTAGCTTAAACCTGGAAGGTTATCTTAAATTTTTTTGCCAACGTGGTTTTCGAGTGTTGCTTTCACGATGTGGAAATGGAAGACGTATTTTCCAGCTCTCGTGTATCGTTCATTTGAATCTCTTCCCCAGGTGCGAATTCCTCACCATACTACTCCCCTCTATGATGTTTCAGGCCCTTGCCATCCCCACCCCCAATTCACTAAGGATTTTTCTCCATAAATGAGATTTACAAAGTACTTGAAATTCAATTAAAAAGAGTATATAAATGAATTAATAAATGCATGAATAAATAGATAAAATATGATATCCCCAAAATGGTTTCTGTGCAAATTTCATTACCTACAAGCAACTTGTACAATATTCATGGCTACCAAATTCTAAATGGTGCTACTTCTTAAGCTGTTTCAGCAAATAGTAGATGTTGTATTATGTTACTCAAGCATAAAAAAAAATCTTTAGTTTATGATTTTTGCATTCTGCTTGAACTTATATTAATATGCTGTCCTTGGGGCGCCTGGGTGGCGCAGTCGGTTAAGCGTCAGACTTCAGCCAGGTCACGATCCGTGAATTCGAGCCCCGCGTCGAGCTCTGGGCTGATGGCTCAGAGCCTGGATCCTGTTTCCGATTCTGTGTCTCCCTCTCTCTCTGCCCCTCCCCCGTTCATGCTCTGTCTCTCTCTGTCCTCCCCCCCCCCCCAAAAAAAAAAAAGTTGAAAAAAAAATATGCTGTCCTTTTCTTTTTTATTTATTTATTTATTTTTTTTTAATTTTTTTTTCAACGTTTTTATTTTATTTTTGGGACAGAGAGAGACAGAGCATGAACGGGGGAGGGGCAGAGAGAGAGGGAGACACAGAATTGGAAACAGGCTCCAGGCTCCGAGCCAACAGCCCAGAGCCCGACGCGGGGCTCGAACTCACGGACCGCCAGATCGTGACCTGGCTGAAGTCGGACGCTTAACCGACTGCGCCACCCAGGCGCCCCTTAGACCTTTCTATTTGAGGTTAGTGAACTTCCCTAGATCGATCTTGTTCTGATTCACCAGCTGCATCGCTAGTGTCTACTAACTAAACTGGAAATGTAAGGGGAGCCCATGACAGAGTATAATTATGTCAAAAATAACACTGGGGAAATAATTAAAATTACATGGTATATATAATCCAGTTGACCCTTGAACAATGCAGGGGCTAGGAGCTCAGACCACCACACAATAGAAAACCCAAGTTTAACTTTCAACTCTCCAAAAACTTAATTACTAATAGCTTATTTCTTTTTTTTTAAATTCTTTTTAATGTTTATTTATTATTTTTGAGAGAGACAGAGACAGAATGAGAGTAGGTTAGGGGTAGAGAGAGAGACACACACAGAATCGGAAGCAGGCTCCAGGCGCTGGCTGTCAGCACAGAGCCCAGTGCGGGGCTCGAACTCACGATCCATGAGATCATGACCTGAGCCGAAGTCGGACGCTCAACCGACTGAGCCACCCAGGCACCCCACTAATAGCCTATTTCTAACCAAAAACCTTACTGATAACATAAACAGTCAATTAGCACATATTTGGTATGTTATATGTGTTATATACTGTACTATTACAATAAACTGAATAAAATATTACTAAGAAAATCATAGAAAAATATTTACAGTACCGTACCATAAAAGATCCACATATAAGTGGACCTGCTCAGTCCAAACCTGTGTTGTTCAAGGATCAACTGTACTCCCATGTTTATCATGTTAAACTACAATATCATCATCCTGGAACTGATAATAAATGCTGTGTGGAACTTAGGTGGTTTAAGCCGGTAAGAATATTCTTGTGAGTTCATCCCCAGATGTGCTCCTTATCATCACGTTATTTAATCTTCCTAAATGACTATTTCTCACTAGAAAAATCAAGTTATAAAATGTTCTCACCTTAATTAGAGAAACTCTAGTAATTATTGACCAAAAGTATTCCAGGGGCGCCTGGGTGGCTCAGTCGGTTAAGCATCCGACTCAGTTTCAGCTCAGGTCATGATCTCAGTTTGTGAGTTCGAACCCTGCATCAGATTCTCTCTATCATGAGATTTTCTCTATCCCTCACTCTCTGCCCCTCCTCTACTCTCTCTGTCTCTCAAAATAAATAAACTTAAAAAAAATTTTAGTAGAAAAAATAAAAATAAAAAATAAAAATAAATAAAATAAATAACACATAAAAATAAAATAAAATAAAATAAAATAAAAATGAATAAAATAAAATAAAATGCACCCAGGTGACTCAGTCAGTTAAGTATCCAATTCTTGATATTGGCTCAGTTTGTGATCTCACAGTCATGGGATCAAGCCCTATGCCGGGTTTGCACTGAGCATGGAGCCTGCTTGAGATTTTCTCTCTCTCCCCCTCTCTCTCTGCCCCTCCCCCCGTGTACGTGAGTGTATGCGCTCCCTCTTCTCAAAAATAAATGAATTAAAACCAAATTGTGCTTTAAAATTCATCTATTATTTTAGGAAAGTTTTCTAAAGAATGTGACGTGTAAAGATACCTAGGTAAATGTACAGAAAAAGGATTGGGAGTGATGACGATATTAATATTTGACAAGGTAGAATTCTTTTCTAAAAGGATGAAATAAGTAAAAAAAATACTTTAATGATAAAAAGTACAATCCATGCAGAAGATCTAACAGTCATAATCTTTCATGTACTAGACAATAAAAGAACCAATCATACAAAGCAAAATTCCTAGAATACAAAGAGATCACACACATATACGAAACCACAGACTAAGATCTTATTATGCACACACAGACGACCACATACAAAAATGTATGTTTATATAAGCATATGTACATGTAGATGTATGTATTTCAAAATATGATATAGAAATTACATAAAATAGGAAAATCTATAGAATATTTGAATAATACCAGCAATAAGCTTTTGATAATATTAGATTTCATAACCTACAAATGTAAAAGTATACATTCTTCTTTTTGCCTATGAAACATTCACAAGAATGAATATGTACTTGTCCAGGAAGAATGTCTTAAAAATTCTAAAAGACTTGGAATTAAGTAATTGTTTAAACTAAATAGTTTATGAGATACATGGAAATTCATATTTAAAAGATGATTCACTAATTCCACATGAGGTCAGGGTTATAGAAAAAAAAGAAAGATGACTCACCCTAACTCCCTAAAAGAGTAACTATTTAGAAATTAAGAAAGACTAATTAAGAAATTAATTTAGAAATTAAGAGGAACTATTTAGAAATTAAGAAATTAAGAAAGACCGTTGTAAAGCCCTAGAACAAACAAAAGAAGTAAAAATCTGAAAGTAAAACTTTTTTGGCTTAAAAAAAAATAAGTGGAGGGTAAGAAGGATAATACTTCACCAAAAAGCTATACTTTAAAGATGAGCAAAGTGATAAAAACACAGGAGAGTGTATATATATATATATATATATATATATATATATATATATACCTATGTGTGTGTGTGTGTATATATATATATATATATATATATATATACACACATTAATTTGTTTTATTCAACAAAATTGGCATTTAAATTCCACTGGCAAAGAATGCTTTTTATAACTGATCCCAGCATAACTGACTATCCATCCATAAGAAAACAAAAGTAGACCTTCTTCATAACATATTCAAATAAATTCTAGGTAATTAAATATTTAAACGTAAAGAGAAAAACAGTAAAAATATTTGAAGAAACTTTTAAAACTTAACTGTATAATCTTGGAATAGGTGAGACATCCTGGAGTAGGGCAGGAAACACTACATACAGGAGCTCTGGCCTCAAGGAGTTCACAATCTGGTGTCACAATAACGTAAACAAATATGTTAGAGTTAGGGATCCACTGTGTTATTTTTGAGATAGAAACAAGAGCTCTGAGGGCCCAGAGTAAAATTCCTGGCTCTATGTTCTAGGGTGGGCATTAGGGAAGAGTTTGCAGAAGGAACACTGTGAGCTGGATCTTTAAGGATAAAGGGGAGGCTTCTAGGCAGTGTATGCAAAGGTGCAGACTCATTAAAGGATCTGGTATTTCTGATACTAGTGAGAAATTCAATGCAATCCAAATGCAGTGAATGTAGATGTTGAAAAGGGACCAATTTGTGAAAGAGCTTATATGCAAAGCAAAGAAGTTTCAACTCAACCTCAAGGTAGGCTATAAGCAGGAGTGCTTTATTTTTTAAAAGGTAACTTTGTGGAGAATGAATGAGCAAAGCAATGGTGGTAAAGGGAGAGGTTAAGAGATGCTTAAACAGCCCAAATTAGAAAAGATTAACTCAAGGGGCACATGGGTGGCTCAGTCAGTTAAGCATCAGACTTGATTTTGACTTATGATCTATTGGTTGTGAGATTGAGCCCTACATACAGCCTGCTTAAGATTCTTCTCTCTCTCTCTCTCTCTCTCTCGAAAAAAAAAAAAAAAAAAAAAGATTAACTCAAGATACCATAAGAGCATAAAAGTGCTCTAAGAGTGGTCATTTTTAGAATAGAAAAGGGTTTGGAAATAGATTGGACACAAGAATTAAAAAGTGAAGCTGAGAAGGAGCTCAAGTTTTCTAGATTAGGAAGCTGGGGGTTAATGATGCCTCTGCTGGGACAAGAAATACAGAAGATGCAACAGGTTTTGATGAGAAGGTAATTAGTTCAATCTTTGACTAATGAGAAATATCTAACTGGAGGTGTTTGGTATGAGTTGAAGATATGGATATTAAAGGGCCAAAGTTTTAGACTAGGCTATATCATCAACCTATTGATGGTAATCGAAGCTACAGTGATTGTCAGGTCAACCAAGGAGAACATATACTCACGTAGAGAGTGAGAAAAGATGGGCTGGTTAAGACTTCTAATTGCCTACCTCAACATCTATTCTTCTGCTCCTCCTTATTAACAGAATCCTAATTTTAATTAGGATAGCCTTATATGAAGCTAACAGTCAAGGCGTCTCAGCCTCTCCTGCACCTAGGTATGTCCATGTGACAGAGCTGTGGCTGGTGAGATATAAGTAAAAGTGCTGTAGGGAACATCCAGGAAAGTTCCTTAAAAGAGAGAAGGTACTCCATTTCCCTTCTGTCTTTCCTCTGTCTTCCAGATTGCCACAGGACATGGTTTGACAGGACATGAGGTAAATTTGAAGATAAAAGCCATTTGTTAGGATGATGGCTTCCTGAAGATACTTAGGGGACATATTACTATATACTTTTTTGGGAATAAGAAATAAGTTTCTGTCTTATATAAGCCACATGCATCAAACCTAATCCCAACTGATAATAATTAGTATTAATGTTACTGTAACAAGAAACTCCTACATTTAAGGAGTGGTTAAAGAAGGAACTGCCAGTTAAAAAGACTGAGAGGGGTTACTGGGTGGCCCAGTCGGTTGAGCTTCTGACTTCAGCTCAGGTCATGACCTCACCATTCATGGGTTTGAGCCCCTCGTCCAGCTCTGTGCTGACAACTCAGAGCCTGGAGCCTGCTTTGGATTCTGTGTCTCCTTCTCTCTCTCTGCCCCTCCCCTCTTGGTCTCTGTCTCTGTCAAAAATGAATAAACATTAAAAAAAAATTTTTTTAAATAAAGAATAAAAACCAAAAATCAAGAGAAAAATGCAGATTGAAGAGGTAGGGTGGGGACAATGACAGCAGATGTTTAAAACATGTCAAGCAGGAGGAGGTTTGAATGTAGGATGTTAAATTTAGAACTACAAAGCCCTTGTTGACTTTAAAGAGAGAAATCTCAAGAAAGCAATAACAGTGAAAACCTAGTTGGGCTTCCATCGTGAATGAGAGTCAGAGGAGCTAAATTAATATTTAATTTTGGGAATAAGGGAAATAGAGCAATAAGTTAAAGGCAAAATGGAAAAGAGATGCTTGGTGTCTTTTCTTACAACTAAACTGTATCTCCAATGATCCATGATTCTGTTAATATTGGCCATTGTTTATTACATTAAAAGAGGTCACCCATTCTTTGCCAATAAACTCGAAGCCTTCAAAATAAAAGAGAAATGAATGGCCTTTTGCATTCAGAGTCACTTTCATTTGGGGACCTCTGTCCATGATAGTAGGACATTCTGGAAAATAAAATACTTCCTACTCTCAACTCAAATTCTAGGCACGCATATGTGTGAGTGTAAATGGGGCAGGTATAGAGGTGACATGGAATGCCGACATCTGAAATAAATGAAACTTCTTTTAATTCTTTTTTAAAATTTTTATTTACTTTTGGGAGAGAGCAAGCAGGGGGCGGAGCACAGAGAGGGGGACAGAGGATCTGAAGCAGGCTCTGTTCTGACAGGCTGACAGCAGCAAGCCCATGTGGGGCTCGAACTTTCGAACCCTGAGATCATAACTTGAACCAAAGTTGGATGCTCAACTGACTGAACCACTCAGGTGCCCTGAAACTTCTTTTATTTCTGAAAAAAGTTCTTCTCTGATTATTCTAATATTTGGAGGTGTATTTGTATCAAGGATTTTTTAAATGTTTGTTTCTTTTGAGAGAGGCAGAGAGAGTGAGAGAGAGAGAGAGAGAGAGAGAGAGGAGAAAGGCAGGAAGAGAGGGAGACAGAATCTGAAGCAGGTTCCAGGCTCTGAGCTGTCAGCATAAATCCGACATGGGGCTCAAACCCACAAACTGCGAGATCATCACCTGAGCTGAAGTTGGCTCCTTAACCAACTGAGACACCCAGGCGCCCCAGGGATTTTTAATTGCATGTAAGAAAATGCAAGAATTCTGGGGCTTCATATGTGACTCATTTTCAAGCTACTGTGTTCATCTTCTGTCTGCCCTCCAGGCTCTGGCCCCTGTTCCTAGACTGTCTGACTGCTTGCTTCCTTCTTTCTCTTCTTCTTCTTCTTCTTCTTTTTCTAGGATAAAGGAAGCTGTTACACTGGGGTACAAACTGTGCAAATGAAAGCAACGTGCCAGGGGCCCAGGGTGCTAGGAATATTTTAATACCTTTTCAAATGTAAATGGAAACTACTTCTCAGTGGAAAGAAATTTGAGTTAAAGATTGGGGGCTGGGGGCGCCTGGGTGGCGCAGTCGGTTAAGCGTCCGACTTCAGCCAGGTCACGATCTCGCGGTCCGGGAGTTCGAGCCCCGCGTCGGGCTCTGGGCTGATGGCTCGGAGCCTGGAGCCTGTTTCCGATTCTGTGTCTCCCTCTCTCTAGGCCCCTCCCCCATTCATGCTCTGTCTCTCTCTGTCCCAAAAAAAAAAAAAAAAAAAAAAAAAAAAGTTGAAAGATTGGGGGCTGGAGGGTTACCTGGGTGGCTCAGTCGGTTAAGCAAGGTTAAACAACTGACTCTTGATCTCAGCTTAGATCATGATCTCACGGGTTGTGAGGTTTGGGAGATGGAGCCCTGCATCGGGCTCTGCACTGCCTGCTTGGGATTCTCTCTCCCTCTGTCTCTCTGCCCTTCCCCTGCTCGTGTTTGCGTGATTTCTTTCTCTTTCTCGAAATAAATAAACAAACATTTAAAAAAAAAACGGGGGACAGGAGCCAAGTCCGCGAAGAACAATGATAAAACTGACATCAAATAAAATACTGGCCAATGTACATATATTGAGTTTATGAATTCAACATATAGTAATAGTATTTTTTGAATTCTTTGTAAGTATTGAAAGGATTTTAAATGCATTTTTTTCATGCCATGTGTTTTTGAAAGAAACCTGTTAGACTCTGGGGAAAAAATTAAGTATGCATTATGGTCTTCATTGAAAGGCTAAAAAAACAGATTTCTATTTCTGTTAGGAAAAAATGCTTCTCCTCTCTTCCTGGATTTGCTTGCTAACAGAGATGATGAACATACTTCATAATTTGTAAGTTCCTCTACAAAGTGCAGCCATTGTTTAATTCAGTGATTTGTAACTTAAAGTATCGGTTTCAACCTATTCATACCAAATGGATGAAATAACTTTTTTACTTTACAATGGCCCTTGAACGGTGTGGGAGAGGAGTTCTCAAAACAACACCCTTAAGCGTTGCAGAGAGGAGCATCCATCTGACCCCTTCTTCATGATGTATTGACTGTTCCTCGGTGTATCCTGACAGAAATGTTAAAACCCACAGAGCTCCTTTAAGGATAAAAAAACTCATATAACTTTATTTTTTTAAGTAGTAAAATGTCTCAGTTACATTTGGATACAGTACAAAGAGTAATAAAATAGCACCTGGGAATTTTTTAATAGATTGTAAAGAATCTCGACTCCTTTATCTTCCTTACTCTTTCTCCACTTCGCTAAACAAAGAAAACAGATTACTCTCACTTCTGCTCCGAGTGGGTCACCAGGGGCCTGATTTTCATGCGAACGGCCCTGAGGGAATAGTCTGCACCTCTGAAGGGAACCCAGACCACTCCATTCTCAATCTCATAAGGACTGTTGTTCCTTGGGTCATAGGAGCCCCCAGGGTAGTAGATGCCATTGAGATTGGCTGCTTGGCAGCTGTTGTACCACCAACCTCCTCCATAGACTTCTGCACAGTTCTCTTCCCACAGGTCTGCATCCCTGTCATAGGTGCTGAACTGCATGCCAGCATGAGACGTATACTCTGTTCCTTCCTCTACGGAACCCTCAATCAGAGCATCGCCTGCTGTGCCCTGATAGGAGGAGACCTGCAGGGGATAGCCTTCTGCCTCAGAGCCTACCCTCAAGTGATATTCTGCATAAGCCAGATTCCCAGCCCAGTCCTCTAATTCAACCCGAAGGACAGAGCCCCTCAGGGTCAGTAAGTGGAGGTATTCATTGCCTAGCCAGAATTCTCCTTCCCCCTTGTCATCCAGACTGCCGAAACCTCTCTTGTAGTCTTGCCAGGTCCGGTTAAAATTCAGTGATCCATCCATTCTTTGCTGGATCAAAAGCCATCCTCCCAAACTGGTCTCTTGATCACAATAAACAGAAAAAATCTTACTGGATCCGGGTAGCTTGATATTGAAAATACCACTTTGGGCACCTGCAGGATGTGTTTGGAGGACATCATCACAGTCTAAAAAAAAAATTAAGCTGGTTGGAAGAAGTTACTCTCATTTAACTTTACAAAGATAGGCATGGCCCAGATTAAATGAAGGCAGATACTGGCTTCCTTTTCCTTCCTTCCTTCCTTCCTTCCTTCCTTCCTTCCTTCCTTCCTTCCTTCCTTCCTTTCTTCCTTCCCTCCCTCCCTCCCTCCCTCCTTCATTCCCCCCAGGGGGAAAGGATGCACCTACACTGAGATGGAGATGAAGCAAGTAAGCGACATTTATACCTACAAATTGCAAGGGAGATGTTCCTCAATGGATTTGAAATTTTACTTGCCCGTACTGATAATAGCAAGTAACCAGCAACGATATCTAAGCATCATTTAGTGCTAATATAACTTGTTTTTAACCTGACCTTAATGTCAACTGAGACACACACTTAAAATATGATTAATAAATTGGGTGACAATTCCAACAGCACACATTTTGAATGGTGAAAGAATTCGGCTAAACAAATTTAAAATCGAGTTTCAGAGGGATTCATTCATTCATTTAACATGTTATTTATTGAGTGATGACTCTCGGCACTGTTAGGCATTTGGGAATACAGAGATGAATAAGATAGATAAAGTCCCCGCCCCCCTGGAACTTACAGTCTAGTGCCAAAAAAAATAAAAAATAAAAACAAAAAACCAAAAGGTGTCATTTCTATAAGGTGTAATAGAGGGCTAGGGAAGAAGTTCAAGGTGCTATGGGAGGCACTGCGGGCGAATTTAGTCTAGGGGGTCAGGGAAGGCTTCCCCAAAGGAGAAGTGTGGATACCTCTGGCAGGGCGAGCTCTAGCATGGCCTCTTTTGGTGGTATATGCTCCTCTGAGGACTTCGTGTTCCGCTTCACTTCCGGCCTCACCTGCCACTTTAAAGCTCTTGCTTTCAAATGTGGAGTCTCCTCTGTTGTAAGTCTTACTAGTGGTTACCAACTGTTTGCTGTGAGTTGAAGTTTTACCACTGGAAGGGAGCTCGTGTTCCCCTAAGTGCGTGAATATGTCAGATTCCGAGCCCATACTTTCAAACTCTCTTAAGGTAGGTGTGAGTACACTCGAAAATTTGCTTCCAGTTGAGGCAGATTCAAAGAAACTCGCCAAGTCAGGGTGTCTAGAATGGAGATCCCCTAGGCTACCAGAAAAAGCATGGGACAAGTCACAATCAGAACCGTCTTCGGAGTTTACCACTTCTTTGATCACTTCTTTGCGACCATCAGGACCTATAACTGTCTTAGTGACAGTTTTAGAGCATGAACGATGAGTGGTGGTCGTGCTACCAGAGGTGACCTTCTCATTACCAATAAGAAGCTCTTTATCTCCTTTAGAAGTGATCAGTTTGCCCGTGTGGTACTCTTTCTTTGTCCCTGGAGATACACTTCCTGACACCTCTTCAACCGTGCCCCACTCTTGCTTGGTAGGCCTGGTGTCCCCATGCCCTAAGCTATCTGGCCTAAAACTTCCAGGCTGAGGAGTTCCAGAGCTCCAAGAGCCGCCACTGCCAGTTCCAGTGCTCCAAGAGCTGGCACTCTCCGTGTTCCAAGTACCCGCACTGCTAACTCCAGAGCTGCCGGCGTTCCAGGTGCTGCCACTGCCAGGTCCGGAGCTCCCGGGGTTCCAAGCGCCCGAGCTTCCAGGTCCGGAGCTCCCGGGGTTCCAAGCGCCCGAGCTTCCAGGTCCGGAGCTTCCAGGTCCAGAGCTCCCAGGGTTCCAAGCGCCAGAACTTCCAGGTGTGGAGCTCCCAGGGTTCCAAGCGCCAGAGCTTCCAGGTCCAGAGCTCCCAGGGTTCCAAGCACCTGAGCTTCCAGGTCCGGTGCTCCCAGGGTTCCAAGCGCCCGAGCTTCCAGGTCCGGAGCTCCCAGGGTTCCAAGTGCCAGAACTTCCAGGTGTGGAGCTCCCAGGATTCCTAGGGCTTTCAGGCACTGATCCCGTTCCATGCGATGCAGAGTCTCCTGGGGCATTCCCATCTGTACCAGACCTCTCTAACGTTATTTTCATCTGCTGCGTTTCCATGAGTGCCTTCCACTCTGCAGGGGCCTTCTGAAGCTGGTGCTTGTACTCCCCAGGAATCATATCTGGAGCTGTGCGCATTTTCAGCAGTGGTAAATATTGCGTATCTCTAGAGGGAAGTAAGTCTTTGGCAATGACTTGTTCAAGTTGCTTCTGCTGATCTTCGTAGTACTTTAGATCTGTCCTACGTTCTAAAGCCCTACTGCACGACCCTTGGCAAGATCGGATCTTAATATCAATGTCCACCTAGAGAGAGGGGAAGAAAGATAAAGAAAAGAGGCAGATATAAATAAGGAAAATTATGTCTATTGAGTTCTTCGCATTTAATTTAGTTTTTGAAAACTGGTTTCATTTCTTTACTTGGAGACCTACCAATCAATTCTGTTTTTCATTTATGTCATACCCTCAGTGAAGAGATGTGGGTATTGTAAGGTTTGCCTGGATAAGCAACAGGAGCTATTTGGATTCATCTTAGTCTTAAAATAGATAAAGAGTAAGGTACTATTCCCTCTGAAAGGAAACACTAATGAATTGAGCCTCAGTGAGACTCAGATTGAAGATTCAGAGGCACAGTGGTGTCAGAGCTTTGCAACAAGACAAGCAGGGATTTAATATTTGCTTTTGAAACTTACTGTCTATATATCCTTGGAAAATGTACTTAATATCACTGAGCTTTTTTTTTTTTTTCATCTGTAGAGTGGGGAAATAATACCTGCTTCATAGTCGGATAATGGATATAACACCTTGCTCTACATACAGTAGACATTCAATGAATTTGCTTCCTGCTCTTCAAAAACAAGGAAATTCTGGTGGCAGAGCCACAAAGTTACTCACCTCCAGTCGTTTCATATCTATCAGTTGATCCCTGACATTTTTCTGCAGAAGTTGGATATGCTGTACTTGTTCCAAGACTTTGCGCTTCAGGATCTCAATTCTGCTTCTCAGATCTTCTGACACTTGGCTAAATGTATTATCATTGTCTGAAAAAAGAAAATATGGATGTTGAAGTATCCGCCAAGTGCTTTGCTTATAATAGCCAGTAAAGAAGGAAACTTGCTTATAAATATCCTTCCCTTTTAACAATAATTTGTTCTCTGGACATTTTATTTGCGTGTTCCAAATCTGTTAGGCATTTTTGGACAATGTTATGTCCTTTAGTCATCCATGGCTGTCAGTCAAGATGCCCTACTAGCAGTTAGTAATTCAAATAGATGCAGAAGAAAAAATTTGGAATTTTAAAGATGTCATTAGGAGATTAAATAGTTTGATCACATTTCAATTATTTCATCATATCCTTAGCCAAGAGACTTAAACATATTCATGGATTTTCTTACTGAGAAGTTTTTCTTCCAACCTATCCATTTGAAATTGTTCCTAAGCTTTTTTATTTACTTATTTATTATTATTTTTTTTTAGGTCAACATGATCATTCACTTGCCATTATTGTGGTTGCACCATTGGCATTAAATTAGTTAAGTGTCTTCTAAAGATATAGAGAATTACAGCAAGGCTTCAGTAACTGGAGCCTCAGTAAACTTGCTTCCCACGCCCAGAGGAAATCGAGTGTTTCCTAGTCCTAAGGCTTAGTCATAGTCCTATGAGAAAGAACATGGCTCTATATTTTGAATTAACCAAACCAAACAAAACATAAAGAGCTTGGTGGAGTCTGTGGATTGAACTCCTAACTCCATCACATGATAGCTTTGTGTCTTTGGTTGAGTCTCATGATCTCTGTCTCCTCCTCTGTAAGATAGAAACAAAAATATCTACTCAAAAGGTTGTGCTCATCTTATTTTCAGTATATACTCTTAAAAAAGAGCACACTTAAAGTCTACTCTTCACTACCAAATTCTGACTTTGTGACTTTAAACAATTCTAAGCTAACCTTTTTTATGTTATAAAAATAACAAAAAGAAGCCCCTCCTTCAAATTTAGGAATATCATAAAGGCACGTGTTTCCATCTTAAGTACTTTGGGATGAAATTGAAGTTGCTATAAGGAGACAGAATATTTATTTAGGGCTATTGTTGTTTTGTTGTGTGCTCTAAAGTGAAAGCACCAAATCTGTAATGCTTACTGTTACCGGTGGCAAAATCCCCTCTCACGAGTTCCATTACATTCCCTGTCAGTAAACTGGAGTCCTTATTGTTCTTCTGATAATCAAATAGTGAATTCTTGAGCTTATTAATTCTGTTTGTAAAATCTTGATTGACTTCATCGATTAACCCTTTCATCCTGCAGCCAGAAGGGCATTTGTAGTTCTGGAAGTGAAGAGAAAAAAAATTACATTAAGGGTCTGTATCTTGGATCCAGTATAATTTTGAAGGTTTCCATGCAGCCCCCGTTGCTCCCCCCCGCCCCCCACCCCAATATCTTTAGATCATCTATTGACTTAAAAGTAGTTTAAGAGGACTAGTCATAGGTTGTAGAGAAATACTGGAATGAGGGTTCACTTAACCATAAAATAGCCACCAGAAAATCTTGAGGCCTGAACATGCAACTAAAATCCAATCTGTTAATCCCACTAATGACCCAGAGTTTGAGAGGTAATTTAAATAGTGCTTTCAGAGTGAAGTTGCTTTCCATTTGTCTTCTTTAATTTGGCATGTAATGAGCTATTAGATTATTTCCCACTGGAAAAGTTTTCTGGGACCTACTGGGCCAGCCTGTGCACAATTCTAGCCCCACAGGGAAATATTCTCCCACTCCCTATGCCAACTGCTCACCCAGTCTTCATCAGAGCAGAAGGGCCAGTCTGTCTCTTTGCACACAGAGTGATGTCCTTCCACAATTCTTGGGCCACGCACACCTCCTCCTTCAGCTATAAATTCACCTTCCTGGACATCTCCAGTCTTTAAGGATTCATTCATACACACAAAAGAGAACAACATTAGGCAGATAGGGGAAGACACCAACATGCCTGTAAATCCCAATTAGGGGGAAGGTTCTTACAGAGATTAAGAACACCAGTTTGGGGCATCTGCAAGCTTCAGAAATCAGGCTTTCTTCGATTTTGACCGAAAACCCTAATACCCATTTCATGGAGTTGCGGGAATTAAAGGAGATAAGGTGAAGACGTTTTTTAACTGTGTTTGAGACAAAACAAGCATTTAATAAATGGTAGGAGTTTTAAAGGATTTATTATGTAAGGAAAATTATTTGAATCTACAAAATTAGTTAAAATTTACATTTTCATTATGAGTAATGTCTACAGATAGAAAGGTAATTGAAAAATTCAGAGTTCTTTATCCTGTAATTTCTGTTTCAGTAGGAAAAAAACAAACTATCTTAGCTTAGTGTCTCCTTCAAGTTTCTACTTTGACCCTATGGGTCTATTATTTGAGCAAGTACATACCAAAGATACAAAGACGGCCAATTCAGACTGGGAAATGTTTTTTAGGTTATCCACTCATGTAATAAAACTTCCTTTTTATTTGTAAAGAAAAAGAGTAGACTGAAAACAAAAATAATGGTCCATAGCTGACTTTTTGAATACCTTCTAATTAAAAATATAGATTTCTAAAAATTTTCTATTGTGATCTATGAGATAAAATAGGACATAAAAATATTCTTCCAGGGGCGCCTGGGTGGCTCAGTTGGTTAAGTGACCGACTTCGGCTCAGGTCATGATCTTGCAGTTTGTGAGTTCGAGCCCCGCGTTGGGCTCTGTGCTGACAGCTCAGAGCCTGGAGCCTGTTTCGGATTCTGTGTCTCCCCCTGTCTCTGCCCCTCTCCTGCTCATGCTCTGTGTCTCTCTGTCTGTCAATAATAAATAAACATTTAAAAAAATATATTCTTCCAACAGGACTTTGTATCAGTTGACATGGGTTTTAAGTTTTAACTATGTTTATTTTGTATCACCCACTTACAAGGATTTTGCTATAACTATTTTAATCTCAGATAGTTTATTCTTTTTTTTTTTTAATTAATCTCTACACCCAACCCTGATATCAAGAGACACATGCTCTGCCTACTGAGCCAACCAGGTGGCCCAGAGATAGTTTATTCTTATAATTAGTTAATATTTGCTGTCTCATTTAAAAAATACTCTAATAATAATGATAATAATTCAAGCAATCAAGGACAGTTTATATTAAGGAACAAGTATAATCTCTTTGTTTAAGAAATAAAATTATAAATTCAAATATACTTCAAAATAAAATGGTACAACAATAAATACAGGCAAAAATTAAGTATTTATGCCAATAGGTAAAAATAACCAAAAACGTATGCATTATCCGAAATAACCATGTTTGCAAATGAGGTTAGTCTTATTTTCCATAAAATTTTTTACTTATTAGTTTACTATAAGGAAGAGAATTAAGTTAGAATCCCTCTTTAGTTTTTTCTACTCTGGTAACAGGATATGAGTGGTGAAGAGAAAGAAATAAATTGGAATAATTCATAGCCTGAAAGCAACAAAGTGTCTTAAACACATTTGTCACGTTTTTATGAGACCAAAGTGTTTCAAAAGCTTTTAAATTGAAGTCTTCTGTTCTATAGATCTCTGGAGTCAAACTTTAGAAGTTATTGCAATATTTAATAACTATTTTAAAAGATTGCTTCCCAAAAAGCATCTTGCCTTCTCAGTTACTCTCTTGTGATTTTGCTATGTCATATGTTTTCAAAGACAACTAATTTGCTTTTCTTTTTTTCTCAAGAAACATAAAAACCACCTTTCAGAAAAACTATATTAAACCACTGTTCTGCTTATTATGGACAAATAGCAATAAATTAACAATTAGGTTTTAACAACTCTTATCAGAGGAATGTTTTGTTCTGTTAACTAGCATTAACTATCCTAAGTCTTTATTGGAACAAAGATGGCAAAGATTTCTTCCCTTCAAACAAACAATGTTGTAAGACTGTGTTTTACAGATGCTAGAGTTTCCCCTATGAATTTCTGTACTTTGGTCCAGCTAAGCCTCCCTCTTACTCTTGAGGTCTCCAGCTCATCTAGGAACTTGCCTCCATGGCCTAAAACTGACAAAGCTAACAGTGTGTTAGCATACATAAGCGTGCTAGGACACACAGTGTGTGAGGACATACATAAGGCTGACTTAGACCTGCAAGTTCTTTGTGGAATAAATACCAGAGAGAAAACAAGAAGAGAAAATAAAGGTGACCATACCCAGACTGTGCCCACCACACTCAGGGCCAGGCAAAAGATCTTCAGGGAAAACATCTTTTCTAAGGGTGGGGCTGAGTCTTGAGGAGCACTCCCGCTGAAAGAAAGGAGGACAGCTTCCACTCCTAGTTCCCATCGTATTTAAATCTGCAAGGAGGTCTGATTAATCATTATCTTCGTCCTGTTTAGACAGTCGATATGCACTCCTACATCCCTTGCTCCTTCTCTAAGGTTGGTGTCCTAGAAGTTCTTGCTCAATTCTCCCAAGCTTGTTTGCTTTTGATAAGTTGTTGCCAAGGTAGAAGCAATTCCAGGATGATCTCACATTCCAGGAACAGGATGACTTCAGAAATGCAAAAGGAAACATAGGAAACCGTACCTCTATACTTGAGACTTGAAAAAGTACGGAGAGTGGCTGAGGCAGACTAGCAGTAGCCTGTTGTGAACAGAGTTGGCAAATGATATTTTGCTTTATGTAGGAAATATGGTTGGATGATCTGACTTTTAAAAAATTACTTTGGTGACAGGCTGTCCCTGAAGTCCTTGTGTAAGTTACCTTGAACAGATTAGTTTCCTTCATCGAAAATGGTTAAGACAGTAGCCCCTGGAGCCAAACATCTTAGGTCCATAATCTCAGTTACACCATTTCCCAGCTCTGTGCTTTTGGACAAATTACATGTTTTTATGAAGAATAAATGAGTTAATCCTTGTAAAGCCCTCAGAGCAGTGATTGCCACACAGTAAGTACTGGGTAAATGTTAACAATTATTGAAGAACATAAAGTGCATGAAAAATATCATTTCCTTTCTGTGTCTGTTCCTTTGGACCTGTCAGTTTACTTTCCCGGCTCTTCTCTTCATGTGAAAGTTTTCCGTGGCCAGTTTTAGCAAGCAAAAAAAACCAGGATACCCAGTTAAATTTGAATTTCAGATAAACAACAAATGCATTTTAAGGTAAGTGTGTCCTGTGCAATATTTAGGATGTATTTATACAAAAAAAAAAAGTTTGTTGTTTATCAGAAATACATATTTAACTGAGCATCCTGTCATTTGTCTGATAAGCCTACCTTGCCTCAAATTGTGCTTCCTATGTGAAGTCAATTCTGATAATAGTAATAGTTAATATTTATTGAGTGTTTGCTAAGTGCCAGGCACTGTGCTAGAAAACACTTTACAGTGTACCTGATTTCATCTCTCCAATTGAAAGCCATTTCTTGAGGTGCCTGGGTGGCTCAGTCAGTTGAATATCCAACTCTTGGTTTCAGCTCAGGTCATGATCTCACAGTTCATGGGATTGAGCCCCTTAGGTTCAAAAGAAAATTAAGGGAAATTATAAACTACTCAGATTGTGGGTAGATCTTAACATAAAGTTGAATGAAAAAAATAATAAATACAATGAAGACCTTAGCAGTGTTTCTCTCTTTTTTTTTTTTTTTTGTAGTTTTTTTTTAAATTCATTTATTTATTTATTTTTTATAAACTTAAAAAAAAAAGAAATCTACTCATGAGAACATTAAAAAAAAAAAAAAAAAAGCAATCTCTTGTTCTTCCATAGTGCAATACTTAGAGGGGACCCTAGAGTCCCATCCAGGTTTTGGAAGGCAGTGATTCTATGGAATGTTGTACTCATAGGCAATGACTGAACTGGCAAAATGCCAAGCATGGATAGAAGCTGGAGGCTTGACCTCTTTAGATGATTTTGTGTGCTTATTGAAAGTGTTCCACTTGGGAGGTGCGCATAGTCTATGGAAGTGAACACCCTGGTGGGCTTCAGGTGACTTAGTTGAACACAACCTAATTGAAAGTAAGTTAAGAGAAAACAGTCTGACTGAATGCCACGGCTCTGGGCCACATCAGGGCATTTCCAAGGCACCACCTTTAGCTTTTAGCCTTGCTGTTCCACAGTTCCCTCAAGTATCTGCACATCCAGGGCTCTTCTCAGATGACACCTTCTCAGAGAGACCTTCTTTTTTTTTAATTTTTTTTTCAACGTTTATTTATTTTTGGGACAGAGAGAGACAGAGCATGAATGGGGGAGGGGCAGAGAGAGAGGGAGACACAGAATCGGAAACAGGCTCCAGGCTCTGAGCCATCAGCCCAGAGCCCGACGCAGGGCTCGAACTCACGGACCGCGAGATCGTGACCTGGCTGAAGTCGGACGCTTAACCGACTGCGCCACCCAGGTGCCCCGCCCCATCAGAGAGACCTTCTTTAACTAGCTAACACAAAGAGCAGCCGTACCATTAACCCAGTTTTGTTTTACTTCATCATATTTTATCACTACAGGATAATGTATATTTGGGAAGCTATTTGTCTATGTCTCCTTCGCACTAAGCTTCATGAGGCCAAGGCACATTGCCTAGTGCAAGGTCTGGTGGAGAGTAAGTACTAGTAAGTATTTGTTAGAGGAATGGAAGGCTGTCACAGCACAGTATGGCAGAAGAATAATGGCCTTTGCAGAGAGTGAGATCTGGATTCTAGCTAAGTGACATGGACAAACTAAATTCTCTGAGCAGTTTACTTATCTGTAAGATGGGGATGGCAATATTTATATTGCAGAGTTGTTTTGAAGATTATATAACATGGCATATATATAACATGTTGGATGTACACAGTAGGAGACCCAGAAATGGTAGCTTTTATTGTTCCTAGAATGTCCTAGTGCCACAGAATTGAAAGTTCCCGTGTTGTCTCTCCAGTACCAGAATTCCATAACCAGGCCCTTTTGTAGGACTGCAGGACTGGGCACCAACCACGCTGGGCCCTCCACCCATGTAATATAACCTACGGAGAAGCAGGTTTTGCTTCACCAGGAAGCCATGCAGACAGACAGACAACAAATAATACAAGGAGTACCATTTTTTTTTTATTAAAAATTTTTTTAATGTTTATTTTTGAGAGAGAGAGAGAGACAGACAGACAGAATGTGAATGGGGGGGCGGGGAGGCAGAGAGAGAGGGAGACACAGAATCTAAAGCAGGCTCCAGGCTCTGAGCCTGATGTGGGGCTAGAACCCACAAACTGTGAGATCATGACCTGAGCTGAAGTCGGATACTTAACCGACTGAGCCACCCAGGCATCCCAAGGAGTACCATTTTTTAATTTTTTTTTTCAACGTTTATTTATTTTTTTTTGCGACAGAGAGAGACAGAGCATGGACGGGGGAGGGGCAGAGAGAGAGGGAGACACAGAATCGGAAACAGGCTCCAGGCTCCGAGCCATCAGCCCAGAGCCTGACGCAGGGCTCGAACTCCCGGACCGCGAGATCGTGACCTGGCTGAAGTCGGACGCTTAACCGACTGTGCCACCCAGGCGCCCCTTATGTTTATTTTTATAAACATTGAGAGACAGAGACAGAGTGCAAGGCAGAGAGCGAGAGGGAGACACAGAATCTGCAGCAGGCTCCAGGCTCTGAGCTGTCAGCACAGAGCCTGACCAGAGGCTCAAGCTCATAGATCAGGAGATCATGACCTGAGCTGAAGTCAGACACTTAACTGACTGAGCCACCCGGGTGCCTCTCTGTTCCACCAGTTTTTACACTAACGTGTTTATTTCTGTTCCAGGATCCTAGCCAGGATACAACATTACATTTAGTTGCCACTTTTTAGTCAACTTTTGTAACCATTTCTTAGTTTGTCCTTGTTTTTCATGACATCGACTGTTTAGAGGAGTATATTCTGGTATACTGGTAGTATTTTGTAAACTGTTCTCCACCTCGAGTTTCTCTGCTGTTATTCTCAGTAATTTTTTGTTTAATTTTATCTAAGCAAAAATTTACCCAAATGCGTTCTTCAAACTGCCTTGGTGTTACTGTAGAAAGACCCATTTAAAATAGGTTCCAATAGGAATCACCAAGAATTAAATTGCTCTTGATAATTAAATTTACTCATACTTTTCATATAATTTCTTGCTATGGAACATCTAAGTTCCTTACAAATGCTATTTCCCCAGATCTCAATAGATCATTATTAAATCAGTACCAACTGATACATCTTGTTTGCTAATCTCTAACAGAACCACAGTGAAATCGGCAGAGAAGTGTGCCAAATTTAATGGATTTAAGGTGTATGACATTAGGATGAAACCATGTTGGTGATATTAACACATCAATTGATTATTCATTTGTATAATGGTTTAACTTTTCAAAAATAGTATTTATATACTTTAATGCATGTTCAAGGCAAACAATTTGATACATCCAGTAAAATTTAGTAAAGCACATCATAAGTAAAATTAATTTATCTTGAAAATGAATTATTTAATTGATAAACACAGTCAAAAAGTGAGAAGGAGTAAAGCAATGGGAAAAATTCAGGGGCCTCATTTTCACTCATCCTTCTCCCTTCCCCTCCCTTCCTCCCTCCTTTCTTTTCATTCTCTTTCTTCCTCCCTCTCTGCTTCACTCACACATACACACGTGTCACACATACACACACTCAGAACTACTTTAGTGGAAACTTGATTAACAGTGCTTAAGCAGAAGACTGTGAGAATAATGCATTAGAACATAACAAAGAGAGAATTATTAATCTATTATTGGAACGTTATAAAATTTACTTTCAAAAATACCAAGAAACTATTCAATTACATGGCTATTAATCTGGAAACAGTTCAATTTTAACAAATAAAGCGGATTTCTTTCCTGGCTAAGTAGATTAAGGAGAAAGGCAGTGTGACAGAATCAAAGATCAAGGAAAGTTCTTCCCCTGCCCCCTCCTCCGTTTTATAAACCCAGTTCAGAATCATTTCTGTGTGTTTAAGGAAATCCCCATCTTTTCTCTAGAGCTATAATTGCTAGGGAAACTATTTGGGACCATCAGGGTACTGATAAGTTCCAAAAGTAAAAGTGCCATTAGTTACTCCTACATGTTATCATCAACTCATTCACCTTTCACAGTAAACAGCTTGGTTAAAAACAAACTTTTGCAACAGCCCTGAAATGCAGGAGACAGAGAAGATCAGATACACAAAGCTAAGCAGCCTTGCCAGTGTTTTCCAGTGACTCCTTTATAGATTAGTCACTGCTGTAAAACCTGAGGCAGAGGACCCGAAAGAGTATTGTGAAGTACCAGAATTGCCTAAATTTTTACAATCCAAGGGTTTCAAATTTTAGAAATTAATTTTAGTACTTTCTAACTGTGCATTTAATATTGTTTTGATAAAATATGTCCTGTCAAAGCAACATTGTCTTCTGGTTATTAGGACAATAATAAATGCACACAGATTCATACAGATTTATGCTAGAAGACATAGCGAATATTTTTCAGAAGCATCTTGAATTTTTAGACCTGAATTAAACCAGATATCTTAAGGAACATTTATACAAAATGTAACAGAAAGTAATGCAGAGATGATTCTCTGCTCTGTATTTTAACAGTACTTTGAATACACATCACAGATTTTTTCCTTTCGTGTTGTATTAGGTTAAACCATGGGAAACTGCACATATTTATCATTTGGACCTACAAAAATGGCAATTTTATATGGCTTAACTTCTTAGCTACATATTGATTTCCTCACCGATTTTAGGTACAATACTATACACACGTCATTTGCCTTTCTATTTCAAGAACACAGCATGCAGGGCTGACAAGTCGTAGGCAGGCAGTAAATGGTTATTACAGTTAAACAAATGAAGGAATAAGTGAACTGCTTTGAGAATTCAATACACGTAGAATAAACGCGTGAAGAAAGAAATGTTCTCTTACTTCCCTGGGATATAGCCCAGGGAAGGACAAATATCTCACTCAAAAGAAAGCTGAGGATTTGTCTTGTTTTGTTTCGTTTGTACTTGTTATGTTTACACAATGGCTATATATGTTACTCTTCACGCGTAAGTTTTGATAGCTCAGAGCCTGTAGCCTTCTTCGAATTCTGTGTCTCCCTCTCTCTCTGCCCCTTCCCACTCATGCTCTCTTTCTCTCTCTCAAAAATAAATTTTACCAAAAAACGTTAAAAAATGAAAGCCCTGAAACCTAATGACAGCTGTAGAATTTCTATTCTTTTTACATACATTATATACCATTCCAGGCCTGCCAGATGTTACAGGATAGCAAATATATGAATCCCTGCAATTAAATAATTGTAATTTGTGGAATATAATATTAATTTCAAGAGGATAAATAATCCCTCTCATTGGTGTTAAAAAATTAGGATATAGTCATCTCTGGGAAAAATACAATACTATAGAAGTTATGGCTTAAGAAATGAAATTTCTCAGATTTTGCCCACAATTTATATACTTGTAAAGACAGCCTTATTGTCACATGCTTTTAAAAAATGGTACTCCTGGGGCGCCTGGGTGGCGCAGTCGGTTAAGCGTCCGACTTCAGCCAGGTCACGATCTCGCGGTCCGGGAGTTCGAGCCCCGCGTCAGGCTCTGGGCTGATGGCTCAGAGCCTGGAGCCTGTTTCCGATTCTGTGTCTCCCTCTCCCTCTGCCCCTCCCCCGTCCATGCTCTGTCTCTCTCTGTCCCAAAATAAATAAATAAACGTTGAAAAAAAAATAAATAAACATAAAAAAATTTATAAAAAAACTGGTGGAACAGAATAAATAGCGTGTGACAGGTAGGGAATAAGAACTACTAGAGTTGGTTTCTTAGTTTTGACAAATGAATCATGGTAATGTCCGGTGTTAGCGTTAGAGGAAACTGGGTGACAGGTACAGGGGACTGACTGTAGTGTCTTTGTAACTTTCCTGCAAAAAAATTACAAAATAAAATTATAAAATTTATAAAAGTTATTACAAAAGAAAAACATTGCTAAAAAATAACAGCAAAAAACATTAAAATTTTAAAATTATATTTCCAGACTTAAATGACGTTGGATTCAAATCCCATGCAGCAATACCAATCTTAGCAGCAAGAAAACAAAACAAAACAAGATAAAAAATTTGTTTTTGTTTTTATTTCTGAAGCAATTTCATGTGTTCTCTCATTTGACCTTTACCATAGCTTTGTGATGTAAGAAGAGCAAGTTAGGAAGGAAAACATTGCCAGTCCAAGGTCTCTTAAACGTTAGGTCAAATTTTTTTTTAAAGTCACACTTTAACTATTTGCCCCTGAGGGTTTGAAAGAGCCACTTTCATCACAGAGTGGAATCTGCCCTGCTGTGTTTATTGAGGGGAAGTCAACACTTAGATTTATTTAGGGAGGTTTCCCATCCACCGCAGGTCATTTTGTGCTTTCAAAGTTGCCAGGAAAAGAAAACCCGCGAGAGGACCTGGGAAATGAGAGTGAGGGCCAAGAGTACTGGATTCTGGATTTGGGAAACTCATTTTTGACCTAGTTGTAAACCTGTTTAAATATCATGATCCAGAATTTATCTCAGTTTGTACCTTCAGATATTTCCCAATTAAACTGAAATAAGCAAGAGCTTGAAACTGTGCCAGACAGCCTTCCCAAAGTCTTTCAAACCCGACACAGAGGAGTGTTCTACAAGTCAGTGGTCAAACCTACTATGAGTACTCATAGTTGGCCATGGCTATCGGGCCATTGGGATCAAGGCTTATGTTTATGAGGCTGATGACTGTATGTCTTTAGTTTGTTTGTTTTTCTCCTTAAGAGAAAAAATATTAATACTCTTCTGGTGTGTAGACCATTGTTGGAGAATGACTATGATTTATGTACACTCTTATGGGATCAATTAATTCTCTGATAATTTCCTCTGTCCCAGAATAATTAGTGACTCTCAGAAGAACCAATATCAAGGAGCACCTGGCTGGCTCAGTCTGAAGAGCTTGCAACACTTGATCTTGGGGTTATGAGTTCAAACCCCACACTGGGTGTATAGATTACTTAAAAATAAAATCTCAAAAAAAAAAAAAAAACAACTAAGAACTAATACCAAGACTATGTTCTCTGACCATAATGCAATAAATCTAGATATTAATTAAAAGTAGATAATTTTTAAAAACCAAGTAATATTCACTTTATAACCCTTGGGTTCAAAAGAAAATTAAGGGAAATTATAAAATACTCAGATTGTGGGTAGATCTTAACATAGAGTTGAATGAAAAAAATAATAAATAAGTGAAGCAGTGTTTCTCTTTTTTTTTGTAGTTTTTTTTTTAAATTATTCATTTATTTATTTTGAGAGAGAGAGAGAGAGAGAACACGAGCAGGGGAGGAACAGAGAGAGAGAGAGAGAGAGAATCCCAAGTAGGCTCTGTGTTGTCAGCACAGACCCTGATGTGGGGCTCGAACTCAAAAACTGTGAGATCATGTCCTGAACCAAAATCAAGAGCTGGACACTTAACCAAGTGAGCCAAAGGACCATTTTATTAAATATCTAAACAATCACAGACCTATTAGATTATAAAATGAAATAAAAATAATTACTAGAAAAATGAAATTTAAAAAAGGATGTAAAAAATATAGGCCCAAATTTCTATTATTAGATTCCAAAGATATAAAATTACATTTCAGTGACTATAATCAGAGCAAAGATAATATAGGAAAAAATGTTTCTACATTAGAAAATCCTTAATTTTTCTACCTATCTTAACATGGACCAGTCACAAAGAATTTGGGGACCAGCCAGATAATACTAATTTATAACACAGTGCCTTTTATATAATTTAAAAATACATAATACAAAAGAATAATTCATGATTTATAAGAATGTATGCAAATAAACACATCAAATGTATTGAAATAATTGTCTATTAAGGAGACAAATGGAAGAAAAGGAAGTTTGAATAAAAGAATCAATCAAAAGAATGACCCAGCACAGATGAATGAGAATAGTGTACCAAGATTATGATTAACTCAGTCTCTGCCTCTGAGGGATATACACGCCCCCCCAAAAGATACCTGAAACAATCTTTTCCATATTCTTGGTCTCTTTATCACCAACTTATTATTATCCATCTACTTTATCTCCTCTTACTATTTTTAATTCTTTCCCCTTCCCCAAACACTCTTTTGGAGCTACATCAAACTGATAAAAAACCATCAAGGAGCTATATTTTCCACAGGGTTACATGTGTACTTTGTTTTTCACTCTTATCAGCTGAATAACCAAAGCTCTCTACCATAAATACTTTGGCTAGTTTATACTGGTTAGAGTCCAGAGTCAAAAAGTTTAGATCTGGTCAAGTTGTCTATACTTAATATTCTTCCTTTCTCATTCATTTTCAACCCACCTACAAATCTGAAACATAATCTTTACAACTACTAAGCATAAAGAGAATTGAAAAAAAAAAAGCTACAGCACTTCAGAGGTAGATTTGAAAATCTTGATATTTGTTCATGAATGGTTATTCCAGCCTGTTAATGAAAGAACTCTGCCTTGTAGTTTCAGGAATGGAAGTCATGGTATCAGCACACCTGTACAAGACCTTCCTTTTTGGAAGCTTCCCTCTGCAGGGTTTTCAAACGGTGGGACCATGCATGTTTGCTTTGCACTTAGCCTGCCTATTTTGCAGTGACCTGAATTTTTGCATGTCTGGGAAAGGGTTGAGTAAGTCACCTAATGATTTGAGCTGTGAAGAAAAATAATCTTTGTCTGTGAAGCCTCAAACTCTTCGTTTCACTTAAAAGTAGACTTTTTAAGGTTTGTCAAGATAATCCTTTCTATTTCTATTTATTTGTGGAGACATCATCCAACTGAGTCTGGAAGTATTTTTAATGCTTTATTTCTGAAGCCGTAGCCCTTTGATAATTACCATCGAATATTAGTAACTAAACAAATAGGATTTTGTAGTTCATCTGTTTGTCTCGATCTCATTGGGTTTTAAAATTAACTTTAAATTTAATATGTACTCATTATAGCAAATCAAACAACACAGAGATATATACAGAGAAAGTTAGAATCCCTTCTCTACCAATCAGTCAGCCCCCCTCTAACAACCATTGCCGGTTTATTCAACATGCAGACCAATACGTATTTGGGACACTCCCCAAAACAGGGAGCTCTGAAATGTTTTTGAAAGAATGTTATAATTGATATTTTAGAAGAAGCACTGAGTAAGTGATCATTTGACAAATCAGAAAAGATTTTGGACTTCCTTATATGTATTTTGTGTTCTAGTATGTTTATTAAATTTTACATTAGATTGGTTGGGGAGAATAAATATGTACAAAGAATATATACATGTCAAGATTACATTTTGTTCAAAATGTATGCATAGATACTTTTTACATAATTATTCTAGAATTTTTTTCATCTTAAAATTTCACTTATTTTGTAAATGTTTCCATGTTTATACAGAGATATTATACTTATTATGTAATCATTGCATTCGATTCTATTGTACTAATAAATCATCTTGTTCATTCTTCCACTGTGAAATATTTTCTAAATGTTTCACTTATTAGCTATATGGCTATATTATATTTCTCTACATGGCTATTCTTCAAAAATATTTTTTTGGGATAAATCACTGAGGTGATATTATTGCAACAAAACTTACGGTATTAATCAACTCTTCTCATCTATGACCACATTGCTCACCTAGAGAATTTTATAGATTCACAAAGGGAATGCAGTCTTGTATGCATTCTGAGTGTAAAAGTAGTTTGAAGCATGACAAGGTGGGAGCAGGCAACGTTGACGGCAAGATGGAGGAGAGGAAGGAGATGATTGCCATTATGCTGACAGGAGATGTTGTATGTCCCAACTAACATGGTGGCAGGGGATATAGAGAAGGAAATGAAAATAACAAATATTTAGCAGGTGGATTTGGCAGACTTGATGGTATGGGGGAGGAAGAACAAGGAAGACTGGAAGAGGAGTCGCTGGGTTTTTTGGAACTTGAGAACTGGATGGAATAGAACAGGTTTGGGAGGAAGAAAAATACCACTGTGTGCAGTATCCCCACTATCCAGAACCGTGGCTAGTACAGAGAAGGCATTCAGTAAATGTTAACTGAATGAATGCTTCAGGCATACATAAATGAATGAGTGTTGCAAACAATGAATCAATTTTCTTATCCCAAAGCCTCACAGGTATTTGGTTGTATACCTAGAAGTTGACTTACTGTTTTTAACTCCTCATTAGGATATTTAAAAATCAGGACTCATGGGGCACCTGGGTGGCTCAGTTGGTTAGGCAACTGACTTCTGCTCAGGTCATGATCTCACAGTTCGTGATTTCGAGCCCCATGTCGGGCTCTGTGCTGACAGCTCAGAGCCTGGAGCCTACTTCAGATTCTGTGTCTTCCCCTCTCTCTACCCCTCCCCTGCTCACACTCTGTGTCTCTCTGTCTCTCAATAATAAATAAATGTTAAAAAAATAAAAATAAATAAAAATAAAAATCAGAACTCATGAAAACAAGGAAGTGAGAGAATTAGGAAAGAAATTGTGGAAAGGAAGAAAATCCAAAGCCAAAGCTGAGGACTACAGAACAACTGGATCTTCCTCTCATAAAATCAGTTACTTTCCGTGGTCAACTTTATGCCAACTTATATAGACTTTGCTATTCCTTACAGAAAGCTGCCAGTTCCTATCTCTGGCTGCTAAAACCTCAACATCCCAGGATTCAGCATGAAGTCATGGCTCCATTCCACTCACCTCGTCAGTTACTAGGGAGGGACAGAGCGGAGCATGCCCTAAAGCTCTCTGTTCTGAGTCACATGCAGTCCTCTCAGGGTGGCCACATCTAGCTGCAGGGTCTGCAACTAAACGTTTTTTCTGGGATAATTGCCAAACAGCCTTATATGTCCAGTTGTACTTTGGGTACCATGAACTTTAGTTATGTGATGGTGACTTGTGCTTATGTTCTTATACCAAATTTTGTCACTTAGGCTTACTGTATTCTCCTATAATTGTCTTATATCCCCTGGAGGACAAAAGCCATGATTTCTATTTTCTTCATAACTACCTAAGAGTCAAGATAAGGTTCAGCATACACTAAGAACTCAGCAACTACTGATGATTGCCCAACTGGAATTACTGAATTGGAGGAAAGTGATGGTTTTTCATGATCAATAAAAGATACCATGTATCTAGTCTTAGGAAACAAAATGTTTATTGAAATGACATGTAGATAAATTATCATCAGCATAAAACTGTTAGTGGAGTTCTCAACATGGGTTCTTCCTTACTCTTACAATGAAGTGAGGCTTTGCAAGTCCATTGTCCCATAGGAAAAATATTTTATTTCTCTGTTCAGATAAAGTCCTTTTAAAAAAGCAAATCACTTTTGAAATGGTCTTTTAAATGTCTCCAACCTAAGACCAAAACAAAAATACATTAAAAAGATATAATTCTGTCCATTTAAAAAGAAGAATTAAAGATGGATGATTTGGGGTTAATAAACATGGAAAAGATACTTAGGCCTTTGAAATGCTAGAATTTACTCTGATTTTATTCATATATACTAAAATATTTAAGAAATAATAAAAACAAAAAATCAAGACAAAATGACATGTTATCATTAAAATTCAAAATTTGGCAATAATTTTATTATTATAGATTTAGGAAATAAGCTAAAATGTTATCTTCTTAAACACATTTTAAACAACTCTGAGCTCAGTAATTTGGGAATATACTCCAAAGTGAGTGTTAATTTCCATTTAAGGCTAAATACTCTTAATAAAAGACTTAAAATTAATAAATAGGGTAAGAAAAACGAAACTTTCAGAAAAGTTTCTGAAACTAATAGAAATTAACAGTTAATTCTCAGGATAAAACGATTTAGTCATTATTTCAACATGGTGTTCTGGTCCAACCTGTTTGGCTCCCCCAAGATGGTGCTGCTGTCCTTCTCCAATAGATAATCTGTTGAATGGGATTATCTTCATGGTGGTTTTCTTCATGGAATACCACCGGGATTGCCAGGTGGCCCAAATAATGCCATTATCATAACCATTAGGAGTAGATGTTTTTGAGTAACTGCCACCTAAAATAAATTGTAGATGTACATATAATTACTCTTGATTATCCTTACCTCAGAAAGTCTATAAAGAATGGTTTATTACAAAATACATTGTCACTTACATCAAATTTATAGTGTTATCTACTATCAGAAAAATCCGTAAAAAATCATAAATCCTGATTTACAATTAAAATACACTCTATTATGAATCAACCCCTTATATCTGTATTCTACTTCTTGATCACATCCATACATAAATGTATTCCCTTACTAACAGAGCAAGAATCCCAAATTTCCCCAATCTGCCTCTCTTCCTGAGCTTAGCCATCCTGGAATCAGCTATTACTGATCATCTTTCCACAAGCAGGTTAGAATGGCAGCAGTCACAATTCCTGATGAGATGACCTTGAGCCATCTAAAAACACAATTTCACTGGAAAGTACTTTAGAAAACAGTTTTGGAAAGTTATTTTTTTCTCCATTACACAGTGGAGACTACATTGATTTGCCTTCTCCTTGTCCTTGGGCACTAGATCCCATGTGATTTTGTAAAGGATTGTCTGAGTCCAACGCTGGAGTATACCACAAGCTATCAACATGGCTACTCTGAGTCATGTGGATCAAACACCTTCCCTGAGAGGGTCTTCTAATTGCATGGTTTGTAGGTGCAAAGATACGTTTAAAAGTGGGGAGGGGGGGAGAACGTTGTGAAAATCAAAAGATAAAATAGCTTTTTTTTTTTTTTTTTTAATTTTTTTTTTTTTCAACGTTTATTTCTTTTGGGGACAGAGAGAGAGAGCATGAATGGCGAAGGGGCAGAGAGAGAGGGAGACACAGAATCGGAAACAGGCTCCAGGCTCCGAGCCATCAGCCCAGAGCCTGACGCGGGGTTTCAAACTCACGGACCGCGAGATCGTGACCTGGCTGAAGTCGGACGCTTAACCGACTGCGCCACCCAGGCGCCCCAAAAGATAAAATAGCTTTTAAGAGGACTACAAGTCATCTATTGGCTAGCACAGTGCCCAGAGGAGGTAAGATTACTTATCTTAATAGAGCTTTTGGAATTAGTAGGGCCTCCCCAATACATAGTTGTTGAGTAGTAACAATAGTTTATCAGTAAGTCCACTGTTCAGAAGTATTCCAGCCTTCGAGCAAACTACAGCTTGCTACCCCCGGTCTAAAATAAGTGCCTGCACTTCTCGGGCTGTACTTTCCTCTCAAGCTTTCATGGAACTGTGCCCTTACCATTATTTCCCTGATCTTTACTCCATTCCTTTGGACACCTACTCACTGACCACTGGTTATATCTGTCACACAGCTCATGGGAAGCCGCACCAGGCTAATATGTTAACAAGCATAAATATGATAATGTTAGCCCATCCAGATCATACATATGGTAAGTCTAGAAGAAATATCAACCGGGTGGATTTCTTGTAGTGGGGCCAATTTGAGGTATAAGTTTAGTATTATCCAATTCTGGTTTAAAATAAAGAGCTATATAAGAAGCCCCCCAACATCTTTACTAACTATTTCTTATTTTCTTATATCTGTTTTTTACCTTTTATAAAAATATAGACTATACACTAATTCATATATCTAAGGAAGAAATCTATACCTTGGTAATAAACTCCATTGAGGTGGCCAGCATGACACTTGTTCATCCACCAACCAGATCCATCCTGTTCAGCACAATTTCCTTCATACTTGTCATTGTCATTGTCCCAGGTACTGAACTGCATGCCATTGTGGGATGTGAAAAATTTATCACTAGGATCATCGCCAAAATCATAGCCGTCAAAGGCATCTCCAGCATCTCCACCAATAAAGTAGGCATATGTCAGGCGGTATTTGTCAGCTTCAGGTCCCACCCTGAACATGGCATAGTCTGCAGTACTATAAAGAAGGGAATAGAGACATCATATCTTGACCCTCATTAGGACCAAGGGACCTCAGAAGTCCCCTTTTCCATAAGAAAATTGTCTAGAATGTTTAACTTCACTTCGTAAGCCTGAAATGCGCTCATTGAGTCAAATTTTCTGCAAATCTGGCAAGAGGCAATGGATGTGTGAATCAGTTCAGAACTCGTCAACACCACCCAGGATGGGTCTAGAAGCCTTCAAGGCATCCCAATGTAAACTAAAAACATCAGCCATTTTAATGCTTTTTGCCTATAGAGTCCTAATATCAAACTCAGGTGTTTGGATGAATCTAATTTCATGTTTTCCACCTTTATCTAAGTGTTTAGCATTGCACATGGAGTTGTAAACCATAGCAAATGACACTGAGTGATCATTAATTTAATGATCTTGAAGGAACTACACCTCTATTAGTCACTAATATCATCTGAAGGATGAGGTCCTAAAGGGATTTTTCTTTCCCAAGGCAGTGTTGTAGTGGCAAGAAGGAGGGCTTCCTAGAGCATCACATGAATGAAATGGTCCCTGTGTGGCCCACAAAACATAAGCTGTATGATCAGAATCTTCCCCGGGGTGGGGGGGGGGGGAGGGAATTGTGAATAAGGGCCAGAATTCTATGGACTGCAGGAAAGAATGGGCCTTGGTGCATGAATAGAAAATTTCAGAAAATATTTAGCCTCTTTCCTAATCTCCAGTGCTTGGGAAATGGGAGGTGTTCTCCTAAGAGAAGATCTGCTGACTGTGGTAGTTTCTGATGAAAAAAAAAAATTAAAAATACAAGTTTGGAGACAATATATTTCATTATTTTGTAGACGCAACAAAAGTATGAAATATTTTTGTGAATTTTAACTAGGAATACTATGCTCAAAGGTCCCTGATAGCTCTGGGCATAGAGGGGACTTTATGTTACCAAAGGAACTAGAAGATTTAATTTTAAGGTAGCTCATGGATTTGACTGAATTGTCGTTGAACTGCCAGGAAATTTGAAAAGTCTAGATTCAGTTTTCAACCAAAATAGTCATTAGGAGGACAAGCTATAGAGTCAAACTACCTGAGTTCAAATCCAATCTTTACCATACACCAGCAATGTGACCTTGGGAAAGTTAATCTGTAAAATGAGATTAATAATAGTACCTTCCTCATGAAATAGTTATTTGGACTAGATTAAATTGTAATTTCACACTTGATGTCTAGTACATATTAAATGCTCAGCAAATATTAGCTATTATTCTGTATGGTTCCGGGGTAAGTAGATTGTACCAAAACACTACCCATCCTGGATAGGACCTATGTCTTTGAACTGCCCGAGAACCAAACTGACTTCTGAGGACAATGGTTGGATGTGCTCTTTGCATTTGTCAGGCTGTCTTTGATGTTGGTCTATTGATCATTGGAACGTGCACATTCCAGACAGTCTCTACACCAAGAAATAGAAGTCCTTTCTAAACAGTACCTGGTTCTGCCATTCCAGTCCTCCAACTGTATTCTTAATGCATATGGTATGGCAGACTGGGTGCTTATCAAATGAATCTTCTCATTTCCCAGCCAAAATTCTGTGGTTCCAGTAGGAGACAGATGTCCAAATCCTTCTTTATATTGAATCCAATTTTTCTTGAAATCCAAACTGCCATCAAGCCTCTAATTACACAATTGCATGGACAAAAGGGGAGAGTGGATTATCAGTGCACACAAAGAAAATGCTATAAACATCTTGTTGAAAATATGGACGGTATGATTCCACCATTTACTAAGTGAACTTGGGCAAGCTGCCTTAGTTTCCTCACTGGTAAAATTGGAATAATGACGCCTGTTTCGTAGGGTTGCTGCAGGATTACACCAGAGGATTAAGAGAAATACTTTTTAAAAAGAGTGTCTGGTGCACCTAGAGGACTTCAGAACCCCAACTTGATATTGCTGATTTTTATACTGATGGTAGAAAGGTCAAGCCAATTGCTCAATCTGTATCTACCAACGAGCGCTTCCATCACTCACTCTGAGCGCCCCCTGTAGATCAAAAAGTAAAAGAATGGGCAATGAGTGCCAGAGACCCCAGATGGGCTTGTCTTGGAATAACCCAACCGTATCCTCTGGGAGACTTTCTCTCTTTGTGATGGGCAGCCTTACATCTTGTGCTGCCTCATGAAAGAGGTCTCTTCTAGTTCTTTGTCATTCTGATAGTGGTTATATGCTATAGCGAATCTATAACAGCAGTGCCAACATAGTCTAGAGTCAAAGCACAGACTCTGAAGCCAGACTGCCTGGGTTCAAATCCTGACTCTTTTACTTATTATATGACCTATTATCTGTTACTTATTATGTGACCTTGGACAAGTTACTTAACCTCTTGTGCCTAAGTTTCCTCCCCTATAGAGATAATGATTGTACCTACCTCATAGGGAAATTGTGGGGACTAATTGAGTTAATGTTCAGCAAGCGCTTGCAAAAGTTTCTGGCATATGGAGGATGTTTATCTGGGCGTTCATTAAATATACAGGGTGAGGGAAAAAATACCTTCTGCAACACAGTCCATCCATTTCCAGATCCATCAATTTCGCAGTAGACTAAGAACTGCTGCTTAGCTTTCAGAGGTTTGATAAAGTAAAGCCCACTCTCTTTGGCTCCCTTATTAGCAATGTCTTGACAGTCTGAAGGAGGAGAAGGAACAGAAGAAGGTTTTACTGTGGTTTGAAATCCCTGTTAGACTGTTCCAGCCTTCATAGTGAGCTTTTAACATGCTGCAAACGATTCATGTCCCAAGAAGCATTTTCTTCTCTCATCATCATTCCTTCAAACTCTTTTCAACTACTCAAGAAAGGTCTAAGCAATTGGACACCTTAGATTTAATGGCTAAACACTTTCCGTGTTATTCCTATTCAGTCCTATAAACACTTTGCAAATTATTCTAAACACTTTCCAAAGTATACATTCCTATACATTCTCCTTGCTTTATGTATTTGCTGTGATAAAAATAATCCCAATATAAACCTTTCACATACCTTTCCCAGTTGTATCATGTATTTGTACTGTGTCTTTGCATGGTTCCTGACACTTTGCTTCAAGCTGGGCTACCTTCAGTTTCAGGTTATTGATCTTTTGGTTATTTGAATTATATATTTCCTGCAAAAATCTATAAGCAGAAGAATAAGGTAACAGAATATTCCCCTCAGAGGAGTAATTTTGTATTTTCATTACAAAATACTTTGTGGTCTCCAGAAGTACTTCCTGATAAATGGCTTCATTCTTGGAAGAAATATAAAATTATGTTACCGAATTGAGGTGTATTAGAGTTCTAAGCTTTTTGGAAAAGAAAATAACAGAGTGCTTATCGATAAGCAGTATCGTGGTAAGTGGTCATCCTGATTTTTACCTTCTGCATAAAGGGCAGCAGATGACAGCCTACGTGAGTGTTGAGCCTGGTTAATAAGAAGACTGCCTGATTTTTTTTTTTAGGACAGAATATTCCTAGGGAAGGAAAGGTTCTGCCTAGCAATTCACACAGGTGGAAGCTATTCCTTTTCACTGTAGATCTACTGAGGATCTATTTGTGGACTTCAGTCTATAACTTACATAGGAAAAGTATCTGGAGCATTATCTTACATAAAATAACAGACACTTTCTCTTTCTTCTTCATGTTTCTGTTTACATAGTTTTGGAAAGAGTCTGAGGGAAGTAAAAAAGCTGTTTTTGTGGTTTCTCACAGGGTTGCTTATACATATTCAGAAATTATAGAAAACCATCTATAATACACAGACTATTGTATCTTTCTTTGAAACAAAGAAGGATAGACAAACTATTTGACCACTTTTTTCCCTCATGCACCTTAGAAAATTTCTGCACAGTAGTCTCCTTTAACTTCAATGATGGGCAATCATAATGCAAATTACAATGTTAGTAATAACCACAAAAATAATAGTAATGGCCTCTGATGACAAACAGAAGATAGATCCCTTCTGGACCACTGCTCTCTGGACCACTGTTTCTCTCAATATCCTATGCTACTTTGAGAAAAATTTAGGAAAAGAAATTGTGTAAGAAACTAAACTGTATCCGAGACCCTCTGTTCAGAAAGTCAGTGAGTCCCTGGGAAGTTGTTAACAGACACATTTTACTTTCAAGTGAAGGGAGGAGAATACATGACTGCACGTTCATTGTGCCATGATCAACATGTTGCTCTACAATGTTTGTTATGCTTAGCTTCTTAAAGCACATTTTTTTTTCTGCTCTGCCTTCAATATAATATACTGTTGTAGCCAAGATCCTCCCTATACTTCTGCTTACTAATTCCCCACCACCTCTTTGTTGGCATTTTTATTAAAGGAATTTCATTTTCAACAACCAAATTCCCATCAGCATGAATTTATGTAGTAAGCCAAAGGTGGGTGGGTGGTGACCATTTTGATTAATTCTGGTCACAACAGCATATGAAGAGATCTAGAACACCTTTCTCCCATACGATTATTAAAAAGCAGTTATAACCCAATGCAATTGGTAATGCTCTAAAAACTTCTACCTCCACTGTGTTCAAGATAGGCATAATGTCAATTGGATATTATAAGTGGGGAAGAAATGAAAGATTATTTCCATTGAAGCTTGGAATATTGAATAAAAACTAAGTCAATCTGGGAGAGTAAATTAACACAAAAACGCTTACCGAATATTTGATTCATGTGTTCCAATTAATGCCTCGTATTTTAGAATTTCTTCCATCATTTTCTTGGAATCCTTAGTAGCACTCACTATCCTGTCTGTAATACAGGATCAGAGACATAGAAAGACATAAGCAAGTGGAACCACTGAAACAACAGGAAAAGAACGTCACAAATCATTTTCTTAGTAGTATTTAGTTGCTCACTTGGCTTTGGTGGCTCATTGGGATTGTAGTTGACTTGGATTGATTTGATCAATTCTTTGGCTTCTGAGGTTTTGTTTTCAATTCGACTTAAGATGTCTTCCAAAGTCCGCAGATCATTGTCTACACCGGTTTGGTAAGTAGACAGGAAATCTGCAACTCCACAGGTAGTTGGGCAATAACTACCCTGAAAATGCAACAATTAAAGTGATTAGAAATCTTGATTTTTAAAAATTGCATAGGGGCGCCGGGGTGGCTCAGTCGGTTGAACATCCAACTTCCGCTCAGGTCATGATCTCACGGTTTGTGGGTTTGAGCCCCGCATCAGGCTCTGTGCTGACAGCTTGCTCCGAACCTGCAGCCTGCTTCAGATTCTGTGTCTCCTTCTCTCTGTCTCTGCCCCTCCCCCACGCATGCTCTGTCACTGTCTCTCAAAAATAAATAAATGTTAAACTTTTTTTTAAAGTGCATAAATATCTGCTAATAAAAACAGGTAAAACCTAGACTATGTTTTTTTGTTTTTTAAAGTTAAAAATGCCAAATGAGATTTGTGAGAGAATTCCTTCTATTCCTCTGCCCCTCCCCACTTCAAACACAGTGAGAAACATGAAAACTACTTACAAATCTTTCATCTAAGATGCAGCAGTTGTCTCGCGTAGCAACATACTGGAGGGGGAAAAAAAGCCCAGAAATGTCACTAGTTTATCAGCTGTGTCCTCACTTTTCAGCTTCCCATGTAAAACAACTATGTTCTATAAACAGCACACTTACTGCCAGGCATGTTGATGGGAGCAATAAAAGAGTACAGAAGCAGAGGATTAAACCCTGGTGGTTCAAGGACCAAGTCATGGTGTCTGGGTACCGGTGCTCCGAGCCCTGAAGTGTCAGCACAGTGGCCTCTCGGGCTCCCCTTGTCCCTTTAAGTAAGCTCCAAGGATGGCCGGACAGCCAGTGGCTGGGCTGATCACGGGGCCTTCTTTCCAGAAAGGCGGGGAGGTGATTCCCGTCTTTTTCCTCATCCTGGCTCCCACCCTATGCTCGGTCAGGTTCTCAGATTTGGCACACAGGTGTAAGCTCCTCCTTTTTGGCTCAGCTCAAACTTTCTCCTCTGTGGCACCTTCATCTGCAAAGGCTGGTGAAGCATTAGCCACGGCGGGGAGGGGGGAGGGGGCCTGGGAGGCTGTGTGACGCAACCTCTTCCAGTACATGGCTGAGAGCAAATACAGAGAGCTGACCTCGACGGGAAAACCCACCTCAACCTGAAGATGAAGCCTGGTGCCATAAACCAATGTAATGCAAGTCCTTTCTTAGCCAGGGGATGAGCTAACAGACCTATTTTTTTTTCAACGTTTATTTATTTTTTGGGGGGACAGAGAGAGACAAAGCATGAACGGGGGAGGGGCAGAGAGAGAGGGAGACACAGAATGGGAAACAGGCTCCAGGCTCCCAGCCATCAGCCCAGAGCCTGACGCGGGGCTCGAACTCCCGGACCGCGAGATCGTGACCTGGCTGAAGTCGGACGCTTAACCGACTGTGCCACCCAGGCGCCCCCAGACCTATTTTTAACCTGTGGCCATGGCAGAAGGAGACCGCCTGCCTGGTGGAAGCAGCAGGTCCCAAATTGACAGTTTTCCCAAGAATGAATGATCTGGAAATACATTCCTACCCCTCTTTGTTGACCATTTTCTTCCTTTTTTTTTTTTTTTTTTTTTTTTTTTTTTGTCAGTTGCGATACAATTGATACATTACATTAGTTTCAGGCGTACAACATGCTGATTCGATATTTATATATTGCGAAGTGATCACCACTAATAAGACTGGTTAACATTCACATGTAGTTGCAAAATACTTTTTTTTTTTAAACTTGTGATGAGAATTTTCAAGATCTGGTCTCTCAGCAGCTTTCAAATACGCAGGGCCGTGTTATTCACCCTAGCTACCACGCTGTGCATTACATCCCCAGGACTTATTTTATCACTGGATGTCTGTACCTTCTGACCACCTGCACCCATATGCTGACCACTATCACAGGTTCTCCATTTGCAGTGGGCTTTGAAGCTCCACCCTTCCCTTCGGTTGGAAGAACGAGCTGGTGTGGCGCCACGTCTGCCACAGAGGGGAAACAGGAGCCTACTCGATTTTCCTCGAGGATCCATCTGGTTACCTCAGAGGAAAGCCTGAATACAAGGGCTAGGGAAATCCACATCCCGTATACGTGAGTAGAAGCATGGCTGGAGGAAAATGGGGCAAAATGAGATGCACGGCAGAGGCTGTCCTTTTCACTCTGCCCCAGAGCTTCCTTGTATATTGGGAAAACATGTTTCTCACCATCCCCCATAGATTGTTTACAATTGTGCATTGCCACTATTATTAGTATCCCTGTTTTTTTATTATTTCCTCCTCTGAAACCAAGCTTACTGCAAATTTTAGCTAAGTATATTAGTGGGAGAAATACATCTGGATCGAAAGAGATACTAACACTTCGATGTTTCATCCTAAATCCTTACAAAAGAAAGGATTGTTTTTCAACGTTTATTTTTATTTTTTTTTTATTTTTTTATTTTTGGGACAGAGAGAGACAGAGCATGAACGGGCGAGGGGCAGAGAGAGAGGGAGACACAGAATCGGAAACAGGCTCCAGGCTCCGAGCCATCAGCCCAGAGCCTGACGCGGGGCTCGAACTCACGGACCGCGAGATCGTGACCTGGCTGAAGTGGGACGCTTAACCGACTGCGCCACCCAGGCGCCCCTTATGTTTATTTTTATAAACATTGAGAGACAGAGACAGAGTGCAAGGCAGAGAGCGAGAGGGAGACACAGAATCTGAAACAGGCTCCAGGCTCCGAGCCATCAGCCCAGAGCCCGACGCGGGGCTCGAACTCACGGAGGGCGAGATCGTGACCTGGCTGAAGTCGGTCGCTTAACCGACTGCGCCACCCAGGCGCCCCGAGAAAGGATTGTTTTGAAGTGAAACAGAAATAAATGTTCCTACTCAATAAAGAATCCGTAATTATCATAACAAAGCAAATACACGAAAACCTCATGTATTGCCTTTTCTTTCCTCCTTAATAGTTACCTTCTGTGACTTACCAGTTATTACCAGTCACATCACCATACCCTCAGCCAATGAAAGCCTCATAATCTTCCTCACCCTCCTTATCTATTCATCTAATTAGTTGTCAAAACTAGTTATTTAAAACTATTTTCACAGTCACTTGTATTTTCTTCTTACTTTGTATTTTCACAGACATCATCCCAGAGGAGGCATTCTTCTTCCTTGTCTACACTGCTTGTCTACACTGTATGTTAGAACTGATTTTTCTTCCAACACCCCAGTCACTTCTGGCTCCAAACCACTTGTCACACTGTTGACAGATTAATCTTCCTATAAATATAGCTCTGATTGTGACATTCACCTGTTCAGAAACCTTGAATGGACTTCCTATCTCCCATCGTAGTGAATTTAAACATAATAAATGTCCTTCCTACCTTTGCTTCATTTTCACTCTTCATTCTATTTCCTACACCCTCTAGTCCAACTGGATTGACTTGCGTTAGCATCCCCTTATGGCGTACCATGTAGCCCCAGCTCTCACATGGTGTTTTTCTTTTATTAAAAAAAAATTTTTTTTTTCAATGTTTATTTATTTTTGGGACAGAGAGAGACAGAGCATGAACGGGGGAGGGGCAGAGAGAGGGGGAGACACAGAATCGGAAACAGGCTCCAGGCTCTGAGCCATCAGCCCAGAGCCTGACGCGGGGCTCGAACTCCCGGACCGCGAGATCGTGACCTGGCTGAAGTGGGACGCTTAACCGACTGCGCCACCCAGGCGCCCCTCACATGGTGTTTTTCTTATTACATGTCGCCCTTTCTGCCTGGATTGACTTCATATGCACTCCTGCATCTCTGGGTGTCAAAATCCTACACAACCATAAGGTCCTGTTTTATGATTTCTACCCCTCCAAAAGCAAACCCCAAATTCTGGAGGCCAGCTCTACCTTTTCCATAGCACTTACGACAATCTTCTGTTGTATATATACATTCTGTGGCCACCTCATTATTGTAAACTTAATTTCATGGATACTGCACATAGCATAGCTATGTTGAACACTCAATAATGATTTGATGATATTGACTCGAACTGGGCTGAAAGCAAGCCTTCAAAATTATTCAATTATGGCATTAACCTGGTGTTAGGACAAGTGGGAAGCTACCTGGGGAAAAGAAGTGTCGTGCGTATCTAACTTCTTATGCCAAAATAAGTTCCAGATGAAATGCATCTTTAAATATAAAAAAGGAAACCACATGGGGTGCCTAAGTGGCTCAGTTGGTTAAGTGTCTGACTTTGGCTCAGGTCATGATCCCATGGTTACCGAGTTCGAGCCCTGCATCAGGCTCTGTACTAACAGTTCGGAGCATGGAGCCTGCTTGGGATTCTGTGTCTCCCTCTCTCTCTCTCTCTCTGCCCTTCCCTGCTCATACTTTGTCTGTCCTTCTCTCTTTCAAAAATACACATTAAAAAATAATAAAAAAGGAAACCACAAAAATACTAGAAAAATAGTATGAGAGAAACCATTCATAATACTTGAGTATGAAAAGTCTAGCTAAATATGACACAAAACATTGTTGAATTTTGACCACATAAAAAAGCTTTTTTTCCTAGCCAAACAAAACAAACACTGTATACAAAATAAAAAGCAAAAGACAAAAGACAACAGAATGTATACACATGCATGTCAGCATATACACCGAATACTGTTTCTTTTTTTTTTTTTTCAACGTTTATTTATTTTTGGGACAGAGAGAGACAGAGCATGAACGGGGGAGGGGCAGAGAGAGAGGGAGACACAGAATCGGAAACAGGCTCCAGGCTCTGAGCCATCAGCCCAGAGCCTGACGCGGGGCTCGAACTCCCGGACCGCGAGATCGTGACCTGGCTGAAGTCGGACGCTTAACTGACTGCGCCACCCAGGCGCCCTCCGATTATTGTTTCAAGATTACCCACTAGAGTCTACAGAGGTATGAGGTAGAAGGATGAAGGACAAAGTTGGAGAAAACGCTTCATTTTTTCTATATACTCTGTCTTTAGAATTTTGTACACACTATGTACCCAAAGTACATATAATTAAAACACGTAACTATCAATCATGCACCATGATTTATTTGTTGCACTAATAATTATTTCTTGATTTTTAAAATTTAAATATAAAAGCTGACGAAAGCATTGCCTTTTAAGGAGAATGTAGCCCAAGTGAGAAGATTATGCATAGATAGTTGTTAAGAGTGCTGGAGTCCATCTGCTTGGGTTTGAATCCCATCTCTACAACTCACTAGTTATGTCACTCAGGACAAGTTACTTAAGCTGTCTGTGAGTTTCAGTATCTGTGATAGTAAAATAGAAATCATATTTATAATATAATACTTCATAAGACTATTACTGGGATTCAATGAAATAATGTGCTGAGCACATTGCCTGATTTATAGCAAGAGTTAAGCAAATGTTTATAAGGATTATGTATTACCAGATATTTTCAAGTGAAAATTGGAATTTGTAGAAATAAGTACTTCATTTCATAAAATTGTAAGATTGACCATTATTGGTAGATTTGGTTTGTGGGGAACAAGCTTTGTTGCTTAGGCTATAGAACATTTTCTGTAATAAGGGATCTATTGTAACTAACTACAGGCTGATGCCTTAATGCTACCTGGAGAAGAAAGCATCTGGTTGTCTAATTTAGATGGAAATCCTGCTGAAATCAATTCCACCATTCAAAGATGAAATGCCAATGGAACTGGACTGGGTGCCTTGTGAGAAGGTGTACTTCCTACTAGTGAGAGTTCATGCACAATGTGTTCTGACAGAGCATGTCATCACTGTGGTTCTTTTTGCTAAAAGACCATAAAGTGTTGTTTTGTTGAATTTAAGGTAATAATTCATACCTTTGTGTTAAATTTTTATATTTGTAAACATACACATAATATATAATCATATATATATACATATAATGTCATATGCACAAGGTTGATAAACACTTAAATTGAAGAAATTGGACAGTCTATCTTATCCAATTTTAGAAGTATAGTACTTGTGTTCCTGACTTTTACTGACTTGCATTGGAATCTGACATGAATAATCAATTTTAAAGAAAAGACTTGCTTTGTACCACAATCTCAAGCAGAGTTTTATTAGATAAGATGCTCTTTGGGACAAAATGGCCTGCCCTGATTTAGTGACCTACACTGGCCCTGTATTCAGTCTGGTATCTCTTAGGTTGGTTAAATTTTAACTAGTTGTTCTCTTCCACATTTAAGCCAATTATTTTTCTCTGGTAAATTATAAATGATTAATGAATTCTGGGAAAGAAGAATATTTGTTAAAACAGATTTCTTCCACTTCTAGGTTCATTTTTCTGAGAAAGTAGCTTATGTGGTGTTTAAGCCAAAATTATTATTTAATTTAGTTCAGAGATCAATGGGTCTGTTTATTGAAATAATAATCTCCCAAATTGCCTATTACCCAATTGTGTTCTGAATGGAAAATACGACATCTACTGCTAATGGTGTTCATATGTTGGTAATTTACTCTGTGAACCACTTGTCTGCTGCGTTCACCTCTGCTCCAAAATTGTTTGCTGAATTTGAATTTTATTACATAGAGCTAATTTAAGACTTTTTGATCTGGTGACAATGATATAGACCTACAGGAATAGTAAAAGAGCCACAGATGTTGACCATATTCTTTGTGCTGGATGTTGTGCTGTAGTTTAGCTGTTGCCATTTTGTATGTTGTCTCATTTCATCCTCATAAAAGCCTAGGAGGTAGATATTATTATCTACATCTTATAAATGAGCAAAGAGAGTCTTTGAGAGTTTGTGGTGGCATATGCAAGGTCACTACGCCAGAACAGAAATTCAAACCCGTGAGCCCAACACCTGAGCTCTTAACCATGACTCTAAATATAGTCATGAAGCTCTTCTTAACCTAAGGTGATACACCGATGCAAGATATTATTATGAGAATCAAAACTGTTCACTGATGGCATGGGTTGTTAGTGAAGTTATTTAAAAAAATAATGTGTGTGCACATGTATCTAAGTACATGTGTGCATGGTTGTATGAACATATATTTACCTGTGTCATATCTATCTAATCTGCTTGTCTTCTCTGAGTTAGAGACAAGGTTGCTGGATGGTCTTTTATAGTCTTTCTCAAACCTGAGTTTTTATTGTCTTAAGACAATCTGCAGTCCAGTTTTAAGGGAAGCCTTTTTTTCCACGTTGACTACATGATTCAAGTTCAATAGGACTTGATGAGCTGAATTATCTCTGTAGCTTAAAGGAAGATACATCCATTAGGTGGTCCAAGAAAGCTTGAATCGATGCTAACAATGATATGTCTATTTGTCTAATAAATAAGCCATTTGTATGTATAAGCTAAATTTGTGACCTAACTCCTCAGAATTGGATTTCCTCAAAATAGGTAGAAAAAAACGACCTATTGACATGCTGAAAATCAGTCCAATCTAATAGCAGAAATATCCCATTAAGGGAAACAACCTTGTCTGTTAGGCTATTTGCTTTGTTCATAAAAATAGCCCAGGGAAAGTGAAAATGAAAATGTTTACTTGATAGTCTATGAACAATGTGCTTTTAGTTTCACTATGTAAATCAAAGACAGAAAAACAACATGAGTTCTCATTGGGGGCTGGGCAGCAACCACAGCTTGGGTTTTGAGCTTCTTAATTTCATAAAGCTACATCAGATGTATAATTGGGACATCTGGCCTAGGGGCACGGGGTGTTCAAAAGTGCTATAGAGGGGATGTTAGAAAATTAAGCAACCTAGTGCTTAGAGAAAGAAGGATTATCCCAATCAGCATTGCATTCAGAGCCAAATATGGCCAAGAAGCAGCCATTTTTAATACAGCTGGAGATTAAGAAATGTTCTGAGACTGCTCTGAATTGAGACAAATCGATGTTAGATTTAAGTGCCAAATTAGTCTCTATTACTGAGTTCCTGGTTTGTTCCTTTCTATCTTCATGTCATCTACAATATGAGATCCCTCACCCCATGGAACAGTTCTCGCCACTAAATGTGATTGGCAGAAGAGAGGAAGAGCAAGTGAGTATGGTTAAAAAAAAAATTACAAAGGGGCCAATAATATTCACAAAAATATGCCCTAGAGAAACAAGACCTTTTAACTCTCTGAGTAGAGATGCCAGCTTATGGTGAAAGGAGCAGTACAATGTTTGAGGAAAACTCTGGTCATTTTGTCAAACAAATTATCTTTGTAGAAAAAAATTATACATTCCTAAAGAAGGAGAACCGGTAGAGAGAATAGAAAATGCTATCAAATGAACAAAATGATGCATCTTATCTTACTTAATGCCTGCCTTTGCTCTGAACTTCAGTCTTGAATGAGAGCAAATACTGATTAGACTTGTGTCTTTGTTTTAAATTCTAACTCCTTGGGTTAGTTTATGACCTTAATGTGATTGCAGCTATAGTCCTTTCAATTCAAACGTAATCCATAAAGAATACACCGTATACAAAGGGTAACTTTTTATTGACATTTTGGAGGACCTGGCTTCATCCGTGAGAGGTGACATACATTAATTACCCTTCTTTAAACATAGATAGCTGTGTATGCTTTACCTTGAGTGGTAGAACAGTGACCTCCACTTGCTAAACAGAGATACGATTTGCAAAAGCCCAAATATTTACTGTTTTGCAAGGAAGACCAGAGTGTAAACCACATTCTTAGTTGATAATTACTGGGCCAGTAGGTTACTGAAGAACAGCCTTCGGAGCTAACTTAGGACAGACTCATCCATAAAGAAACAAAATCAGTCAAAAATTCAGGACACTGTGTTTCATCTGTTATAAACACAGAGGAAATCCATTTACCAAGATCCCGGAAACCAGTTGCTTAATCATGCATCCCTCTGAGTCAGAAAGCTACCTGACATTCTCCTATCAATACTTTTTCTGGATCTCACCCAATACGTTTTTAAAGTTAATTCCCCATTAGCACTTCATTAATATGGAATACTGCATCATCTCATTATGGGTATGGAAGGCCTCTTCCTCACACTTCTCATACCTTCCTGCTCTGATAAGCTACCTCTGGCTCTGACCACAGATACCATCTAGGATTTTCCTTGGAAAATTCTCCAAGTAACCCTTAATCAAATATGCACCCCAAACTTCGGTTAAAGGATGACTGCACACTGTCCCCTGATATTCCTCCACTGGCTGCTCAGACTAAATGTTTATTGACTGCTTACCAGGCCCTCCTTGTTCAATCCAATGAACAAAGCAGACAGTGTCTCTGCTGTCAAGAAGTTTCCACTGTAGTGGAAAGAAAGAGGTAATAAATAGTATATAGTATTGATTGGTAATAAAGCCTGTGAAGAAAAATAAAGAAGGGTAGGGGGATGAGAGAGGCTGAGCCAGTGCTAGTTGGGATTGGGTGAGCCTGGGGAGCCCTCTGTGATAAGGTGAGGTTTGCTGGGGTTTGGTGGGGCTAGTCACCAAGCTCATGGCTGGCTCACCATTGCCACCTGCAGGCCCCCCAGGTATCTGGAGGGTGGGTGGTTTGAAGCCAGCATACGTAATTTTTTGATGCAGGGTTGTGAGAGATTAGTCCAGCCCAAGGCAACGACAGAGTGAGGGTAGAGTAGAGGAACCCTGTGAAAGTTAGCCCCCAAACATGGTGAAATCCATCTACACGACTGTTGTGTCTGGTACCCCGTGAAGGAACTCTGATGAGGTCACTCTCTTCATCAAAAACCTTCTGGGACTCTCTTCTTCCTAGCCAAGAAAATACAAACTTCTCAGACCTGTATTTACGCTTCTCCACAAAAATATGCCCAAATGTAGCTTATTAGGCAGATATGCTAAATTGGATTAAGGTATTGCAATCCCATAAAATTTTAAAACAATATTATAATCATGTAATAATAAATTAAAATAAATTTTATGTAACCCTCATGAAGGTAAGGACTTTTATCTGCTATTACCTGCAGCACTTACAACAACACACCTCCTTAATGAGTACTTGTTTAATGAACAAAGTTTATTTTACTAAAATATTACTAAATACTAAATGTTACTAAAACACTAAAATAAAATATGAAAAGTGCAGTTTGAAGAAGAACATATCAATAGTACGGGTTTACAAGATTAGTTAGGAAAAGACAAATTACCCCAGCCTTTGAAAGTGTTTGTCCCAGAGAAAAATCTGTTCACAGTTGTAGCAAAGGAATCAGAGATACCACAGGGTGGATCAGGTTAACAGTGTTAACACTGTAACAATAGCTGCCCCTGCACGAACCACGGTGGTTCTTCTGTGACCCCATCTGAGTAGCATCAGTCCAGAAGAGAGACATTCTCTGTCACTTTTTGACCAAAGGAGACCATACGGGGCACCCACGTGGCTCAGTTGGTTGAGCGTCTGACTTCTGCTCAGGTCATGATCCCACCGTTCATGAGTTCCAGGTGCCCGTTGGGCTCTGCGCTGACAGCTCAGAGCCCAGAGCCTGCTTTGGATTCTGTGTCTGCCTCTCTCTGCCCCTCCCCCCAACCCTCAAAAATAAACAAACATTAAAAAAAGCCAGTGGAGACTTGACATGTGTTTTATTTTTGGAAAACAAAAGCAAAACTATGTAACACTTTAAAACAAATCCAAGTTGGAATGATGTCCGTTAAAACAGGTTGGACAAGTCCCCGTGCCACACACTAGGAAGAATTTCCAAGAACCTCGGATCCATTCTGTGAAGTACAAGGGAAGAAGGCTACACACAAGCCTCTGATGTACTCACACTTGTCTAGAACCTGCGCAGAGGGCCCTGAGCAACAGCACAAACTTACCAAAATTAAAATACTTGAAGGTGAGAAAATAGGGGAATTTATGAAGCTTTGTGTGTTGGAGCTCCGTCAGGCGTTTGCACTAATTTAAGAAAAATGTCTCGGGGCGCCTGGGTGGCTCAGTCGGTTAAGTGTCCGACTTCGGCTCAGGTCATGATCTCGCAGTCTGTGGGTTCGAGCCCCGCGTCAGGCTCTGTGCTGACAGCTCAGAACCTGGAGCCTGTTTCAGATTCTGTGTCTCCCTCTTTCTCTGACTCTCCCCTGTTCATGTGCTCTCTCTCTCTCTGTCTCAAAAATAAATAAATGTTAAAAAAAAAAAATTTTTTTTTAAAAAGAAAAATGTCTCTAGCACACAAGTCTGGGGTTCACATGCATGGTAACGAAAGCCAAATGACCTTCATCTGCCCCTTTCCTTCGGCTTGTCTGTCCTGGTCCCGTGCTTTAGCCCAGCTCACCCATCTATGTCCCAAGCTAGCACCAGTAAGAGGGGTCATAGCCGACATTTCGGAAACTCTTGCAGGGTTTTGGGTCCCCCACCCAACTCCACTCCTCAACCACAATTTGCTGTCGAGCCCCAGACTGCAAATCTCTGTCTGCTGTAAGGAGTCGCATCAGTGCCTCCCAGCCTGGCTCCCGCACCCTGCCCTCCTTGGACGTGTTGTGGCATCTTTTTTCTCCTTTCAGCAGTCCCCACCTGTCCTCCCAAGAACAGGATCTGATGAACACAGATGTGGTAAGGTATGAATGAATGATCTAGACTGAGGTGTTACTTTTACCAAGATGGAAACTTAAACATGAGATAAAACTGAAAATCAAAGATAAGAGCTTCTAAAGATAGAATTTTAGGTAACAGCTATTGAGAGAGAATTATGGGATCAAATAACACAAATCAGGCATGGTGGTAGTCGTATAAAGCTGTTTAATGACGTACGGACCATGTTTCATTTCTGTATCGAATACTTAGACTTTCTTCCACGTGACTATTTCTTTAAAATGCTCCTCAGATTTTTGTTTTGTTTTATTTATTTATTTTTTAATTTTTTTTTCAACGTTTATTTATTTTGGGACAGAGAGAGACAGAGCTTGAACGGGGGAGGGGCAGAGAGAGAGGGAGACACAGAATCAGAAACAGGTTCCAGGCTCCGAGCCATCAGCCCAGAGCCTGACGCGGGGCTCGAACTCACGGACCGCGAGATCGTGACCTGGCTGAAGTCGGACGCTTAACCGACTGCGCCACCCAGGCACCTCTGTTTTGTTTTATTTTAAAATGCAGATTCCCCAGCCCTTTTCTAGATCTACTGAATCGGAGCAACCCGGGGAATGGACATTTTATTAACAGGCTTCCCTAGATAATCACTATGCTCATTCGTAGGAGGACCAGGACTGTAAACTGTACCGGAGAGGAATCACGCCTACTTTATACCAGGAGGTCTGATTTCTGCTCAGCAATTTCAAAGCTCATGTAATGCCTCTTTGTTATGTTTTACACCAAAGGCGTTCTGGAACAATTTGTTGTTGCAAAAAGAATTGGGAAAAAAAAAAAACAAAAAAAACAAAAAAAACAAAAAAAACAAAAACCAAAACCCCAAAAGGTAGGAGTTTCTTCTATGTAAGTTAAAAATTAGACTTTCGGTAATTCAACTTGTTGATATGTATCGCATTATGAGCATTGCCTCCATGCTGCCACGAGAATGGAAGATAGACTGGCACCTAGTCCAATGCTTCAATGCAGCACAAGAAGTGCTTACACGTAGAAGATGTTCAAGAAACAACTCGGGGAGATTCAGGCACCTTACAGAAATACACTAGAAAGGATTTAGGGAAGGATTGATGAAATGGGGAGGAGAGAGCCAAAGGTAATAAATAGTTCTGGGGAGTAGGAAAGATGGTGACCATGAACATAAAGAGGAAAATGAGAAGGAACTGGTTTAGGGGAGAGGGGGGAGGCCAGTTTCCAACATTTTCCGTTTGAGCAGTAATGAGACCTCTAACAGCTGATGCATCGGAATGCTAGAGACAGATTTGGGAGTGAGAACTGATGTTGAGTCAACGAGAGACAACGAGAGTGTCCAAGAAGAAAATATGGTGTGAAAATAAAAGGGACAGAACTTGGACCTGAGTTTAAAGATAACAGAACAGAGAATAAAAGAAAGGTTCTGTCTCCTGCCCCAATCTTACAGATATGCCAAAGACTTTCAGATATCCAGAATGAAATCCCCTGTGGACTTAAGTTCACCTATTTATCTGGGCCTCGAATGCTTTTGAGTTAAAGAGTAATAAACAATATAAACAAAAGAGAACCTTTGCTGTTGGATAATAAGTCCAATAATATGAAATGAGTAGTAGAATAGTCATTTTATTTATTTCACGTTTATGGAGCCAGAAGCAGATAGACTGTCTAGTAAGTTGGTTTTGTTTATTGACATTCTCTGTGCAACTAGTCTTCTAATTGTGCTGAATTTCCTGAGGGACTTGGGCAAATCTGTTGGATTGAAACGTGAATAGCTTTAATACAGCATATGTCATTATAGATATCCAGCTTAGGGCTTACTAAATCTAATGACCAGAGTATGAGGAATTTAGAAATATGCTTTTTTTTGAGGCCCTATTTGGAAGGGAGCTCCTCTCTGATATGTAAGGTAACAGAGCCACCTGCTGGTGAACTTATTTCACCATGAGGCAACAATAGGCACACTTCTGTGGGTATCTATCCACTCAGACCGCCTCATACATTCTTGTAGGTAAATATCCTCCTAACCCATTCCTTTTGTATGTATGTAATGTATTGTCTGGATGTTAGATTTTTCTCCTTTTCTGATTAGGAAGGGATCGTAAGGTAGGAACCAGTCATCAGCCAGTGTTGATCACCAGCATTCAAACTGGACTCTTAGGTCAGAACACAGAACACAGAATGTGGGTGTGAGACTTGCCTGGGAGACTCTTTGGTATCAGTCTGGGCTCAGTGGAGCTGTGGGTTCTAGATGTGTGTTTGGCTGTACATCCTAAGATCCTTCTTTTGGGATGTTACGTAAAAAAGCCAAAGATGGGGGTGCCTGGGTGGCTCAGTCGGGTAAGCGCCTGACTTCATTCAGCTCAGGTCATCATCTCATGATTCATGAGTTCGAGCCCCGCATTGGACTCTGCTGGCAGCTCAGAGCCTGGAGCCTGCTTTGGATTCCATGTCTCCCTCTCTCTTTGCCCCTCCCCCACTCGCATTCTGCCTCTTCCTGTCTTTCAAAAATGAATAAATATTAAAAAAAAATTTTTTTTAAAGCCAAAAATGGCCCCCATATATTCACCCCTGGGTTGCTGATTTCTTTACAACAGGCTGGGACCCATGAACTCAAAAGCCTATGGGCACCAAAGCCAAATCTTCATATTTAAAACATACTCAGTCGTTCTAAACACACCCAAAATAAGCATATTTTAGAACTTATTTAGAACCGGCCTGCTTTGCAAATGCCAAGAAATGGCATCCAGCATCTGCTAGCCGTGGATAAAATAAACTTTGTAGCTCTTAAAGACCTCTACTCTGCTGCTGCCCTTTGGAGTTCCCTGATCAGAGGCTCCCAGAGGGGCTGCTGAGCGGCCTCACTTAGACCTGGAAGTCTCCTTTCCCATGAACGTGTCCCCCAGGAGTTCCCTTAGCTTCCCACTCTCCCAGGTGGAAGCCCCTGTGTTGCCATAGCATCCAGAAGGCCCCCCCATACCATGTCGGACTCCCTTCCCCACTTCCCACATGCAAACCTGTCAAAAGTGTTGCCCAAATAAAGCTTGCTCTGTGCTACTCCCTCCTCAGGGTCTTATCTTTTCCTTGATCAGCCCCAGATGTCTCCAAATCACTATATTGGGCAAGATCGGCCTTGTCTCCACAGGGAGAAAGAAGTGAACTTCAAAAACTGAGAAAAGTCAAGTTGTTTATATGGCCATGGCTGTATCTCTTCTTTGACTGTTCTTGTTGCCCCTTAGAAAGCAACGTTGTTGGGGCGCCTGGGTGGCGCAGTCGGTTGAGCGTCCGACTTCAGCCAGGTCACGATCTCGTGGTCCGTGAGTTCGAGCCCCGCGTCGGGCTCTGGGCTGATGGCTCAGAGCCTGGAGCCTGTTTCCGATTCTGTGTCTCCCTCTCTCTCTGACCCTCCCCCGTTCATGCTCTGTCTCTGTCCCAAAAATAAATAAACGTTGAAAAAAAAAATCTTTGAAAAAAGAAAGCAACGTTGTTTCTCAGATAGAAGCAAAGGGGCGCCTGGGCAGCTCAGTCGGTTAAGCGGCTGACTTCAGCTCAGGTCATGATCTCGTGGTTCGTGAGTTTGAGCCCCGCGTCGGGCTCTGTGCTGACAGCTCAGAGCCTGGAGCTGCTTCAGATTCTGTGTTTCCCTCTCTCTGCCCCTTGCCTGCTCATGCTCTGTCTCTATCAAAAATAAATAAACATTAAAAAAAAAAAAAAAAAAAGAAGCAAAGAGGGCTTGGAGATATTGGTGTCCCTAGTTGTCCCTTCCCAAAGTGTTCTGGAGGACTGGACCCAAATGGATGAAAGCTCATCTCTTTAAATACTCTGTGCTTTAAATATGCTGTAAATATTCCCCCCCCCCCCCCCCCCCCCCCCCCCCCCCCCAGGGAAGAGTTGTCCCAGCTGTAGGCAAAATGGCTAGGCCTTAGTCTGGCTCTGAGTTTGGTCAAGGACCCCTATGTTCTTGACCTCACTAGTGAAGTACAGGAACAGTGGAGCTACTAGGAGAGACATTTCAGCCAAGTTAGGCCCGAAAAAGGACATGGAGGCACTGAGCCTAAAGCCCAGGGGCTCAAGTATTGGAAGGTTATAAAAGCTTTACACACTTTCTTGGTAATTCCTTCTCCCTCTGTATAGTTGAGTGTATGAAAATAGCATCTCCCCTCCTGTGGTCAGTCAAGGGTCAGACTGACTGTTACTGTCTCACAGCACCACTCAGTAGCTCCGATACCCTGGACAGTTATTTAGCCTCTCTGTGCCTAAGTTGCCTTGTCTGTAAAACAGAGATAATAACAGAACCCACTCTGTAGGTTTGTTGTGAAGATTAAATGAGATCAGAGTTAATTTTTCTTCTAACAGAGGCAGTATAATGTAACAACTGAGCTTATGGATACTGGAGCCAGATTGCCTGGCGGGTTTTGTTTGTTTGCTTTTAATTTTTTTAACGTGTTTTTATTTTTTTTTTAGAGAGAGAGACAGACAGACAGAGCATGAGCAGGGGCAAGGAGGGTGCGGGGTGCAGAGAGAGAGGAAGACACAGAATCTGAAGCAGGCTCCAAGCTCTGAGTGGTCTGTATAGAGCCCAGCCCGGGCCTCGAACTCATGAACCATGAGATCATGACCTGAGCCAAAATCCGTCGCTTAACCGACTGAGCCTCCCAGGCGCCCCAACCTGGGTTTAAATTCCAGCTTTACAGCTTACTTCTAGCTGTGTGACCTTCTCTATGTCTCAATTTCCTCAACCTTACAGTGGGGATAATTTGGTGGCTCTCTGCCCCTCACCCACTCACGTTCTTTCTCTCTCAAAAATAAACAAACGTTTAAAAAAAATTTTAATGGAAATAATTATATTATCCATCTCATAAGGTTGTTTTATTTAATGTGTTAATAAATATAAAACATTTAAACATAAAACAGCATGAAGAACCTACTTTTGTTATAAAATAAATAAGGCTCTTAGAACAGCTTCTGGTAAATAGTAAGAACTCAACAGATGTTAATTCTTTTGTTATTAGTCATGTAACTGCCCAGATCCATAAACTTTATTAATTATCCTACAACAAAGAAAGGATTGGCTTCTGTTTTCTTCCTTTTATTATAAAATTTTACTTCCAACTTAAATTCTTGCTTTTTAAATTCCATCCAGGAGGATGGACTTGAAAGAATGAGAAGTGCATTACTGGAAACTAAATGACTCAGACATTAAGTGTAAAAAAGGAGACTCACTGCTCTGTCTACCAAAAATTAACTAGCTTGCAAACACCCTCCACGTACTTCTTTGCATCCCTCTTATACCTGTGTAGGAATGTTTGCTGTGATCCTGTGTTCCCAGCAGCCTTGCTCAGATGGTACTTATAGCTATAGGAAAACCAGGTTCTCCGTGGACATGGCTGGAAAAACAAAGCTGGCCTGGATACAATTCTCTAGCTCCTTGGAAGAGAAGTTGGAGGCTGCCATAGCTTTATCTTGTTGGATTTTTCCTTCTCAAACACAGACTTTGGAAGAGGGTGGGGAATGCGGGAAAGTGGGGGGGGGGGGGGCAGTGGAAGGGCAGAGAGAGAGGAAGACAGAGAATCCCTAGCAGGCTCCTCGCTGTCAGAGCAGAGCCGGATGCAGGGCTCAGTCCCAGGAACCTTGAGATCCTGACCTGAGCAGCAAAAGCCAAGACACTTAATCGACTAAGCCATCCAAGTGCCCCAGGATCTTTAAATCACTGGTACAAACTCCAAAAACAGAAAAAAGGAGCCGAGCCAGCAATCCTAAACCATGTTTTGTGGTCATGGTTGATACAGCTCCAGCACTGGGTGGCAACCAGTGGGGAACGAAACCGCCCGGTTGGGCGCACAGGTGGGGCCCGGCCAGCAGAGGGCGCGCAAGGCGCCGTCCACCCCGCCGAGCGGCCCGCCGGGCGCTGGGACTCCTTCCTGGCGCGCAGCCTGCGGCGGTCCCTGGCGCGGCGACTGCTGCGGGCGACTCTCCCGCTGGGACTCGGGTACCCGGCCACCGGGCAACCCGGCCGAAGCCGGCGCGGGTGATGGGCCGGGATTGGAGAGCCCGCCTCCGATTTCTGGGGAGACACTGAGTCATCAGGTAACCGAGCGGCAGCCTGCGCCCCGCGCTCACTCCCACTGACCCCGGGGCCCCTGGCCACCGCACGCTCCTTTCTGCGCTGCGTTCTCAGAGGAAAAGGCGGGAAGGGAGGCGCGGGGAGTTGGCTGCAGCCCTGGAGGGAGACCCTAGGTGTGGGGGCCAGAACAGGAGCGATGACACTTGGACTCTACCAAATTTAGAGACGCCCAACTGTGCTTTTACTCCGCCACGTGTCCTAGCTTTGCACTGACCTTTCCCCTCCCCGGAGAAAGAGTGGGCCTGGCACCAGCCTTTGCTCAACCCCTCCCATGGAAAGTGCCCGCCTGCCTCCCTTTCCCTTGCCCTGTGCTAGTCAGTCCCTCCCTCCTGACCCGATCCTAGTCCCTAATAGCTTATCCATTTAGGAGCTTGGATGTCTGCTGGTTGCATCCCCAGCTCTTCCTCCCTTTGAAAATCTACAAAATGGTTCAGAAGACGTTGGCAGCTGTGAATTTGAGGTTCGGAGTGGGGACAGTTAAAACTGGGATTTTTGTACCTTTCTTGTGCCTTTGGCCCCCTCTAAGATTTGCCTGATTTATTAACATCTGAAGTAAAAATATGTTCTTCCTCTTCCCCTTTTTGAATCCTTTTATAAGGAGGAAATCAAGTGATGAGAAGAGGGTGGGGAATCAGTTCCCCTTATTCAAGTCCTGACTATAGATATACACTAACATATGATCATTGGACCTGGGGGTTTTTATGTATCTGTTTATTTACATATAAATCATCTGGTGACATACAGTGAACATTCTGGGGAGATTCATTTTGAGGAGATGTAAACATTTTTTTGAATCGAAATGTGTTTTGACACTTGGGTCTGCCCTGGTTGCAGTGTGTATATCGTTTGATTTGAGGGCCCTTGTCCCTGCCCTGAAATACCAAACCCTTGTCTGTCATTGTGCCCCCAAATTCTACTATCGATGTTTATTTCTTTTTGTTTACGGTCTTAAAAGTCTTTAAGAGTTCCCCCTCAGGAATCAGTTACCAAGGGAATGATGACATCATAATACGTTATTGAGGAAGAGCCTGCTCTGGGATTCAAGAAACAGGGCTCACTGCTGAAGGCCTACGTGCAGTATTTGACTCTGGGCCCAGTTCTGCTGCTAATGGGCTATGTGACCTTGATTGTTCAATTTATTTAATCTCTTGGAATCTTGTTTACCTCACTTCAGGGAGGCTGGAACTAATAACCTTCATCTGTTGGCCAATGAGTGCTAAATATGGCGATCAATCTTCGTCCCCATCTTCCTTGACCTACTAGCAGTATGGGACCAAACTGGTCATTCCCTCCTTAAAATGCTTTCTTCTTGAAGTCTCTTGAAGTTTCCCTCCTTCCTCCCTGCCTACATCTTCTCAGTCTCCTTGACTGGTCCTCTTTATCTCTAAAAGCTAGGGTTTGCAGTGTCCCAGGCCTCTTGTTGGACTTGCTTACCTTTAAAAAAAAAATTTTTTTTTACATTTATTTATTTTTTCGAGAGACAGAGAGAGACAGAGCACAAGTGGGAGAGGGGCAGAGAGAGAAGGAGACACAGAATCCGAAGCAGGCTTCAGGCTCTGAGCTGTCAGCACAGAGCCCGACTTGGGGCTTGAACCCACAAACCATGAGATTATGACCTGAAGTCAGACACTCAGCTGACTGAGCCACCCAGGTGCCCCTGGACTTGCTTACCTTTTAAAAGGCACTCTCTTGGGGCGCCTGGGTGGCTCAGTCGGTTGGGCGGCCGACTTCGGCTCAGGTCATGATTTTGCGGTCCATGAGTTCGAGCCCCGCGTCGGGCTCTGTGCTGACAGCTCAGAGCCTGGAGCCTGTTTCAGATTCTGTGTCTCCCTCTCTCTGACCCTCCCCCATTCATGCTCTGTCTCTCTCCATCTCAAAAATAAATAAATGTTAAAAAATAAAATAAAATAAAAGGCACTCTCTTCCATGATATTTAACATCGCTACTTTGATGGACTCCACATTTATGCCTCCAACATGGACTTGTCCTCCTCTGAAATCCATATTAAGAAACCTGGCTGCCTTCTTGGCATCTTCTGTAAAAGCCATCTCAGAAACATCATGTTTAAAGCTGAACTTTTGATCTCCATCCCCAAATCTGCTGCTTGCCACCCTACCCTTCCCCCCACTCCCCCCCACCCCCCATCTTGTCCATCTCAATGACAACCCTGTCTTTCTCTGCTCAGGCCAAAACCCTTGCAGTCAAACTTGCCTTCCACCTTCACTCCAGTCTATACCACTGTCCCTCTAGTTGGACTATAGCAATAGCTTCCTACCTAGTCTCCCTGGTTTTTCTCTTGCCCTTCTGCGGTGTATTCTCCTCATAGCTGCAACAATAATTCTGTTTTGTTTTGTTTCATGTTTTTATTTATATTCTAGTTAGTTAACCTGTAGTGTAATATTGGTTTCAGGAATAGAATTTCATAATTCATCACTTACATAGAACACCCAGTGCTCATCACAACAAGTGCCCTCCTTAGTACCCATCACCCATCTAGCCCATCTCCCACCCACCTCCCTCCAGCAAATTCAGTTTGTTCCCTATCATTAAGAGTCTTTTATGGTTTGCCCCCTTCTCTCTTTTTCACCCCCACTTTCCCTATGTTCATCTGTTTTGTTTTGCAAGAGTAATCCTGCCAGTCAGTCATGTCCTGTGTTGGATGAAGACTGTCCAATGGCTTATCTCATTCAGAGTAGAATCCAAAGTCCTTACGGCGACCTAAAAGTGTGATATATTTTCAGATTTGTTTCTGGCTTCATCTCTTTCTTGCCCCTCACTACTTGCTCACTAGCATTGCTGGCACACTGACCTCCAATATGCCAAGCACATCTCTGTCTTGGGGATGCTTATTAGTGTAGACACTTACTAGTCTTTCCATCTGAAACATTCCTTCTCCCAACAACCCATGGTTGGCTCCTTCACTTCCTTCGGGTCTCTGCTCACTCAAATATCATCTTATCAAAGACACTGACCCTTGATTACTTGATATTCAATAGCCACATTCAACCCTATCCTTCTTGGTACCTCCTGACCCCTCACCTTACATTATCTTTCTCCACAACACTGGCCAGCTGACAAATATTTGTCGGGCTTTTCTCTCTCTCTCTCTCTCTCTCTCTCTCTCTCTCCTTGTCCCCTCCGCAGAATGTAAACTCCAAAGAGGGAAGAGATTTGGACAGTTTTTATTGCTGCTGTGTCTCTAGTGGCTAGAACAGAGTTTGGCATATGTCTTAGTCCCTTTGGGCTGCTATAATAAAATACCACAGACTGGGTGCCTTATAAACATCAGACATTTATTTCTTACGGTTCTGGAGGCTGGAAGTCTGAGACCAGGGTGCCATTATAGGTGACTGAAGGCCATCTTCCAGGTCACAGACTTCTGCTATGTTTTCACCTTTTGGAGCTCTGGGGGGCCTGTTTTATAAGGGCACTAATTCCATTCATAACCTGAGCACTTCCCAGAGGCCCTACCTAACACCATCACCTTGGGCATTAGGACTCAATGTATGAATTTTGTTGGAGACACAAACATCAGCATGAAAGGTTATCGACACATCTTTATTGAATGAATGAGTCTAAAAGGTGATGCTTGTAATATTTAGATCACAGGGCTAAACTGAAGATCATATTGTGAAGCCATTTTGTATGCTTAGTAGCATACAAAGACCTTTGGCTTAGTAGTTAGAGAAACTTTGCTTCAGACCCAGGTTACATACGCACAAATAGTGTGAACTTCTCAGAAGGTCCATTTTCCATATTTGTGGAATGGACAAAGTATAATACCTCGAAAGTTTATTGTGAGTATCAGGCAAAACATAAGTGTACGTGAAACATTTGGCTGTGAGGAAGCTAAAAAACAAGCAGTTTTGATAACTTATGTGTGAATGTGTTTTGTAAGCTATAAAGTCACACATATACATATAGCATTAATATTACTGAGGACATTGTATGCAATGTAAAAAGTTTACTGTAATAAACTTTTCAAAGTGAATGATTTCAGTGTTCATAGCATAATGCAAATTAGAAAACGAAAAATTAGTAGCATCTATACCTCATACCTGTAGGTTCTAATGGAAATGATTATCTGACATCCTATTGTTCCTGCGTAATTTTCCCATATCCTTTGGCCCTGCTATGCCTAAGAAAGCAATATATATTCTTATCATCTCAGTCTCACAAAACCACGCAAATTCAGCCGCTTAACTCACAAGTAATCCAAGTAATGATCTGGTGAGAAGCTGTCAGGGATTGCCATTTCTTCAGCATGGTCCTGCCCTACGAGTACTATTTATTTTATTAAAAATTTTTTTTTAATGTTTATTTATTTTTGAGAGAGAGAGAGAGACAGAGCGCAAGTAGGGGAGGGGCAGAGAGAGAGGGAGACACAGAATCCAAGGCAGGCTCTAGACTCTGAGCTGTTGGTACAGAGCCCAATGCAGGGCTCCAATTCATGAACTGTGAGATCATGACCTGAGCCACCCAGGTGCCTCTGGTACTGTTTACTTTAGTTCAGCACACAATAATAGAACATAGAGATTTAAAGGGGAATATGACATGTCCTTGTGTTATAGTGTAATGTAACTCAGTCTCTTGTGGTATAGTGTAGGCCAGTTTTACAAGGTGTATAGAATACAAACTGTTTGAGGACAAGAAGTAAGTGAGTTCCTACCACAAATAGAAGACAGCAGGAAGTCAGACAGATCGCATACTGATTATTTTTTTCATCTTGAGTTATTTTTTCCTTGAAAATCCAAAGGTGTAGGCCATATTCTTGAGACTGGGTTAGCTCTGAGGCCTCTAGGGCACAGAAGGTTGTGAGGTGGGGAGACCCTGAGACCCAGGCCCGGTTCTGAATTCTTGTCGTTGAGATTTAAGAATTATAGATAACAGGACTGCTAGATAAATGAAGGCAACTTCAGAGCTTCCCTGGAAGTTCCTAAGCAGTCCTGCTTTGGTTGTGATGTACCCTTTCCCTGGTTTGCAACCCCCTTCTCAGTAATCTTACAGGCTCAGAATGACTTTAAGAATCCAGGTAATCTGTTAAGCTTTTCCTAGGTCCACACCCCCACCAATCTCACAGCCCCGCCTCCCCGGAAGCCCCGCCTCCCCGGAAGCCCCGCCTCCCCGGAAGCCCCGCCTCCCCGGAAGCCCAGCTCCAACAAGGCTGGGTTCTTGAGTGGGTGAGCAGGGTGGACCATGTGGTCATGAGGACATGATCCCAACGTTTGAGGTCTCAACAAAGTAGAGTTGTCCTAGACCTGCAGTGTGTTTGACATTACATTTGAAGAAGGGATTTCTTCACTGAAGTTGGCTGTGGCCTGGAAATGTGTTTACTTTTCAATGAAGTATAAAGGCCTTGTAAGCACTCCCAGGACTGGACCAGGTTTTTTTCATATTTGCCTTGCACAATATATCAGTTATTTATCAATTGTACATAGGTTTATTCCTCAGGAATATCTATTAGTCTCATATTTATTCATCAGGAATTCTGGAATATCACCATTGTTTGAGCTATTTTAGTTTGACATTGACTCATCAATAAATATTTCTTGAGCAGTGTGCTGGCCCTTGGGAATATAAAACAGAATACTACCTATTTCCTGAACCCAAAATAATTTCTATTAGTCTTTATTTATTTCCAGACTTACACCAAGTCCAACATGTTGTTTACCTTAGTTAAAAAAAACCCAGGGCTCTCAACAAGAAATGAGAACTTTTCTTTTCCTTTTTTTTTTTTTTTTTTGTAAATAGAAACCATAGAAAAACAATTTAAGATGATTATGTCTATCTTCTCAACTCTACTTTTTTTTTAAAGTTCTGATTAACAGTGTACGATTAAGTTCATTCATTTAGTTGTTCAGTAGACCTCGGGCTCACAGTTTGAGGGGGCAAAGTTGAAGCAAACTCTGACCCCACAGAGTCACAGAGGGTGACTTTAGTGAGGACATCTTGCAGCCCTTGGGGGAGGGTCCTCCAGCGAGGTCCCCTGCTGCTTTGGCTTCCTTTTACCTTCTCTTTGGGCTTTGGGCTGCTTGCAGGTTCCCATCACTGCAGGGCAGACAGACTGACAGCCAGTTCTGCTCCTTCTGGAAAATTTCCAGTGTTTTATACTTGTCAGATGACTTTTCTCAAGAAAACAGATTTCATGAGCCACTCTCTTTGCTCCTGGACTGTTGAAACCCTGGCAGATATGATTTAAGAATCTGAACAAAGAAACATTTAAAAGTACATGACACTAATTTGCAATGCAGCGTACGTCTCCGTCTTGGATTTTACATTGTCTCTGAAGCCTACGGTGGTCATTTGAGTTATCCATCAGCCACAAAGCAGGCTTTGTCTGATTTTTGTCGTATCCATTTGTTCTTGTCTTCCTTGTCTCTCTTACCACAATATTCCCACGATCACAAATACATCCACTTGTGCCCTGTTTGAATTTCACACTTTTACTAAACATCTTGACATGAAATCACAGAGTGAGATTTTTCTTCCTTCCCCGAAATCACTGATGAAAAGATTCTGTTCTGTGTGTGGTCTATAGAATGGCTCAGTTGGAGACGGGATGCACAATGTTTCAATGGATGGTACAGCTCTTCATCTCAAAGCAGTTGCTGGTGACTTTTCTGAGCTCACGTGTCCTGGAGAAATCACATAAAATTAATTATAAGACCATTTATCTTTCATCTTTGTCTTTCATCAATTTCTCCTTTTATTTTAATGGGTTTTCTGTATATACATCACCTCATGTCTGTTTACTCTTTCATAGTTGTAAAAACCATCCCTCTCTCTTGCATTATATGGGGGAAAAGTATAAATGATTATCTCAGTAATTATTTAATTCTTATTCTTCTTATTTCTTATTCTTAATTAGGAATTAATTCTTAATTATATATTTTATGTATTTACATAAGGCTTTGCTGTGCCAAGGTCTCTGATCTAGTGAAACAGTTTCCATCTGTGAAAACCTTGTAAGCCTTTATAAATTTCCTACAATTTTAGGACTTTCCACATGACAGAATAAAGGATTCTATGGCAGTTAGTAAGAAATTAGAGGCTTACATAATCCTTGGGTATGAAAAATGAGAGATGTGATGCGAAGAAACCTTTAGAAGAAGAGCTGTTTTGAAATGTACTTTCTTACTCGTTCAAACATTAATTCAACCAGGTTTTGTTAAGTGCCCGTTAAGTACAGTGCTGGAGACTAGGGACACCACACTAACACAAAGCCCCTACCTTTAAACATACCACTGGTGGGGCGCCTGGGTGGCTCAGTGGGTTGAGCGTCCGACTTCAGCTCAGGTCACGATCTCACGGTCCGTGAGTTCGAGCCCCGCATCGGGCTCTGGGCTGACAGCTCAGAGCCTGGAGCCTGCTTCTGATTCTGTGTCTCCCTCTCTCTCTGCCCCTCCCCCGTTCATGCTCTGTCTCTCTCTGTCTCAAAAATAAATAAATGTTAAAAAAAAAAATTAAAAAAAACATACCACTGGTTAGGAGGACAGAATATTTTATGGTTGCATTTTTCTGTAGATTTGTTGCTTGTTTTGTACTTTGGGAATTGCCTTTGAATGAGGTTTTTTAACAAGGAAGTAATTTGAAGACAAATTACTTTCGAATGAAGGAAGGAGGAAAACTAGAGGCTTGGTAACAGCAACTTTCTCTTTGACATCTCATATTTACATCACACTGAAAGCTGCGAGGGGCAGCGTTGATTTTCGCCTGAATTGATCATGAGCTTAGAATAGCAAAGAGGATTTTACGCCTGATGAATTGGCAATAGATAATTTCTTTTACAAAAAATCCTTTCCATTCGAAGGAAATAATTTCTGGAGAGTACCAGGAAATGGGAAAATCTTCTGCCACTGCTATAGATACTTTTCTGTTTTCTTGTCTTTTCTGTTACCCTATAATAATTTACTTTTCCTTCAGTTAGCATGGTTAAGTATGTGGATTATCATCCCAATATGGCAGGGCTTGAATGTAAAGTACAAGTCAAAAAACAAAAGAAAAACAAACAAATTCATTAAGGGAGCTGGCTGACTCTTGATTTCAGCTCAGGTCAAGATCTCACAGTTTTGTTAAGTTTGACCCCCACACTGGGCTCTGTGTTGACAGCACAGAGCCTGCTTGAGATTCTCCCTCTCTCTCTGTCCCTGCCCCCACTTGCACTCTCTCTGTCTCTCTCAAAATAAGTAAGTAAACTGAAAAAAAAAAAAAAAAAAGCTCATTAAGATATAAAGGATTCCCTAGGGTTTCCCCAGGTTCTGTATTTGGTTAATGTAAAAGAAATAAGATTTTACTCGTATACTTCTCAATTTTGTTTACATTATTGTTAAATTTTAAAAAGTAAATTACACTTTGTGCTTTACTTCTAGTTTTTCAGCTGCTATAGGGAGACAAGCTGGATTATTTGCTTTTCTATTTTCTTTCAGAAATAACTATGTACCTGCTAACTGCTGAAAAAGTAAAATCGTCTGTAATCAGTTTAATAAGCATGTAACCATACTTTGTGGGATAATTACACAAGACAATGTTTCCATAAGTGACTTATTTTAAGACTTTACAGTGTTAGGTCTTCTCATTTAAAAAAAAAATGTAAGTCATTTTCTTATTTACTGTCACTTAAGTCAGAAATATCTTAAGGAAATACAGCTAACCGTGGAAGAGCTTTGTTCACAAAGATAGATGACATAGCCTCATTTACAACATACACAAAAAGCCAAAGGCCTAAATGCCCAACAATAATGAAATGGTTAAATAAATGATGAGAGATCCAAGCAACAAAATCTTATGTAGCAAGTTATATTTATGAAAATTATGTGTATATATATATATACATATATATACATGCATATATATATGCATATATATGCATGTATATATATGTATATATACATATATGTATGTATATGTATGTATATATATGTATATATATACACACATATATATATATACATGTATATGTATATATATATATACATACACTCACACAAGCAAATTATACTTAAGGAAAGCTTTGTTAACATTATGCTATCATATATAGTACATGATAAATATCTTAGTCCTAACTGTGAAATATTCATTAGGACCAATGGATTTGATTTCCTTATTTTATTTATTTATTTATTTATTTATTTATTTATTTATGAAATAACCCTCCCCCTTTTTTAAAAGTTTATATATTTATTTTGAGGGAGAGAGAGAGAGAGAGAGAGAGAGAGAGGGAGCCAGTGGGGAAGGGGCAGAGGGGGGACAGAGGATCCGAAGTGGACTTTGTGCTGACAACAGAGAGCCTGATGCAGGGCCTGAACTCACAAATTGTGAGATCATGACCTGAGCCGAAGTTGGTTGTTTAACCGACTGAACCATCCAGGCGCCCCTTGATTTTCTTATTTTAATATTTAGGGCCTAGAAATTGGCCTAAAGCAGGGAATATCCCAGCAGAAATTCCATTTAGATGAGAAATCCATTTAAATTATTCAGCTTGTTGGAGAATAGCAAAGGTCTTACTATAGCTATGTCAACAACTTTGTGATAGTTTATGTAAATAGCTGCTTTTATTTGGTAGAATTAACTAAAATAAAGTCATAGGAACATAACTAATTATCTAATTTGTGCTTTAAACTATAGTTTGACTGCAAATGAGGTACTCTGGAATGACTTCATCACCTATGATAACTCTTAATCTGCCCTTTTGGTTTCCTGCATCTGTTTCCATAATCTCTCAATTTAGGAAACACCATTGGCTTCTCCTGAGAATTAGTGTAGGAATTCGGTGATGAATGCTCAGGGCATGGATAGTGTTGGGAATCAGAGGTTTTATTACAATTTTGAACCTAAAACTAAGAGATCACAAAGAGAAGTGATCAGTCTGTTTGATCTTTATCACTTTGGATAATGAAAGTTCAGTTTCTTTGGAACACTATGTTAGATCTTTCCACTGATTGATTACATTTTCATCTTCACCTGGAATTAGTTCTTTTCAAATAACGTAAATATTGCTATTAATATTTAAGATAACCTTGTAAGTAATTAAAAGATTGATTAGTCTGAACTGTTATCTTTGAGTTAATTAGATGCATTTCATAGTGGATAACACATTTGTTTTTATATTTTAGGACTTGAGCCGTGTTCCTGATTTTATACAGATACCCTTGGGGGTATGGCTCAGGGGTAGAGCATTTGACTGCAGATACCATGGCTCCGTATATAAAGGACATTCACTAAAATGGTAATTTGAAAAATATTATATTATTTTAATTTAAAATATTTAAATAGCCAATGGTGTTCATATATATTTTTATAGTAAATATTTTAAATATTAAATAATCTTAATTTTCTGTATTCAGCAGCATATCAAATATTAAGAATGAGAAGATATATAGATCTATCTATATATTCCTATATCTATATATCTTTATTTACAGCTATAACTATATATAACTACTTGACTGATGTAGTCACTAGAAAGTAAACAATTACATAACTCAACATTTGATAGAGCCTTATGAGCCATCTGGATATGGTTCTGAAGAAAGGAGGCAGTTGTCAGTAGATGAAAGAATATTTTAAAACATAGCCCCTGTTAACCCGCCAGCATATTTGGGTTGATTTCCAGTCAGAGAGTTAAAATTGTACTGGCTGTTTGCTCTCCTCCCCCTGAGTCTTCTGTGGCACAGGGCAGATCTTATTAGGACATCTTCCTGGAGTCAGGATAGAATTTGTAGCTGTGGAACCATAAAATCTGCTGACCATACTTGAACCAAATCCAAGACTCTGGCCTCATTTTCATAGTGCTGTGGTTTATTGTGCTAACCAAGAAAGCCTTTTGCAGTTGGATACTAGGTAACTTGAAGTGACATTACTGAATACCTCTTCTTTAAGTATTAAAAATGTGTCTCCAATTAAAAAGGATAAATCCCTTAGAATTTGTTATTGTTCAAAATATTTAAGCTGAAGAGCTTTGAATAATTAATAGTCTGTATGTAGTTACTACGTACACTTTAGTTTTATTGTTGATGCATTTCACAATACTTGAAGAGTTGGGAGGGTCTGTATTTTAAAATATGATTGTTATCCACTAGGAGGAGCTATATCCTCTTTTAAAAAGTTAGTTACCCAGAGAAAGAGTAAAGCAAAAACAAGGTGTCAAGCGAGACTTACCCAAGCTTATATGAACCTCAAGTATTGGTGATAAAGATGTTACTTGTATATTATCTTTCACTTTGGAATCATGAAATGTCAACTGATCCACAAAAGTTTATACTGCTCTTGCAGACATGGAGCTAAAACATCATAGGGCAAACAAGAGCCAAGACATTAGTGCTTCTTAGATGAGAGGGTAGAAATACAAAGGTTTAGGGGAAGGAGTTCCCTTCAGCAGAAGTAACAGTTGAAGCTAGGATTGGGAAGGATTTCTGTTAAGAAGGATGCGAATGAGTATGAAGGAGAAGCAGGGTAAGTTAGGAAAGAGGAAAGAGGAGGGGTGCTGGAACCAACAGATGAGAGGTGAGGGGAGGGGAAGGGGTGAGCTGTTGCAGAGACCGGGGAAGAACCTGGATGGTGCCATGTCACCAGAACCCACAGAGGGGGGACTTTTAAGAACATGCTAGTGGAGTTGGGGGAGGAGAGCGGGGGTGAGTTCCGATGTACCTGAGTAGGTAGAGGAGAGTGAAAACACAAAGAAAGTGTTGTGCTTGGTTAGAAAGAGGACTAGTGGGTATGAGTTAGAATTACGTACACCTAATAATCATTCTTTGGCCGGTTAATAGGAGTGGTTTAGCAGATCATTCAAAGCTCTCCAGATACTGTCTGGTGACCCTTGTCATTAACCACACATACAAATCCATACAGAGTGTGACACCACAGATGACAACAGACAAGGAGTGGGAAGACAGGGTCTTCATTCTGCCTGTGTCACTAACAAGCTTAATGACCCCACACAAGTCACTTGACCCTTGTGTAGTAGTATAAAAATAAGAACCCCTTCTTTAAGAAGGATACAGATGAATAAAAATATACAATCTGGGGGTGCCTGGGTGGCTCAGTCAGTTAAGTGACTGACTCTTGATTTCTGCTCAGGTCATGATCTCCTGGTTGACAGATTGAGTCCCACGTGAGGTTACACGCTGAGCATGGAACCTGCTTAAAATTCTCTCTCGCCCTCTCCCACTGCCCCCACAAAATAATAAAAATTAAAAAAAAATTAAAAAATACACCTTCTTCATAGAAATAAGACAGCCCTCAAAGCTTTGTCCACAGTAGTGGTCACAGCTCATAACTCTGAACGTGTACAGACAGTACCTTTAACAGGCCCACTGTGAGAGATGCCAATGGCTCTAGGAAGATAAATCTAATTATAATTAGCAGATCTGTTCTGTCCATGCTCAAATAGTCAACTGATTTTGTGTGTGTGTTCCTGACAGCTAGTGCTGTTATTACAAGTATCCAGGGACCTGCAAACATGTTTGTATTTCACAAGTGGGATTTGCATCTTTCACATTCCATAGGGAGCCAAACTCAGATAGTACTAAGGAAATGGCGCCAGTAAAAAGCATGATGTTCGCCTGAAACGTGTGGCTTTTCAAATTGAAGGGTTAATAAAAGGATTTCTTTATTTCATTTCTCTTCCTGTTATGATACAAAATGTATCACCTGCAGCAAAATCCATCAGCTGGAACCAAAATGTTGGTAAGAGTAGAAAGGTAGGTACTGACTTATACTAAATAACCTCATGTTTGTGAGCAGCACAATTTCGGTGTAAACTTCTATGTCCAAAGAAGGGTCCAGAGTCATTTTAAACACTGCCTTCAGTGAATCAATAGATCTTCAATACCACTTCGGTAGTTTATAAACATACTACTAAAAAAGTAACTGCCACGAATGAATTTGCTGCCAGCACTATTCATGGATATATATTTTTAAAATATTTTTTGAAGTTTATTTATTTATTTTGAGAGAAAGAGAATGTGTGTGAGCAGGGGTGGGGCAGAGAGAGAGAGAGAGAGAGAGAGAGGGAGAGAGAGAGAATCCCAAGCAGGCTCCGTATTTTCGGCATGGAGCTCGATGCGGGGCTCGAACTCACGAACCCAGTCACCCCAAATTCGTTGATATGTTTTAAGTATGATGTAACATTAGCATGTGACAGTCTTCAGCATACGTGATCCCAGTGTGGTGACAAACATGTTAACTCTTATCCAGGAGAATTCCACTGTAGACCTGTTTTTCTCTTATGGAAAGAAAAATATCCCTAAGGAGATTTTAATCTGTTTAATTTGTTTATAGAAAACAAATATCAAAACAGTAATACCTTGAGAAGCAGATCCTCGCCTGGTAATATCAGTTTGACCTTTGTTGCCTAAACCCTGGCTGTTCCCTGTTGTAATAGTAACTGAACACTATATAAAATTTACTTGTCATGTATGTTGCATATATGTTTTATATTCCATATTCCATAATGTAACCTCAGATTTCCCATTGGTGACTGGTGACTTAAGAATGGAGCATTCCCGGCTTTAACCTTTGGTGGTGAAGTTGTTTTTTGGCTTTGGCACCACGTGTGCTGTGGGCAGACCTCAGAGTGATAGAAAGTTTCCTCAATACTTTAGAAGCTCTGCAAGGTGATTACATGCTCTTTTCATGAGTAACCATATCTATGTCACTTCAGCTGGTGCTATGGTAGCTGACACAATTTCAGGTGCTTTGTTTATATTCTTCAACTCTAGCCTGACCTCCTTTTTGGGGAGGCCATAGAGATCACCCTGTAACCATGTTCTCTCCAGTGTTTTGGTGCTTAGCCTGAGGAAACATGCCCACATCAGGAGTCCCTGAGCACATAATTTCTGGGGGGAGAAAAACAAAACAAAACTCTTGTATTTCAGGAAAATGTATTGGCAACTTTTATTCTTAACTTTGACTTAATGGGAAGCATGACTCTTTACTGGACGTAAATTGCCAGGGTCCAAAGCCCACATGTTTCACCACTCGGCCTCACTCAGCCTTTCATTGGTTCAGGTTCCTTGCCAATAAAATAGGGGTTATAATACCTGCTTTACAGGGTTATTTGGAAAACCAAATGAAACATTGTATGAAAAGTGCCTGAAACAGAACACCTTTTTCAATGCAGGTTATTAATTTCTTTATTCCAATAATGAAATGTATAGGATTCTCCTTACATATTACATGTTTTTGTGTTTTAGCACGTATAAGAAAGAGTAAGCTCTCCATGAATAAAAGTTTAACATAGTTTTTTGCAAAATATTTATAGAAGGAAACTCTGTAAAGATCTGTTACCACAGATATGGAGAGTGGGAAGAAATTGCCAGACACCATTAACAGGGTGAGTGTGTACTTTTGGTAAGGTCTCTTCTTTTATGTTCTTTATTTGTCCCTCCCTCCCCCTCTCCCTTCCATCCTACCTTCCTTTGGCATGTAGTTGGACACATGTGGCTTCAAAGCGTTGATAAAGCCTTTCTCCCAAGTTGCCCAGTAATAGCAGAAACTCAGGAGTGTCAAAAGGACTTTCTCAAGAACCACCATAGTTTTAACCTCCTGGGTCTAGAGTGAAGGAAGCAGAAATTCTCTGAGAACCATAGCTACTACAGTGGTGTCCCTCTGGTATATCTAAACCAATAGCAAGACAGAAAAAGGAATTCAACTTTAACCCTTGGTGGTTAAAGATTGTTGGTTGTGAGAGGTTCGAAGGATGGGGTCTCCACGTACTTCATACTTTGGTTGCTTTATTGAGCACAACCGGGAAGGTACAGGTGTGTGCCATAGTCTGGGGACACACAGGTAAGTAAACATCTGCTCCAGCCCTTGAGGAACGGATCATGTCGCTAGAAGGGAGATGTACTGTGATCTTCTGTCTGCCTCTCCCTGCACCATGAGCTGCTTGTGAGGTGGGGGTCCTTCTTCTTGCTTCCGAATGCCTCGTGCCTGTCTGTCACAGGGCCTATCCACAGAAAGCTCGCAATAAACAGATCCTGATCAAAATAACTAACTAGTGATTTAGGCCGAGAAACTGAAAGTAGATTTCGGAGTGGCCAACACTTGGCTTGTAGAAAGCCTCCGGTCATTTTTCAATGCCATTCAACTTAACATAACACATAGGCCCTACCTATTTCTGTCTCTGTTTAACCACAGATGTTACAAGGTCTAGTGGAAATTCTTCCTCTTGCACCACCTCTGCAGCATTCATGAATCACTTACTTCATTCCTGGGGCACTTGGTTCCCAGCTAGATGACATAACCAAACTCATTCCCTCCACCTGTGTCCCTGGCTTCTGGTCACAGCGTCACTGTACCTCATTGCTGTGCAGTACATGTTGAGCCTAATGAAAGATGGTGGGTGGATCACGGAGATACGATATCAAGAGAGGCTGTAAAAATGCAGTAAGGCAGGAATAGGATCGAGCCAAGAGCAGACTAGCAGGTGTTTTGAGAATAACAGTTAACTTCATTTTACATAGAGGAGCTCCTTCAAAACAATAGTGATGAGCTGATAAATAAAATGGGACCTGAAATAAGTGGACATGTTAGTTCTCAAAAACAGTTTATTATTTTTTTTTAAGGAAGGGAGGAAGGAAGACATCACAAGGAAACCTTTGTGTCTGAGCCTAGAGTTCATTGTGGGGGAACAGCATCTCCCCTGAGAATCTGTGATTATAGACCTGCCTTCACACAGGTTGGTGTTCAAATGTATACTGCTTTCATAGGTGGGGAAAATTGTAGTCCAAGTAATTTATTTGGTAATTTACTTAGAGGAGTTTATGGTTGCTAGTATCACCAAGGCATCTGGCAGAAAAAAAATCCAAATCCAGGATGTCTCCTTAAAAGAGGCTGCTCCACAAATAAAGCCTCATCAAACCTAAAAGGAGTCCAAAATTTTAAAACATATGTAATAATGTCTACAGAAGTCATAAATTGGAATGATTCGATGCAGAGTGGAATATGCATGTTAAAAATGCTTAAAGAGGTAAAGATAGTATAAATACCTGAGCAAGGAATAAGGAAGATTCAGAGAAGGTCTAGATGGATTTGAATAAAAACCAAATGAACTTCTATTAATTAAATGTATAATCACTGAAATAAAAACTCAGTGGATCAATTGAACATCGGACTAGATACAATTAATGGAAGACTAAAGAACTAGAAAATGGATCTGGGAAAATTATCCAGAATGCAGCCCAGGGAAAAGTGATGGAAAATGGGAGAGAAGTTAGAGATATGTGAAAAGAATGACAAGGTTTTACATTCTCCAGTTAAAAGCTCTAGAAAAAGGGCATGTGAAGAATGGGGAGAAGTAATGTCCAAAGAGCATTTTTCAGGGTTGATGAAACATATATATCTACAGAATCCAGGAGAATCATTCCCAAACAGATTAAACAAAAAGAAATCCATACAAGATATATCATAGTGCAACTGTCTAAAAACCCAAAACTAAGATCACAAGAGCACATAGGGGAAAGGACAACACACAAAGGTCAGCAATTAAACTGATAGCAAACCTCTCAGTAATAAAGTTGAATGCCAGAGGTTTGAGATAGTATCCATGAGGTTTATAAATGAATGTCATTCTAGAAATTTGTGCCCAGATAAACTAGCATTATAGAATAAAAGTAATGCTGATACAATACTGGGTGAACAGACCTATAGGAAAAGATGATTTAAAAAAAAGTAAGGGATGTGTGTAGGAGAGTGTTTTTACCCACATTACTTTATGCCTGGAATTACTTGAGACATAATTGAGTCATTGAACAAAATGATACGTTGGCAGTTGTTTGTTTGTTTGTTTGTTTTCATCACAGGCTTTAATCTGACCTGGATTAAAATACCCATGTCCTGTTTCCCTAAAAGCAGACTAATAAGCAGGGCCCTGGACCTTGGTGCTGATATTCTGATGGAGTGTTGCGTTTATCACCTTTGTTTTACTTACTAACACACAGTTAATTTTCTTTGGCCATTACAGAATGTGTTTTCAGATGCCAGTTTGTTGACTTTAAAATATTAAAAGCAAGTTGAAATAAATAAATTGCTTACCTATTTGAGGTTTAATAAGGTCTAGCGTGTCAAAAGGCACACAATGATTTTCTTTAACGTTTACTTATTTATTTTCAGAGCGAGAGAGGGAGGAAGGGGGGGGGGGGGAGAGAATCCCAAGCAGGCTCCACACTGTCAGTGCAGAGCCCAACTTGGGGCTCGACCTCACGAACCATGAGATCACGACCTGTAACAAAATCAAGGGTCAGACACGTAAGCAAGTGAACCATCCAGGTGCCTTCCACAATGAATTTTAAATCCCATTCCATAGAACTGTGATGTTCCATTAAAAAAGCGTGGAATATTTTGTTCTCGTTAACTAAATTATTCAGAAATGGCAATATGAAACTGATTTATAAACTGATTGTTGTTGGTGTAATAACTTCTGTACCTTTATATTGGAACTTCTGGGGTTTATATTAAAAACTTGGGGATCCTTTAGAATTTTAAGATGATTAGAAAAGTCTTTGCAGTTTGAGGACCCTTCTGTATGTCTGGGGACCAGTTTGGCCCTATTAATTTTTCTAGATAGTCATTTTTTTTCTAAAATTGGGTGGATTAAACTTTTCCTGGTCAAATTCCCAACTTTTCATGTAACTCTAATTTCTTAGGACCTTGAGGTTCTCTGTTGTAATATGTTCTCAAGTCAAATCAGGCTTCTCAAGGGTAGTGGAGCCTCTTTCCCTGCACATGGAGAGAGAATGATGATAATTGTGTGGTAAAGACAAAAAGGAAGGTCCATATTGAAGGCTTCTTGGATCTCCCTCCTAGTCACCCATTCAGACCAAACCCAGTGCACAACTTTGCCCTAATGAGTCGTGTTCTGTAGTTTCAAGGCTGCACTCTGCCATGAGAGGCAGCTACCAAAGCCAGATCCTCTCACATTGATCCTCAAATCCGCATCCCCTTTGGTGCTTGGTTCTTCCCTCAGCAGACTCCACCTTCTCTTCCTTTTCAAATCTGTTTCTCTCTTGCACCATAGCTCTTACTGAAATTGACCTATATTTTCCTCTTTCCTTCCTCCCACTCATTAAGTAGTATCCTTTGTAATCTTGGTTTTGCAAGTATTTTGAGCAAAGTGTATCCTATGGGTACTCAAGAGGCTGCCAGTATTTATCATTATCTCTTACTAATTGTATGACTTTGGGAAGTTACATGATCTCTCAGCGTCTGCTTTTTCATCTTTGTATTCACATGGGTTATTATGAGGATTAAATAAGAGAATACAGGGGAAACACTTGGCTCAGTGCCTGAAAGACCTCAACAAACATATTAATTGTTACTTGAGATATGCTGAATTTTATGAAAGGGGATGTTCAGGGAGCATAGGAGATTTACAGCTGGGGGCCTTCACTTGTACTGAAGGGAACAACGAATGTCCTCCAGAGGAAGTGACCTTTAAGCTGAGACCTTCAGGGTGAATATAATTTGTGATCTGGAAAAAAACAAAGGTTCCAAGTAGAAGAAACCACCCGGCACATTCCAGGGCCTGAAGGCATATGCTGGGAGAATGCAGGAGCTGAGAAGTCCCAAATGGTGGGACGGAGAGAATGAGCTGGGAAGATGGCAAAAGGTGAGCCTCGGAGAAGTAAGCAGGTGCCAGAGGGCAGAGGACTCTGAAGGTCATGGCTAGGATTTTATACTTTACCTTGACCACAAATTAAAAAAACACTAAAGAAAGGTTAGAGAAAGGAAATGACATGATCAGTATAAATTCTGAAGAGACCATTCTCCCCTGCATTTGGGCAGGCTGGTAAGAAACACCTGTTGCTTCCTTCTTTAGCTCCAGGAGGAAGTTCAAAACACACAAGGTCCAGTCCACCTGTGGAAACCCTCACCTCAGCCCTGTGCCTTAAATTGCCATAAAATCCAAGTCTCCTTTCCTGACTCTCAAGCCATTTTTGGACCTGCTTGAGAACCTTCTGTGCACTTCCAGAAGGCCTCATTATGTGAGTAATAAACCTTTTCATATGCTCTTGGTATGTGTGTGGCCTCAAAATCAATCTCTACATCTGAACCAAATTCAGATGGTGGGGTTGGGGTGTCCGTTGTGCCTCCTGTGGTAACCACACAATATGGATTATAAATATAAAAACTTTAACATATCTATCTCAAAAAAAATGAGATTATACTATGAACATCTGATCTTTAAAATAATGTACTTTCAACAAGGATGTTATTAAATGTTTTTCACAATATCATTTTAACCACAGTATATTATACTAGTATATGTATAGTGCAAATGATCTAACCAACTTACAATTAGACATATGTGTTGGTTATAATATTTTTACTACTGCTGTAGCAGATATCCTTATAGCTAAACATTTGTTCATTTTCTTGGTAACTAAGATAAATTCTAGTTTTAAGTATTAATGAATCATAAGCACGTTCATCTCATTAGAGTAAACATTTATGGAGCACCTGCCATGAGCAGTTATTGGGATCCTAAATACAAAAGACATCAAAATTGTTTTCAGAGAAGTACTCTTACAATAAGGCATTCAGAGGAATATTTGCAGGTTAAAAACTGATTTTTTTTTAAATGAAGACAGGTAAAGCCAAGAAATGTAGCCTGTATAAAATTTTATAAGGTGTGAAGTTTGCCACAGGGTGGCACTAATACATTTCTATTAAATTATGATATGTTAGAAGTTTTTTCTGTGTTGATCTGTTTTTTTAGTGAATTATAATTAGGTTTAATTTGATATTTTAAAAATTAGTTTACATTAAAAAACACAAGACAGGGGCGCTGGGGTGGCTCACTCTGTTAAGAGTCCGACTTTGGCTCGGGTCATGATCTCGCAGTTTGTGAGTTCGAGCCCTGTGTCAGGCTCTGTACTGACAGCTCAGAGCCTGGAGCCTGCTTCAGATTCTATGTCTCCTTCTCTCTCTGACCCTGCCCCACTCCTGCTCTGTCTCTCTAAAATAAATAACCTTGAAAACACACACACACACACACACACACACACACACACACACACACGGCAGCATTTTTATTTAAGAACCTAAATATTATACATACCTTCATAACCACAGAGCCTGACAGGTATTTCCGTTGTTTTTGTTTTTGTTTTTTTAATGTTGGTTTATTTTTGAGAGAGAGACAGCATGAGCAGGGGAGGGGCAGGGAGAGAGGGAGACACAGAATCCAAAGCAAGCTCCTGGTTCTAAGCTGTCAGCACAGAGCCCTATGCGGGGCTTGAATCCACAAACTGCGAGATCATGACCTGAGCTGAAGTCAGATGCTTAACCAACTGAGCCACCCAGGAAGCCCCCAGGTGACTTCCTTTTTAAAAAACCAAAAATCAAATTATTGAACATAGTGTATATACACATACACACACATACATATATAAATGTTTATGAATATTATAAACACATAATATTTAGGTTCTTAAAAATCCTGTTTTACATTTTTTTGGGGCGCCTGGGTAGCTCAGTCGGTTAAGCGTCCGACTTGGGCTCAGGTCATGATGTCTTGGTTTGTGAGTTCAAGCCCCGGATCGGGCTCTGTGCTGACAATCAGAGCCTAGAGCCTGCTTCGGATTCTGTTTGTCTTCCTCTCTCTCTGCCCCTCACCTGCTCTCGGTCTGTCTCTCTCTGTCTCTCAATAATAAATAAATGTTAAAAAAAATTTTTTTTAAATCCTGTTTTGCATTTTTTAATGTAAACTAATTTTCTAAATGCGTGTATGTGTTTGTGTCTTATTGTATGTGAAATAAGAGAGTGAAATACAATTTACAGAATTGGGTTTATTTTCTGATCTTGTGTCTAACTGAAATTTTAGCTTTTATATTTTATATGAGGGATCCTCAATAGTCCGTTTCTTTGCTCACCTACACCAGAAAAATTTTAGGGGCAGAGAACTTTTATAAAGTATACTCTACCATTTACCCCTGTTTCTTCTCTCAACCATTCTGAATGCACCTGGGGGGCATTACTTCCCTTCCTTCTTAATTAGTTCTCTAGTGAGCTTCTGTTAATGACAATTACATTTACATAATTAATTATTATGTCTTTCTGGTAAAATGACTTCTGTATCATTATGAAATGACCTTTTTATTCCTGGTGATGTTTTTTGCTGTGAATTTTACCCTGTCTGATGCTAAGGAAGCCATTGGTACCTTTTCTTTCGAGTCTTGCTTTTTTATATAATCCGAATTCACCATCTTGTTATTTCTTACCTATTTGTCTCATTTAACTCTTGGTTCCCCCTTTTCTCTTTTCTGCCTTGTTTGAGATTAAAGTTTTTCTTTTTCTTTTTTTAAATGTTTACTTATTTTTGAGAGATAGAGAGAGAACACAAGAAAGAGGGCACCTGCCCTGTGATCTCTAGTCAGCTTTGTCTCCCTAGACTTAGCTTCTCAACTCAGGGTACCTGCTGGGCTCCCCTTGGCTTTCCCCTCCCAGTGTGTAGCCTGGAAACTCAGTCATAGACTCATCTCATTTGTTTTATATATCTTAGGGAATCACTGTTCTTTGTTGCCTGATGTCCACTGTCTTGAACACTATTATTTCATTTTTTTTTTTTCTGGTTTTTTGGTTGCTTCAGGCAGTAGTATAGATTTGGCCCAGGTCATTCCATCTTGTCCAGAGCAAAATATCTACTTCAAGTTTTTACGAGAGGTTTTTTGTTAGTTTCTTTGTATAATTTTTTATTTAAATCTATGCAATAATCTTGAATTGTACTTTAGATTAAGTAGGGAATTAATTACTTTATCTCGAACACATACTATTTAAAGATTCTACCTGTAAATGGATACATTATACATTAAATAATTAATTTTTGTAGGGTTTTTTCCCCTCATAGTTTGGTTAGAAAAGCAATGGCTTTGACTTGTTAACACCTGGAAAGTAAGTCTAATAATGCTAGTTGTAATTTTACTCCTTTAATTACATTATAGTAAAATTTACTAAACTTAAGCTTTTTATAAATTAAAATATATCTGGTAGGTCATCTTCAACACATTTTAAACTGAACATAATTGCATTTCTTTAATACTGTGGAGTTAAAAAGCTAAAGAAATATGTCTCATACAAAGATTCAAGAAATTTTATGAAACAAAGTTACAATCATTTCTTGAGTGCCTACTATGTGAGAGGAACTTCACAAAATTACTTTTTATACTCACAATTAATTTATTAGACAGATGTTGTTGTCCCCATTTGAAAGATGAGGAAATTTCATACAATAGGATCGTATAACTTGCCCAAAGTTACAGAGTAAGTATTCACACAAGCTGGATTCACACAAGCCAAACAACTAAAACTCAAAAGTATTTTATTATCCCATGCTGATTAAAGCTCTTCACTTTGTAAAGAGCTTAAGATCTTCCAAACTTTAGGAGAATGAGTTTTAATAATAGATTTATTGATAAGTTTTAGTCCATTAGCATGTCAAATAGTAATATCTTATAAATTTTGCCTCCTATCCTATAAATAACATAATGACAACTTCATGTCACATTTCAAGTCTGATAATAACTTAAATTTTGAAGCACTTTGCAATTTTCATGGCTTTCACGTATTTTTATCTCAATTAATTATCATAACCACACTGGTTAATGCATTAGCCCCATTTTGTTCAAAGTCTATCACTTGGCTTAGGTTCCCGTGATTCTTAGACCAGTATTTTTTCTATTATCCCAAGCTAGCCTTTCTGCATCATTAGATTATTTTATTAAAACAAACAAAACCAAAGTGGCACCCATGTAAAGTAACCAAGTTTTTTCCCAAGTTTATGACAATACTTCCGAAAAATAAGGTTTGATTTTTATATTTGGGAAGGTATTGAAAATTTCGCTTACCATATTAGTGTCATTTTCTTTTGTTTTGCAGCCTTGCAGGACACCTCACTGAATGTGATGCTCAGAGTATTGGTGGAAAATTCATAAGCTGGGATTGGATGCCAGACTGGTAGGTTATCAACACATGTATATATAAAGTTTATATAGCACTTACATTTTAGAAATTTTATTATGTATATATTAAATTGTATTTCATTATTTTCTTAATTTATATTGTTTATTTGCATTATATATTGTTTTCATATTGTGATACACAAACTATATATCCTAGCCATCATTATCTTATTAGGATCCAGAGCTAAGTTTCAAGAGAATTCTTTTTGGCACCTTAAAAATCATATTTCCCTGAGATAATATACAATATTTTATATTACTATTATTATGGTCTCTGGTTTCTTATTAAGCTGACCTTTGTACCTGTTAATGAGTTGAATTGTGTCCCCCAAAGATATGTTCAAATTCTAACTCCCAGGACCTTAGAATGTTACCTTATTTGGAGAGAGGGTCTTTACAGAGATAGTCAAGTCAAAATGAGATCATTACAATAGGCCTCAATCCAATAGGATTGGTGTTCTGATAAAAAAAAAAAAAAAGAAATTTGGACAAAGAAAAAGACACACACAGAGGGAAGACAATGTGAAGACACACAGAGAGAACAACATGTAAAGACAGGACTGGAGTGATGCATCTATAAACAAAGTAACACCAAAGATTGTTGACAAACCACCAGAAGCTTAGGAAGGAAAGGAAGGATTTTTCCCTAGAGCTGTCAAAGAGAACATGGCCCTGCTCGTCTACACCTCAATTTCAAACTAATAGCCTCCAGAACTGAGATAGTACATTTCTGTTGCTTTAAGACACCCAGAGTTTGGTACTTTGTTACAATACCCCTAGGAAAATAATATAGTGCCTAAAATAGAGTCTCTCTGTTTAAGGACAAAATATACTAAATATGTATTACTGGAACCTTGTATAAATATATATCTAAATATACACTGGAACCTTGAAATACCAGGACCCTATTCCATCCAGGGCTCTGCTGTGAGAAGGTTCTTGGTCCCAACTCTAAGAAGCTCCTGCAACAAGAGCCAGCTTACCAATGTGAAACTTACAATACATAGGCCTTTGCCTCTAGTAACAATTAGGGATCTATACATGACATTCCAGACCCCAGTCTAGACAGTGGTCTTTCCAGTCTTGTCTCCCATTCTTTCCCTGATCCTTGTCCAGAGCCAAGCAGGTGCTATCACTCTTCTCCTCCTCTTTGGCTGTCATACGGTACCAGACTAGTAGGAAGCAATAAATACATGAGGGTTACAAGCAACAATGGGAAATGTGTCCTTAGCCCTTTACTCATATTTGTCTGTATTTTATCTCTGAGAATGATCATTTGCTTTTGCAGTGTTTTCCCCTACTTGGTAACAGATGACTTATCTGATAGTTTTTGTTTGTTTATAATTTTATTTTTACCTCAAATTCATTAGCTTCTGTTAGAGACTTATACATTTCTGATGGTGATGTGGTCAGTCTCTTACTGACCTAGACTCAGGTCTCTTCCATGCTCTCCCTTATCTCATCAGTCATCAGTAAGGTCAATTTTTACTCCATAATATCCTTCATTTTCTTCCTTTTATATTCATCCAAATTTTCCAGTTTTCTTATCTAGCTTCTAAAGGCTATTGTAGAATCTTATGTGGATTCTGAAGGCCATGTAGATTCTCAAGACCATTAGCTGGTCTCCATGCCTCTTGTTTCCAATGTAACAGCTTTGCAACTGTAAAACAAATAGTTGAAGTACAAGAAATCTGACTTCTTAGATTTTATCATCTTGGTTTTATCTTTTCAACCAAATTATAAACTCTCTGAGGGCGTGGATCTTTGCATTCCTACAGATTTATCAGATGCACCATTCAGCCCAGAATAACAATGAGAAAGCATGAACTTTAGAGATATTGCCTAGAATCCTGGTTCTACCACTTATTAGCTCTGTGAGATGGGACAAGTTACTCAACCTTTATGTTCCTCAATGTCACTCATCTGCAGAGTAAGGAAAATGGTAATATCTACTCTGAATGGATTATTATGGAAGATGAGTGAATAAAGCACTTAAAACAGTACCAAAAATGAATAGTAACTTTTCAATAAAATGTTCATTATCTTATTGTCTTACACTTCGATGTTCATCAAATATTTGGAGACTAATAAAAGATAAGTTGCGTTAACACAAGAATAGAAGCACCTATCTGAACCTATTTTATCTGAACGTGTGTTGCACCTCTCACTTAAGGTGGTGTAGTCCTGAGTCTTGTTGAGTTCCATGAGTATAAAATAAGGGTAATAATACCTACCCATAGGATTGTTGTAGAGATTACTATAAATAGGTTGCTCTTGGTCAGGGCTGAATCCAGTGTCTGACACATGGTAAATGTGTAAGTAAATGGTACCCAGGAGAAAGAGTGATAATGGTAGTATTAATAGTAGTGAGGCAGCAGTAGCAGTGATGGCGTGGCAGTAATAATAGCAATAATGGTAGTAACAGGAAGAAGCAGGATTTTACTTAGTTTTTGGTGTGTATGGAACATATCAGCAACTGGAAGTAGCTTGGGGGTTGTGAGGAAAAGGCGAAGATTTTCTTGACAGTCCGAGAGAGGTGATGGTTGAAGTCATGGGAATGGATGAGGTGCCTTTGAGTGTGAAGAGAACAGTACTGGGACAATCAGGGCATCTAGGGAATGCAAGGACAAGGGGAAAGTTGAGGATCGTGGAGAGAGTGTAGTTCAAATTCTTACCCATCAAATCCGGAGAGTGTGGGAGGAAGAAAACAACTTGTAAGGTGGGAAGCTGTGATTAGAGAGTGCCAGACAGTAAGAGAAAGTAGTCAAGGAAGTCAGTGACCTGCCTCGGCCACTATTACAGTCATTTCTCAACCATTTCCTCATCTTTCCGTCTTAATCAGAATTATCTTCCCTTTAACAGCTAAAAAAAATAAATATATACTTACGTTAATGAAATTAAAAACACTGTATTTTAATGCTATGGCTGAATGCTATGGTCCATTAAAACCAATTGGCAATACGTCATGAAGAAAATATGGACACGCTGGAGAGAAACAAATATGCTTTTCATTTTAAGAAGCAAATTATGGCCTGAAAGTTATATTGTGAAGCTGAGGACATACATTTGACAGGAGAAATTGAGAAAGCATGGAATGTGCCTTTACTCAATATATTTGGAATCCTTTGCTGAACTCTAACATGTACCAGTGCTTTAGAGAAAGAAACATTTTTTAATTGGTGAACCCAAAAGTTACGTCCTAAATTATTATATATATATATATATATATGTATATATTTGAACACATATATATGTTCATTGTGACTTTCTCTGAAAATTATTTTCTAAGTATTTTTTTAAATATGAAGGTTTTATCAAAAAGCAATTTTTGCTTCAGCAATTCAGATAATATTGATTAATGTCTATTTGATTTCGATGTTGTCAATGCTTTAGTCAGTTTGTTCCAAATGAAACATATTTCTCTTGGCTTCCTGCTTTTGCTGTAAACAACCTGAAAAGCAATTATAAATTAAAAATCATCCCTATTCAGGTAAATAGTAAGATTATATTTATTTATTATTTCGATATTTCTCTCTTTTTTGTCTCTATATACTGTTTTTAAATATATTGTTTAAACAAAGTATTCACTACAATATAAATATAGCAACTATTATACCTAGAACAACCAAAACTGATCTACAGAACAACCAAAACTGATCTTCTCTAAGAATAGTTCCAAGGATACTATCTTAGACACCTTCCTTATAATGGTTGCTGTTGCCATTAAGCATTGCACATGGCCTTTTAAAATTTATACTTTTTATTTATGATACTTAAACATGCAGTGGTCATAATGCAATATAAAATAGCTTCAATTAGTATACATATTCTTTTTCCACTTCAATCTTTAAAATAATAATAATAAACTCCCAGTGAACCTTTACCCTGCAAATGACCTGATATGACATATTTGAACTTGCAGTGAACTTTCACATGAACTTTCAGTTATCCTCTGAGAAATATAACAGATGGAAAATAGGCAGATTTTTCAAATATTTTTAGATGCAGTGCTTGGACATGTTTAACAGAGACAACAAGGCCGACTATCTCTTTCCAGTGTTTACTTTGCTGACTTTATTGTACTGCATGCTGTTTACTTACATTATATGCATGAATTAAGAGGTTCAGTTATAGTTCTGTTTGACCAGCATCTTGATTTAAAAAAATTTTTTTTAACATTTATTTATTTTTGAGAGACAGAGACAGAGCACGAGTGGGGAAGGGACAGAGAGGGAGACACAGAATTGGAAGCAGACTCCAGGCTCTGAGCTGTCAGTACAGAGCCCAACGTGGGGCTCAAATCCACGAACTGTGAGATCATGACCTGAGCTGAAGTCGGAGGCTTAACTGACTGAGCCATCCAGGTGCCCTGACCAGGATCTTGATTTTAAACCAGCACTTGTATATGTGTTTAAAGATGAGGCTAAGAGGGTCATAAAATATAACAAATTGTGAGAGAACTTTATCGAACTTATTGAAATAATACTGCTTCAAATCATTTAGATATGAGGGACTTTCAAGGATCTATTTCAGATTTTAGAATATGAATCAGCTATAATGTCTTTCACTTTGAATGGTTTGTAGCTGGAAATTCAGTTCAAAATACACATAGTTTTTGAACGGTTATTTGGGAAAGGAAGAGGAAAATTAAGGGAGCACTAGCTATTGTTTATAACTGCTATGGTATGAGATAGGCTTCTTGGAGGTATTTAATCTTAGCAACTCTCTTCCCTAAGTAGTTATCTTATTCATTTTGCACAACAGGAAAGGGAGACAGAGAGGTTGCGTAACTTGCCTGAGAAGACACAGCTAAACTGGGGAATTAAATCCGGGTCTCCAAGACTTTCAAGTCCTTTCTCGTGCAACAAGTTTGTGGTCCCAAGAACAAAATATTTTGTTTGGTTAAATGAATGCTAAAGATAAAAGTGTGATTATGCTGTAATACTTCTATAATCTTTGTTTTGAGAATTTAAAGAGTTTATTTCTTTGTCTTTGTTGCATAATGTTGCTAAATAAGTTAGGTATAAAACTTGCAGACTGCTCTCAGTGATATAAAGATAGTAACTGAGACTGTTGCTTCTCTTGAAAATTTCCTATTGTTTGCAAAAAAACTATACATCTATTACATTTACCAAATAATGCAGGCATTTATATTATTTATCCACTGATATGCATCTCCTTGCTTAGAATCAATTCTTATTAACGCCCACTTTATTCTCAGACCATAATTTATTTATCCTGAATAATGTTTTAGATGTAGTTTAGTTCAGAGAGAGATTATACTTAATGGACATAGATATGTATAAAGTAGCGCACAATTGCATTTATAAGATCAGAATGTGAACTGTATTAAGCTGTAATTAGTCCCTCTTTCCTGACACTTCACTTAGCAACAACAATATCATTGGTGAGGAAAATAAAGATCTTTCCATTTCACAAGGATGTACTCAGAAGCTTGAAGGACCTGTTGTGATCTTGTCAGTGACATAGTTTAAATGGATAGCAAGTTAGGGGCACCTGGGTGGCTCAGTTTGTTAAACATCTGACTTCAGCCCAGGTTATGATCTCACAGCTTGTGATTTCGAGCCCCGCATCGAGATCTGGGCTGACAGCTCATAGCCTGGACCCTGCTTTGGATTCTGTGTCTCCCTCTGTCTCTGCCCCTCACCCCACTTACATTCTGTCTCTCTCTCTCTCTCTCTCTCTCTCTCTCTCTCTCAAAAATAAATAAACATTAAAAACCATTTTTTTTACATGGATAGCAAGTTAAAGTAAGTTGTTACTCATTTTAAGGGAATTTGTAATACATTCCTTTCTTTAACTTTTTAGCTCATTTATTAAAAACAGCTTTTAATGAAAAGTAATGAACAGTTTTCATATTAAAATAAGTGATCCTGTTTTTCTCTCCAGTGTTTAGGTATTGAAGGTGGAACAGTGTAGGTTCAAGGAGCAAAAGGTCTCTTCCTTCTTCCTTTTACAGCTGATCCTTCAACAACATGGGTTTGAACTGCACTGGTCCACTTACACATGGATTATTTCCGATGTATATAGTACAGTACTGTATATTTTCTATTGCTTATCATATTCCTAATGATATTTTCTTTAGCTTTCTTTATTGTAAGAATATAGTATATAACACATATAACATACAAAATATGTGGTAATTGATTATTTTGTTAGTAAGGCTTCAGTAGGCTATTAATAGTTTATTTTGGGGGAAGTCAAAAATTATACGTGGATTTTTTTTTAAATTTTTTTTTTTCAACGTTTATTTATTTTTGGGACAGAGAGAGAGCATGAACGGGGGAGGGGCAGAGAGAGAGGGAGACACAGAATCGGAAACAGGCTCCAGGCTCTGAGCCATCAGCCCAGAGCCTGACGCGGGGCTCAAACTCACGGACCGCGAGATCGTGACCTGGCTGAAGTCGGACGCTTAACCGACTGCGCCACCCAGGTGCCCCTATATGTGGATTTTTGATTGCATAGGGAATCAGTGCTCCTAACCCCCGTGTTGTTCAAGGGTCAACTATATAAGGTCTTTTCTCTTGTGTTATTTTGTTATTTGTTTAGAGGTCAGGTGGAAAGCACATAAATTTCCCTCTGTATGATAGGGTGATTTAGTTAGGGATAAAGTTATGATTTCCTGTAGAAAGTAGGCAGAAAACATCGTAGAGAGATAAGCCCACGACTATCTTTGATTTCTTGAAATTAGTTAAGAAAATTGGTATATGTAAACTCTAAAACTTACATTTATAATATTGCAATTCCTTAGATTTAGGGTAATCATTATCTGTACAAAGCTAGTTGTGTATGGTGGCACCACAATTATAAAACATAGAGAAGGACTGTGGAGTAGGTATTGAAGTATTAATACAGAGAATATATATCTGTATATTAAAAATAATGTTTCGTTTTTTGATATGGTATGTCCAAAACTGTGATATGTCCATGACAGAAAACATAAAATTTAGGCATACATGCTTTTTTATCTTCTTGCTTTAAAATAAACTCTGAAAGCTACAAAGTGATGCAACCTCTAAAAATAAAAGTGTCAAATTCGGGGGCACCCGAATGGCCCAGTCAGTTAAGTGTCTGACTCATGATCTCAGTTCAGGTCTTGGTCTCAGGGTAGTGAGTTCAAGCCCCGCGTTGGGTTCCATGCTGGGCCTACTTAAAAAAAAAAGAAAAAAAGAAAAATACAAAGTGTCAGCTTAAAAAAACAAACTGTTTAATATAGTTTTTACATTAATTTTTAAATTAATAATCTACATGTGTACTATTTAGGATTTTTTTATTGCAAGTGACAGAAATGTAATTCAAACCGACATAAAAAGGAGTGGCAGTCACATGCAAACTTGAACACAGATTATATTGTATACCGTTTTTGCCTCTTTTTTAAACATAACATTAGGGGTATTTCATCATAATTAATTTTACTTTTTACCTTTTTTTTAATTTACTTTCTTACATTATTTCAAAAGTGCTCTATAGCATTCCATTATCTGCATGTATCATATTATATTTATTTACTTTTACTTTTTTTAACGTTTATTATTTATTTTTGAGAGACAGAGTGAGAGGAGGGCGGGGCAGAGAGAGAGGGAGACACAGAATCCAAAGCAGGCTCCAGGCTCCAGGCTGTCGGCTGAGAGCCCAATACAGGGCTCAAACCCATGAGCTGTGAGATCATGACCTGGGCCGAAGTCAGATGCTTAACCGACTGAGCCACCCAGGCGTCCCTATTGTAGTGTATTTAAATATTCCTTTCTTGTTTGACATTTAGATTGTTTCCAGTAGAGTATTTCCAAAGTCTCTGTCCATGTAGAAGAAAAAGCTTGATTGGAAGCTTAACAGAAATAAACTTTAAAGCCCCCAAAATATTTCTCTAAATTCAGAAATGTAATCTTATACCCCCCTCTAATTTATTAAAGCTTTCACTTGACTTCTATGAAGGTCATTATTTCATATTAGAAAAGATTACCTTATTTATGTATGCACTCAGAATAGATACAATTGTTTCCGATAATAGTTATGTGATCCATTCCTAGGGCATATTATTGTTGGCATAGATTAATATCATTGTTTATATTTATAACCTTGTCTTAGCAGGTAAGCAAGTGCTTGTTACCATGATGATTTCAGAGCAACTGCTGTCTGCACAATGGAAGGTCCAAAAAGCAACTAAAAAGGGAAGGAGAACAGCTGAAAGTTTTTTGAAAAGGTTGGCACATGAAACAAAATGATGGGTTTTCCAGTCTATTTTAAAGCACGTTAGCGATCAGATTATTTCACAAGGATCGTTATTATAATGACTTAACGTTTTCCCCTAATGTATCTATACATTCACTCATCACGTTATGTATTAAGTGGAGAGTGACCTGCCCCAACAGTTTTGTAGTTCAGTATGCTCAGATAAGCAAGTTTTAGTAAAGTTTTATGGATGTTAGCCTCTTTCTCTTAACCTAGAGATGATGTTTAGAAAGATAACAGGTGATAGAATCAAAGCAACAGACCCTTTGACAGGTCAAATGGTACATCCGCCTGTTTTTGTCTCTGGAGGAAACTTCATTTGTCCTAGAAATTTCTCTTTAAACATATCCAAATAAAGAAATATTATAATTTTGTAGCCAAACTTAATTATTTAACAATTTTTATAAAATTTTTGATGCTAGAACCAAATCATTTACATGTTATTTACACTAGTGATGCTTCCTACCATGTAAGTACCCCCAAATTATTTCATTTTTATCAATAGTGGTGATCAAAAACATTTAAAAGTAAAAAACAACATAAACAGGAAACTGAGTGAAAATAACCTGTGATCCCTTAGCAGAGAGTTAGAGTGTTTTTAAATTAAAGATTTGGGGTGCATGGGTGGCTTAGTCAGCTAAGCATCTGACTCTTGATTTTAGCTCAGGTCCTGGTCCCAGGGTCATGGGATTGAGCCCCATGTTGGCCTCAGTGCTGAGCATGGAGCCTGCTTGAGATTCTCTCTCTCTCTCTCTCTCTCTCTCTCTGTCTCTCTTCTCCTGCCCCTCTCCCCCACTCACTTTTTCTCTCGAATTAAAGTGTTTTTTAATTAAAATTTAAGATAATTACAATCTGCATTTTTAAGGCTATCTATATAATTAATTAATTAACTAGTTGTCTCTTTCAACATTTGAGTCCCTTACTACATAGCAGTGACTTCTGGGCCCTGGGTATATAGCTGTGAGCAGGACAGACAAGGTAGCTATCCTCATGGTGTTTAGTAATATGGATAGACATTAAACTAATAACCCACAAATAAAGAATTGAAAAGTACTTTGAAGAAATATTAAAGGGTATTATGAAAAAGAATAATAAAGAAGCATAATTTCAATTTAGCAGTTAAGGAAGGTTTTATTTTATTTTTTTTAATTTTTTTAAAGTTTATTTATTTATTTTGAGAGAGAGAGACAGAGCACACCAGTCGGGGAAGGGCAGAGAGAGAGAATCCCAAGCAGGCTCCTCACTGCAAGCGCAGAGCACAACGCAGGGCTTGAACTCACGAACTGTGAGATTATGACCTGAGCTGAACTGAAGAGCCAAGACCCGGATGCTTCACCCACTGAGCCACTCAGGTGCCCCAAGGAAGGTTTTATTAAGTGATGTTTGAACAAGGCAACCTGAATGATGGGTGCCTTCTTAGGCACCTACATAAGATAAAAGGCATGAAAACACAGTTATATGTCACAATATCTGGCACATATTATTCAGTAAATATTGTTGAATGAATGAATGACTATTCCAAAAATCAGAAAATAAAGCAAACGTTAAAACGGGAAGTGTAAAACAGTATTTTAAAAGTTAAGTCAAAATCACAGTTGTGCAAATAAATGTAAATGCCGTAGACTGCTCAATTAAAAGATAGTCTCTTAGAATAGATTAAAATCAAAGTTCAACTAAGTGTTATGATGCACAGTGAAACCAAACAATGCAAGAAAGTTGGAAGAATCAGTAAGCAAGGAATAAGAAAAAGAAGGACAAGAAGGTAGGGGAGAATGAGAAGGGAAAAAATAAGAGGGAAATGATATTGACAGTAAGGTAGGATTCAAATGGCATAAAATGTATCATTCACAATGAAGATAATGTGGTTATGCCCTTTCATGTGCTAAATAACAAAGCATTAAGACATTTACGTCTCTTTAGATACGTAAAGAGAAAGAGAAATACAATTGCCGAGGAAGATTTTAACATCTTCATATTTATTGAGTTAAATGATAATGATTATTGGGGCGCCTGGGTGGCGCAGTCGGTTGGGCGTCCGACTTCAGCCAGGTCACGATCTCGCGGTCCGTGAGTTCGAGCCCCGCGTCGGGCTCTGGGCTGATGGCTCAGAGCCTGGAGCCTGTTTCCGATTCTGTGTCTCCCTCTCTCTCTGCCCCTCCCCCGTTCATGCTCTGTCTCTCTCTGTCCCAAAAATAAATAAACGTTGAAAAAAAAAATTTAAAAAAAAATGATAATGATTATTTATTTTTATTTATTATTTATTATTAAATAAATGATTAAAAAGAACACAGAAGGGGCACCTGGGTGGCGCAGTCGGTTAAGCGTCCGACTTCAGCCAGGTCACGATCTTGCGGTCCGTGAGTTTGAGCCCCGCGTCAGGCTCTGGGCTGATGGCTCAGAGCCTGGAGCCTGTTTCCGATTCTGTGTCTCCCTCTCTCTCTGCCCCTCCCCCGTTCATGCTCTGTCTCTCTCTGTCCCAAAAATAAATAAACGTTGAAAAAAAAAATTAAAAAAAAAAAAAAAAAGAACACAGAATATTGGGATAATACAAAAGTTGAATTAAAAGCTACAGATAGAACATTCTCCCCCACACAAGACAAGTATGTACCTTGTTTTTAAGCATCCTCAAAGCTACCTTAATCTGTTTCAGAAAGTAGCAATTTTATAGACCACATTCTTTGATCATATGTTCAATACACCAAATTAATAACAAAACTTTCAAAAACAACCAAACCCCAAAACTCTAGTCTCTAAGAAATGTCAAAAGTACTTGCACCCTGTGGTGCCAGAGTGGCGCAGTCAGTTAAGTGCTTTGGCTCAGGTCATGATCTCTCGGGTTCGTGAGTTTGAGCCCGGCATCAGGCTCTGCGCTTGGGATTCCGTCTCTCCTTCTCTGTCCCTCCCCTGTTTGTGCTCACACGTGTGTTCTCCCTGTCTTTCAAAATAAATACATAAACTTAAAAAAAAAAAAAGTATTTGCACATGTAATTATTGTATCAAGGAGAAAATCTTCAACATTAGACTGTTTAGAAAATAAAAGACATTGAGGCTATTAACATATCAAATGTTGTGGTTTGAAGCTAAGGCTATATTCAAGAGTGACTTGATAGACTTAAAGGCCCCAGATTGCCCTAGGGCTTTAGCTGTAATTGTTGTTGACATCCAAAAATGGGTGACCTTGATCAAGAACGAAAACTAAGGGAATGTTGGAATGGATCCACTGTAAATTCATGAATACTTTTTTCTTTTCCTTCTCTTTTAATGATTCTGATTTTAAGAGGAAAAAAAAATCTCATTTGGTCCTTGAGCACGTGCCAACCTCCCTTTTTTATCGTGGAGCCAGCTCGCTATCGGCAGGCTCAGACGGTCCCACCAGAAACAATATTTGGCTGGAATCTGGTAATGCTTGTTTTCACTTTATTTATTTATTTATTTATTTATTTATTTATTTATTTATTTATTTATTTATAATTACTGAAGTATAGTTGACAATGTTACATTAGTTGCAGGTGTGCATCGTAGTGATCCAACAATTCTGCATGTTACGCAGTGTTCGGCACCCTCAGTGTAGTCATGGTACAGCATTATTGCGGTATTTTTGCGTCTGTTCCCCATGCTGTACTTTTCATCTCCATGACTTATTTAGTTTATACCTGGACGTTTGCACCTCTTAATCTCACGTGCTTATTTTTATCATATCCTTTGCTGCAGAACTCATGTTTGAAGACGCTGGTGTGGAAAATTAGAGTGGGGTTCAGTCTTCAAATTTTAGGATATGAAGAAACATATGGAACATAAACTGAAACAAATTTAAATGGAGTAAGTAAAATACAAGATTTCTTATTCCAGTGTAAAAGAATTGGTTTTGCATATTCTTAATCACTTATGTATGAAAGCATTTATTATAAAGACCAACCTAGCTAAGTTTTAATGGGCTATGAATTTTGGGTTACTTCTGTTTTATAGTGTGTATTGTTTTTAATTGATTGTTCTATAACAAGCTCGTTAATTCAGTTTGAAATTTCTGTATGCCTGTGGCAAAACTTTATTCATTTCCTTTCTCATTATACCGTTAATGGTGTAGCTGTTATGGTTAGGCTCTCTGGGTGCCACATATATGGTTTTCTTAAAAAGTTTTTAGACAGCTATGAATATTTAAATTTTTAACTTCTAGCTAGTTAGTACATGTTGTTCCTTAGCAGTAAAAACAAATGATGTTCCTTCCATTCTTGCTGGAAAATTTCTAGCTATTCCCTGGAAAAGGAATCAGAGATTCAGAATTGTTTTTTGCTTACACTGAAAGCATTCAACATATAAAGTATGTCAAAATCTATTGTGAGCACCCATTAAAAATCAATTGCATTAATCTAATACAAGGCATTTTGAATTTTTTTTTTTTGAGAGAGAGAGGGTGTGAAGGAGTGGCAGGAAGAGAGAGGAAGGGAGAAAGAGAGAGACAGAGAGAGAGACAGACAGACAGAGAGAGGCAGGGCTCAAGCTCACCAGATGCGGGACTCGAACCCACGAACCATGAGATCATGACCTGAGCCAAAGTCAGAGGCTTAACTGACTGAGCCATCCAGGCACCAAGATTAGTTTTTAAAATGACCAAATTAAACAAAATGAAGTATGGTCAATGTCTCATTAAATTATGGATAATTAAGTTGACCTTGCCTAGGAACTTTCTTTCCCTCTCCATATATTTATTCCAAGCAACATTATTATAGGTGTGTCTTATATAAACTTTCTAATTATAAGTCTAACCCTTTTGAATAATTTTTTTAGGACTTTTTAACTCTGACAGTCTTATTCACAAAGGTTTGACCATATTATTATTCTGGATTATTTGTAGATATCTTGGCGTGTAGTGACTTCTGTCACTTAAGAAGTATTAATCAAAGATGGGAAAGTATATGGGAAACATCAATTACAGAGTCACAGTAACACTAATTGAGAGGGTAGTGCGTGGCAGGCACTGTTCCAAGTGTTCTACTTGTATTTTTTTCTTTTTTTAAAGTTTATCTATTTATTCTGAGAGGGAGAGAGCAAGCACGAGTGAAGGAGCAGCAGAGAGAGAGGGAAAGAGAATCCCAAGCAGGCTCCACACTGAGCATGGAACTCGATCTAATGACCGTGAAATCATGACCTGACCCGAAATCAAGAGTATGATGCTTAACCCATCGAGCCATCCAGGCGCCCCTACTTGTATTTTCATTTAGCCCTCACAACAACACTTTTAGGTAGATCTGTTAGTATTTCTATTTTATAAATGAGGAAACAGATGCAGAGAGATTGAATAATTTGTCTCAGGTCAAACGGCTAATGAGGGGCAGGGTCAGATTTTGAACTCCCTGCAGTCCAGTTCTAGCTTCTGCACTTTTAACCTCTAGGAGCAAGAGTTTCATTTTAGTGTAGAATCAATGAAAAAGATCTAAAGCTTCTGTAACTGAATTATTAAGGCTTGAATGCCATAAAAAGATAATTTATTAAATTTTAAAAAAGGAAAATAATATTGTTCCTTATAATCCCAGATATGTTAAAATAGCATGGTTCAAATGTCTGTGTTACAATCTTTATTGACACTCTTCTCTATTTAGGAATTTTCTCTTTTGTACAAAATAGAAAGCTCAACAAGATATTGGCCAAATTTTTTATTTTGACAAAATTTTTAGAGAATTCTTAGTTGCATAATTTTTGCAGTCTGTTATTCATTTCATTTTATGAAGCCCCACTCCACTCCGCAAATGCCAGGAACTCCTGTGTTTTATTTTGTAGACTAGCATGTGGTAAGGTCGGGATTTAAACTTAGGGACTATTGAGAATTATATGGGAAATTTTAGGTGCCTGATAAAACCCAGAAGCAGGAAGCAGGTGTCAGAGTGTAGTTATTTCACTCTACCTAGGAATATGTGCTCTATGAGCGGCTAGGTGGTTTAACTGACATACATAATTCACTGAATTAGAATTAGTGAATGTAGAACTTAATATGAAAGGTTATTGTGAAAGCCAACTTTAAAACATTTTTAATTAATTGATTCGTTTTTATTAATTTTTTTTTAGCATGGGCCACACACAATGTTATGTTAGTTTCAGGTGTGCAAATGGTGATTCACCTTCTCTATACATGATGCTATGCTTACCACAGCGTAGCTGCTATCTGAAAGCCAACTTTTAATCTGTTGTTTGGAAGGTGCTTTGTATTAAAGGCTGCTTGAAAACAGTACATGTGTCTATTTTTCATGATGTATCCATAAAGCTCAATTTAGTCACATAATTAAATTGTCAAACAGATTCATTAAGTTGGTTTTAGACTGAGAAATTGATAGTAAACATAATGGGAAAAGTAGAAGTTTACTTTAATTATTGGTCATTAAAATAATTATGTCTCGTATTTGTCCTTGAAGAAATGTTTCACATCTGATGCCATATTGTTTCATCATAGTAGCTCTGTGAAGTAGTTAGGAAGCTGATATGATCTTCATTTGACTAAAAAGGCAAATTAAGTTGTGGGGAAATGAACTGACTTAATGAAAGACAAGCAGGTCTTTAGAATAACAGGCAGAACTAGACCTTAGACTTCCACTCCTTTCTAGTGACCTTTCAGATGACCACACGTTTCAGAGAAGATCATTGCTAAATCCTTAAAAAGTCTCAAGTAAGACATTGTTTATTTATATATTTATGTATTATAACTCTGTTTCAAACTAGGATAACTGACTCATTCTATAATAAACTGTCCAATGGCTATAGATCATGTATGATGTAGATGTCCTTTAAGAGGAATTGAACTATAGCAATGATACACATATCATTTAAAATCATCTGTCATATGAAGAAAGTAATAGGCCTCAATTAAATAAAAGAGATAGAAAATGGAAAAAAGTAAAGGGGTTTTTCAAATAGAATTTTAGCGATTTTTTCAAGCTATCATCATTCCCATGTGTCAAGTTATATTCCTAAGATAAAATTTATTATTAATAATTTATGGAGGACCAAGAGTGTTATCGTTTAATAAGGTGTTTATTTTTGTGGACAAGCATGGCATAATTGGGAAAACCTATAATAATAAACTCTTTATAGTGATCATGCAAATCAGAGATAATTATATGGTCCAGAAATATATCTTCTTTCATGGTATGCAAATACAGGCTTGTTTCATATTTTGCAGTAGACATCTGTTAATTTCTACTCTTTGTTAATAGGGTCCTGGAGAAGTAGTCCTTTGACTTTCAGGACATCATAAACAGAAGAAGGCATTAGAAATTTTTTCAAGAGAAATTGCACAAGCAGGGCCTGCCTGGAATGGGTAAATATGCATATTTTTACAGTTAAAATATGTACATATATTTTACAGGTATAGCTGTAAGAACCTCTTACTTTCTTATCACTGACATCAATTATAATATTCATTATTTGACCCTTCTGAACTTGGCAGTGTATGCCAATGGTCAAGCCATATTCATAGCCCTTTTGCCTTTGAATACCTTTAAACATTTGTTGCGTATATGCCCTTTCTCATAATACTTACTTAAAGTTTATCAAAAATTTTAAAACATCTTGACGTTAAGTATGGGCATATATATTTGCCCGTTACGTGTATGCCAAATGGTGGATTTAGGTTATAGTCCCAAACAAAGCAACCTGGTAAAGTTTATCTTGGGTTTGCTCTGCCGAAGCAGCACACCCGTCCTGTGTCCCACAGGACAGGTCCCTGTGTCCCCCCACATCAGGATCCCATTTCCCCCAGAAAACGGTCTCTTCTTTCTTAGTACCCTCTGAACAGGTCTCAGGGCGACCTGTGCCATGCTACCTCCAAGCCTACAGGATTTCTTTCCTCCCTTGCTCTTGCTGTCCTCTCACAAGTGAAGTAGACCTGCTGTGACCACAGGACCAGGCTTCTCAAGGCTTCAGTTTTGCTAATGCAATGAGCTCATTCATTCATTGGCACATTACATCTGAAAGGCTTTGAATTCCTACATTTTGCATATGGAGAGATTGAGGCGCAGAGAGGTGAAGTGGGTAAAATGAGAGAAAATAAGAACCTTCCTTTGGCTTCCAAGAAGAGAAGTAAAATTTTCTAGAAAGTGTCATGGGGAAAAGTTCTGTTCTATTTCCACTTCTTTCCTCATTCTCTACCAATGTTTAAAAATGGAGGGGGAAATGAATTTTGACTAGGCAAGACTTACGTTTTAAAATGAAAACAAAGCAAAAATCAGTAAGTGGGACTACATTAAACTAAAAAGCTTCTGCACAGGAAAGGAAATGATCAACAAAATGAGAAGGCAATCTATGGAATGAGGGAAGTTATTTGCAAGTCATATTTCTGATAAGGGAGTAATATTCAAAATATATAAGGAACTTGTACAACTCAATAAAAAAAACAGTGCAATTAAAAAATGGGCAGAGGACTTGAATAGACATTTTCCAAAGATGACACATAAATGGCCAATAAATACATGAAAAGGGGCTCAATATCACTAACATGAGAGAAATACAAATCAAAACCACAATGAGGTATTATCCCACACCTGTTAGAATGGGTATTATCAAAAAGACAGGAGACAACAAAGGATACAGAAAAAAAGGGAATCCTTGTGCACTGTTGGTGGGAATGTATATTGTTGCAGCCACTCTAGAAAACAGTATGGAGGTTCTTCAACAAATTAAAACCAGAACTACCATATGATCCAGCAATGCCACTTCTAGCTATATATTCCAAAATGAAATCCCTATCTCAAAGAGATATATGCACCCTCCCATGTTCATTGCAGCACTATTTACAACAGCCATGGCATGGAAACCATCTAAGTGTCCGTCAACAGATGAATAGATAAAGAAAATGTGGTTGGTATATATACACAATGGAGTATTATTCGGCCATAAAAAAGAAGGAAATCCTGTCATTTGCAGCATCGTGAATGGACCTTGAGGGCATTATTAGTGAAATAATTCAGATTGAGACAGACAAATACTAAATGGTTTCATTTATATGTGAAATCTAAAAACATTGAACTTCTAGAAACAGAGACTAAAATGAAGACTGTCAGGGGCTGAGGTGTGAGGGAAATGGGGAGATGTTGGCCAAAGGGCACAAACTTTCAGTTATGGTACGAGTAAGTTCCAGGGATCTAACATACAACATGGTGACAGTACTATACAATACTATACAATACTATAGTTAACAATACTGTATTGTATACTCCAAAATGGCTATGAGGGTAGAACCTTAATATTCTCGCCACCGTAACAACAACAAAATGGTAATTATGTGAAATGAAAGATGTGCTAACTAACCTTATTGTGGTAAACGCTTCACAATATAGACATAAATCATCATATTATCCACCTTAAATTTATACAGTGTTGTATGTCAGTTCCATTTCAATAATGCTGGAAAAAATTAAAACAAGAAACACGTTATGGAAATGGAGGCAACCAAAAACCATTTCGAAGTGGCATGAACTTTGGGAAGGAGTTTAGGAATTCTGGGGATTGCTCTTAAATGTCCTCATTCTACATCCTTTTTTTTTTTTTTTTTAATTTTGTTTTTCAACGTTTATTTATTTTTGGGACAGAGAGAGACAGAGCATGAACGGGGGAGGGGCAGAGAGAGAGGGAGACACAGAATCGGAAACAGGCTCCAGGCTCTGAGCCATCAGCCCAGAGCCCCACGCGGGGCTCGAACTCACGGACCGCGAGATCATGACCTGGCTGAAGTCGGACGCTTAACCGACTGCGCCACCCAGGCGCCCCCTGAGATTTCTTTTTTTTTTTTTTCTCTTCTAGTGGAAAGTAGGGCACACGATAGTCTATTTTTCCGAGGCACAACATGGGGACAGGTCGACAAAATTTTATGTAATGCCTATTAAGAGTTTCCAGCTTTCTGCTTTCAGTATCTGTGCCTTCACTGCTCAAAGCCCACCTTCAGCAACTGAGTTCCACATCTGAGATTGCAGCACGCCATTTCAAGGTACCAAATTCTATTTAGGTGAAGCTTCTTGGTCTCAAACAGAATTCTAGCTAGTTTAAGTGGAAAGAGATTTATTGAAGGATATTAGTGGCTCCCAGAATCTTGCGAGAGCCATAGAACCCAGTTTTGGGTCTCACTCAGTCAAAAACAAACAAAACAAAACAATCAGGCAAAAAACAGTGGTTTCAAACGATGCATGAATGGATAAAAAAGATGTGATATATATATTATTATTAATATGTTCTATATTATTATATATTAATATATTATATTAATTTATTTATATATTATGTATTAATATACAGTACATTGTATTTATTAATACATTATATTATATTAATTAATATATTATATATTATTAATTATACATATATGTATATATATGTATATATATGTATATATAATGGAATAATAGCCATAAAAAAGAATTAAATCTTGCCATACATGACAACATGGGTGGGCCGTGAGGGTATTATGCTAAGTGAAATAAGCCAGGCAAAGACAAATACCATAGAATTTCACTTATATGTGGGATCTAAAAACCAAACAAATGAAGAAACAAACAACAACAAAAGAGAAAAACAGACTTACAAATACAGAGAACAAACTGGTGGTTGTTGGCAAAGGGGAAGGGGTGGGGGATGATCACGGGTGAGGGCGATGAAGAGTTACAAATGTAGTTACAAAATAAGTTACAGGAATGAAAAGTACAGCATAGGGAAGGTTGTCATACACTTATCATGGTGAGCATTTCATAATGTATCTGATTGTTGAATAACTGCGGTACCCTTGAAACTAATTTAATACGATATGTCAGCTACACTTCAACTAAAAAGAAAAAAGAAAAACAGTGGTTGTAGGGAGCCTGTAGGGCACCAGGCAGGTAGGACACTAAGTGGCAGCGAGCCTACTTCATTGTCTCGGAGGAACCGCTTGGCCACACCACTGTGCTCTCCGAAAGAGACAAGCTCCTGGCATGCAGCGGCCCCCTCTCGTTGCTCATTTCTCATCCTGCCTGCCAGGAACTCAGATGCCTCTGCCTGCCAGGAACTCAGGCCACCTGCCTGCACCCAACTGCAAGAAGACTGGGGAATGTTGGTGTCAAAATGAGAGAGAAGGAGCCAACTTGCAGAATCTGCCACAGTTTCCTGCGTCCTTACAAATTCATTGTGAGAATTCAGGCAAGGTATTTAACCTCTCTACTAATCCATCTTCCTAATACTTAACGTGAGGATTTTGGACGCCATGAATTCCAAGAATCCTTACAGTAATACAAATCTGTCCCTGAACTAGTTACAACTCTGGCTTCTGGTGATAGAACCTTACATGAACTAGTGAAGGTCGGTGCATGGTATTTGTTGACTCTTATAACCTAGATGTGGGAAGAGTAAGGGTGCAGTTAGCTTTAGGGGTGTCCAGCTCGTCTGGCCTCTCACTTGCTCCCCTTTCTGTGTCTGTATGTTATTCTATGAAGACCAGTTTCTTTGGGAAGCTGGAGAAGCAGCCAAGGCTTGTATCCAAACTATCCTGAAATCATAAAGGAAAAGAATTCTTCTCTCCCAGAATCAGTTTCTAAAGTTCCGAAGGCCTTTTTAATTAGCCACGCTTGGTTTGTATGCCGACTCCTGTGGCCAGAGGAGTGGAGTCTTTAACCAGAGAAGACACCGCACACAGGTATGGCCATCAGATAATTTGTTCTGAGGCAATCAGGCACCCAGTGTGACCAGGGCAGAGTCTAAGAGCTAGTGTGCCACAATATGTGATGTGGGATTTATTCATTTGTTTTCATTTCAGATACTCCAAATGAAATAAAATTCAATTATTTTTGTGAATCTCCATGTTGTGTGGGGCTTGATAAGAGATACGAACACCACATATGATTCAGAATCTGCATTCAGGGAACTTAAAATTTAATGGTAGAGATCAAAGCAAATAGAGGCACATGAAGTCCTGACGGTAAACAAACAATATAATGGCTTTAGGGAAAGATCTGAATCCTAAAGCAGATGAATATGGAACTTGAAGGTCATATGGAAAATAGTTTTGCCAGCCATTTTGACCCAAATCATATTCCCAAGCCAAATATAATCGGTATTTGTATTTTAAGATCAACCGATCTTATGATCAAAACTTCATAGGTGAAAAAGAAATGTATATTTTTTCTTGAACTTTTGGCCTTTATCTTTTTTTCTTGGATGTTGTCTATGTTGGTATATAGACAGCCTTTTCTTTTCTTTTGGAAAGTCACAGAATTGTACCGAAATATATTTTGCCTTTAGCAATAAATGTGATAGTATGGTTCTTTGGTCTTATGTTTTCTGAACATAGTTTGTATAAAAGAAAGAAAAAAAAAAACACCTATTTTGTCCCTAGACTCAAGGAATAGGTAGCTCTCTCTAAAATTTATCTGGACTGAATTTTGCATATTGAATTGTATTATGTTGACAATTAGATTGTTGGAAAAGTGTGAAAAGTTGCAGTCAGTCTGTGTTTTGGTTCATCATACAAATGAACTTCTTGGTTTTATAATCTGAAGCACATGCATATTAAGTAGATAAAATTAATTGCAGTAAATCCTGGCAATAATCCGGATGTTTCAATAATGTCACATTGTTAATTCTGAGTTTACTTGTAACACTGTTGCATAAGGGTCTTACTTTTACATTTTTAGTTTGGTTGGCCCCTGCTTCTCCGATCATTAATTGCATTGATTAGATTTCATTTAATTAGATTGTATACTTCGATGTTATGTCAAACTTTTTTGAATGCATTTTGCACCCTTTTCACTATGGGCAATCTATATAGATTTAGGTGGTGGTTTATATATACTCTATTTCTTTCTTGGAATTTTTATTGTGATAGGCAATAACCAATTTGTATACTTTAGTGATGACCGAGGATCCCTCCTTGCTTTTAGAGTGGATATATCCATCCCAATAATATTTTGAGCGATTACCAAAATCATTTTAATGACTGTTTACTCCAGCATTTATGTCCCTTTTTCATTGTAGGGTAAATGGTCCTTAAAACTAAATGGGAATCTTTAACATTCCAGGGATTTAACCCACAATTTTTGATGAACACCAGTGCTCTAAAAAGAATTGCTGTCTTGGTGTAAATAAAAATCAGAATCCTGGCATTACAATCTAATTGAGAAATCTGGAGAGACAGGTTATTAGAGATCAAATGTGCCCTCATGGAGCAAAAGAAAACAAAAACAATGGCAGTGAGGAGTTGGGGCGCCTGGGTGGCTCATTCAGTCAAGCATCTCACTCTTGGCTTCAGCTCAGGTCATGATCTCAGGGTTCGTGAGTTCGAGCCCTGAATCGGACTCCATGCTGACAGTACAGAGTCTGCTTGGGATTCTCTCCCTCCCTCCCTCTTTGCCCCTCCCCTGCTCATGTGAGCTCGCTCTCTCTCTCTCTCTCTCTCTCTTTCTCAAAATAAATAAGCTTAAGAAAGAACAAAAACAATGATAGTGAGGGATATAGGATGTTGTGGAAAAATACAGCAGGAACACCCAACCCAGTCTAAGCATATCAGAGCAGTGACAACTTAAACTGAGAATCAAAAGATTCCTAGGAGTGATACTTAGCCTTGTGAAAAAAATTCTAGTCAGAGGAAACAGCACGCGTGAAAGTCCAGAGGTGAAAGAGAGGTTGGCAGTTCTGGAAAAACCAAAGTTCTCTTCAGCTGCAGCACAGACATGGGGTCAGCTCGGGGAAGAGGGGTTAGGAAACCGATGCCAGGAGAGGCCTAATGTGGGATAAGATTAGCAAGACTAAGCGGAATGGGCGGATCACAGACCTCTATGAGGCTGAATTCCCAGGACTTACTGTTTAACTGGATTTGAGAAACAAGGGAGAGAAGGACGTGAAAGATCATTCTGGGTTGGACCCTGGGTGGATGGTGGTACCACTCACAGAGGAGGACCCTGGGGCAAGAAGCAGGTTTGGGGGAGTCTGTGGGACTTTTCAAGACATCTAGGCTGCCAAGGAGATACCAAGGAGGCATCAGTGTGTGTGCGTGTGTGTGTATATATATATATTTCATATCAATGTGCAGGGGATTTGCAAATGACTGTCCTTTAAGATAAGCTTACAGAGATCTCCCAGAAGAAGCAATAAAAACTAGGACAGAATGCTTTTAAAAATTCAAGGAAAGAAAGTATTTCCAAAAGGATTGAATGGTCATGGTGTCAAATGCTATACGGAGGTCAAGTAAGATAAAAACTGAAAAATTCCCATTGGATTTTGCAATGAGGGTGCTGTTGGTGACCTTGGCACAAACACAGTCAAGCCGGGGACGAAGCCAGATGCCCCGAGTTGAGGAATGAATAGGAAAGAAGGAAGTGGGAGATAGTGAGTGTAGACAGCTCTTTTAAGAAGAATGTTAGTGAAAGGGAGGGTAAAGATAAGGCAGTCACTAGAGGAAGATGGGAGGCTGGGGGACACTTTTTCATTTAATATGGAGAGACTTGAGCGTGTTAGACACTGACGATGTAGAACAATTAGTGGAGAGAGAAACGTTGAAGGTACTGAAGGGGGGTGCAATCAATGGAGAGAGGTCTCTGGGAAGGTGGAAGAAGAAGATGGGATGCACAGTACTGGATAAGGGGTCTCTTTTTAAAAGAGGTGGGCTCATTGTCAGGAATGCTTTCCATTCAGGCAACAGAACCTCAGCTGCTAATAGTGCCTCACTCAAGCAGAGGTTTATGTTTTGTCACGTGAGAATTGGTTTGAGGTGCACAACACGGGCATGGCTTCGGTGTCAATGGTGTCAGCACTAAGGGCTTGACATCACCTTAGTCATCTTGGCCTTTTCCTCTAGGGCTGTGATCAAGGCCAGACAAGAGTGGGCAGAGGCGATGTTGGCTGCACCTGGTCCTTTAGTCAGGAAGTGTTGCCAGAAGTTTCTGGGAGACTTCTGCTTATGTCTGATTGGCCAGCACTGTGGGGGAGGCTGAGAAAGTTTTCTTATCCTCCTGGTTGGAGAAGTCAAGGGACGCAGGACTTGGGAGTGGCAGTTGGACCAGCCAAGTGGCAGTGTCTACCACAGAGCAAGTGCAGATTTTGTTGTTGGGTAGCGTGCAGGTGAAGGGCTTCCTATCTGAATTTCTGTTTTCTTTGAAGTTGGAAATAAATCCATCTGCTAGGAGAGTACTAGAACAGGTGAAGGTGGTGAAAATCGGAAACGCCCCTTTGGACAAGTGGAGAAACTGGGGACTGATGAAAGTCAGTGATTGATTTCAGAGCAACACTGAGATTTGATTCAGACTAGAGACCATGGATTCATGGGACACAAGACTAGAGGAAGGTGTGGTTGCTCAAGGACTATTCAGTGTGTGACCACGGGACAATGGAAATGTTATGTGTCACTGTTTAGTACACTTTTGATGCATATAAAATGATTGTACCGTTTAATCATTTTTACTTTGAGGGGCTTTTCAAATGTTTATTTTTGAGACGGTGGGGAGGGACAAAGAGAGAGGGAGATAGAGAATCCAAGAAGGCTCTGCCCTGTCACCACAGAGCCCGATGTGGGGCTCGACCTCATGAACCATGAGATCGTGACCTGAGCTGAAGCCGGACCCTTAACCTACTGAGACGCCCAGGTGCTCTGAGTTGTTTATATGAAATTCGTATAGTTTTCTTTTTAAAAATTCTTTATTCATTCTGTAAAAGCCATCACTTAACATGTTTTAGGTATGTCTCATATATTTCTGTGGAATATTTTTCCACAGCTTTTCATTTTGAAAATTTTTGAATCTATAGAAAAATTGAAAGAGTTGTAAAATGAACATCCTTATGCCATTCACGGACTCTCACTAATTAACATTTTCCCACGTTTTCGGTCTTTTTCTTTTTTTCTGTTTCTCTTTGTCTCTTTCTCTCTCTCTACACAAACACACACACTTTTTTTCCCTGAGCCCCTTTGAAACTTTGAGTTGTAGACAATAAGACACTTCAGCTCTAAATACTTCAGCATGTATCTCCTGGTAATTGGGACATTCTCCTACGTAACCACAACAGCATAGTTTTTTGCCTCCAGAATTGTTAATATCATCAACTAGTCTTCAGTATGTTTTTATTTCCCACTTGTCCCCCAAAATGCCTTTCCACCCAGTCTGAAAACTATATATATATTTTTAATTAATTAAATAGATTTTGAAGTGCCCTTTAACAGTAGGCTTAATGTTGAAATTTTGTTGCCATTTGAAAGAGGCCAATTTAGGGGACTTAGGGCACAAAAACATTAAGGAGCCCATACTCAAAATGATCTTTAATCTCAGTTTTAAATACTATTGAAAGTTATATTTATATTTCCAGCCACAACTCCTTTTTCAGCTAGTAAATTCCTGTGTTCACCTGCCTACTCAGCATTTCCTCTTGGATGCCCCATTAGTACCTCAGACCTGCCTTGTTAAAAACCAGGTTCCTGAATCTCACACACTCCCCAAACCTGTGCCTCTTAATAGCTTCCTCCCCTCAGTTGGGCAAATCTATTTTTCTAGTTGCTAAGGCCAAAATCCGTAGAGTCAGCCCTGACTCCTCTCTCTCATAAGCCACATCTGATCTAGAGACAATTTCACTGACTCCAAATTCAATTCAAAATTGAAGGAAAGACATCACTGACGATGTCTTATAATGGAATCCTGTCCATTATGAATTTTTTTTTGTGTGAACCTAAAAAATGATTTGTCATTTTGGTATATTAGTATTTTTATTGAAAATACAGCAGGAAGCATTAATGGCCACTGTTGATATTCCCAACATTCTGTGCTTTCCCCGATTGTAGCCTATTCAAGCCAGAGCAAAAAAGAGATAATTAGATTATGTTACTCTGTGATCTTTAACAATTCTAATATTCTGTGATTAAATCGTGCCAATGAGTAAAGTGCTTTTAGAGAAATCAGATTATTCACACTTAGGAAAAAGTAAGTGGTGCTTTTTGTTTGCTACTACTAGTTTCCTTCTTAATGAAAGTGCATGTAGGAAGTATTAATCCTCTTTAAGCTTCCGAAAGAGCCCTATCAGTGCTACTTCCAGGTCTGACCACAGTTTACCATGTCCGGTGCTAAACTCCAACCTAAATCACTGTCCTCTCTGCCTTACATCATTGCAAAAACCTTCTCACTTCCCAGAGTCACAGTTCTTTGCAATGCTCTGCATCTTGTCTCCACGTAGCAAGCAGTGTGATCTTGCCATGGCGGTTTCCCACTGCCATTAGACCAGAATAGAAGCTCCTTCCATGGCCACAGAGCCTCACCTGTGGCACCCGTCCATCCCACTGACCTCACCTTCTACCTCTCAGCCCTCATTCACGGCTTTTTTTCTGCTCCTTGAGCTTGACACGCCCAGACCTTTTGTTTATGCTGCTCTATCTTGACGTCTTTCCTGGAAAGCTCTATCCTGACATCTTCTGATAAGTTAGGTATCAGCTCAGATGGGACCTTCCCAGAGAGGTCTGTCTTTATCACCACAAATGAAATAGCACCTGCCCTAGTTGCTCTCCAGTCTGTTACTCTACTTCTTTGTATCATTAAAACTTACCACTATGGGGTGCCTGGGTGGCTCAGTTGGTTAAGCGTTTGACTTCAGCTGAGGTCATGATCTCACGGTTCATGAGTTTGAGCCCTGTGGCGGGCTCTGTGCTGACAGCTCAGAGCCTGGAACCTGTTACAGATTCTGTGTCTCCCTCTCTTTCTGCCCTCTCCTGCTCATGCTCTGTCTCTGTCTCTCAAAAATCAATAAACATTAAAAAAAATAAAAAACAAACTTATCACTACCTGCAATTATACTATTTATTTATCATGCCTGTACTGACTCTCTCTTGTAAAATTAAGCTCTGAGGTCAGGTTATTGTTACCATTCAGACCAACTTGCCGGCACTAAGAGTAGCCTAGCTCATGTAACTGGCACAGTATCTTTAAGTGCAATAAATGGATGAATGAATTAGGTGAAAATGACAGCAAAAACAAAAATTACAAGACTGTATCACTCCAAAGGGCTAAACTTACACTTACAGGGAACCCAGTGGATATCTTCAAATCCTTTTCCTCATTTGTCATGAGTTGAATGTATAATTCTAAGCACTTATTCTTCAATATGTCAGTTAACTCTGGTAATAAAATAGTTCCATACAATTCATTATCCTGATGCACATTAGCAAAAATTTTATAAGGTGAGAGTAAAAAGTCTAGAAAAATCCTGAAAATAGATAATGGCCAAATATATATACATATATATATATACATATGTGTGTGTGTGTGTATATACACACATATATATACACATATATGTATATATATGTATATATGTATATATATGTGCATATATATGTGTATGTATATATATACACACACATATATACACACACACATATATATGTGTGTGTGTGTGTGTGTATACACACACACACACACACACACATATATATATATATATATATATATATATATATATATATATATAGTTTTTGGGTTAAACAATAAACTGAGAGAATAAGCTTTAGAAATAAATGATCTGGGGTGCCTGGGTGGCTCAGTTGGTTAGGCAGCCGACTTTGGCTCAGGTCATGATTTTGCGGTCCGTGAGTTCGAGCCCCACGTCGGGCTCTGTGCTGACAGCTCAGAGCCTGGGGCCTGTTTCCGATTCTGTGTCTCCCTCTCTCTGACCCTCCCCTGTTCATGCTCTGTCTCTCCCTGTCTCAAAAATAAAAACATTAAAAACAAAAATTAAAAAAAAATTAAAAAAAATAGAAATAAATGATCTATTTTTTAAAGGCCAACAATTTAGCAAAATTTGGAATGAACTTTACAGTCTAGTTTCTGGAATGAGCAATGAAAGAATCAAACTTTGCCATCTTATTTTGGGTGCAAGAATTGAATTTGTATTATGTATGTACTAGATATCAGTCTTAGAGATAAGTGTTCTTAATAATGCCAAACTTGTATAGGCCATACTGATTGCCTATATTTTTGGTTGTTGATACTACTTTAAATATTAATTTGACACTTTCACATTTCTTCATTTCTATATATTTTATTTGCGAACAATCATAAAATCCCATGTGACTCAGATAACGGGAATATGCAATAAGGACTTACTGTTGGGGGCTTTAGCAGAGTTTGATAACAATAAAGTATTTCACTAATAGGAAAAGAATAAGACAAACCCTCTGTTGACCTTTGTTTCACATTAAAATGACCGGAGTTTGACACCAAAATGACAGCTGGTTAAAACAGCTTGAGATTTCAAAGTGCTTGAGTATATATAAATATTATGACTGATCTCATAAGTGTGTTGGAAAACACTTTAAGAAAGGTCCGTGGCTTAACAGTTTGCTACATTCTCCTCTGTTGGTCAGAGAGAAATATCACATACACACAGCCCACCAAAGAAAGTTTTATGAACTTCTAGATTTAAAGAAATAGAATAATTAAAAACACGTAGTTGAAGTCAACAGAACCAAGGCTGGAGATTAATACTTTGAATGTAAGTTAATAGTTTGTACACAAACCTAGGGTTCATATTCCTGTAGTTTGGTAATAGGACAGATACTGCTCCAGATTAACTTTCTGTGATGAGATGCCGACAGCAGTAGTATGTGGAAAATTCATCACTAAGATTTATTTCTGTCACTTCCTCTTCTACGATAGAACATGTTAGGACAAGGAGAACTCGCAGGGATGAAAAGATGTCATGGACAGACCATTCCTGCTCACAGGTCTCACGGCATTCCAAAAAGCACATCTACTGGCAACTCCTTAAAATTGTCTCAACTTTATTTTTAAAAACCTTGAGCAAGCTACTGTTTATTCTAAACCTTATAGCGACTTGGATTCTGTGCAGTTTTCCGTGGGCAAGAAACATTTGGGATGACAGGAAAGAATAGGAAGCAAGAGTGATAAACAAAAGTCAGAATGATATAGTTTGTTAGTGGACAGAATAGATTAAGATTATCAGTAGTGCAGAGTTCAAGCAGAAGCTTTCCCATGAGGTTTGTAACATTTCTACAAGGCATTAGCATCAATTAGTGAAAAATTAATTCAGGACAGTGGAGGCTGACCAGAGCCATGTAATCAGGGTGGGGGTGCAAGTTTGAAGCACAGAGAAGTGTCTATGCAGATCTCCAGCAGGTGGGTGAGGGAAAGAAGAGGCAGAAGGCATGGTTGCCATAGGTTGAGGTGAATAATTTCATTTCCGTGTTTACTTTTTAATTTTTAAGGGGCGTCTGGGTGGCTTAGTTAAGCGGCTGACTTCAGCTCAGGTCATGATCTCAGGTTTCGTCGGTTCAAGCCCTGTGTCGGGCTCTGTGCTGACAGCTTAGAGCCTGGAGCCTGCTTGGGATTCTGTGCCTCCCTCTCTCTCTGCCCCACCCGTGCTCGCTCTCTCTCTCTTTCTCAAAAATACATAAACTTTAAAAAGATAGTACCTGCACATGGTATAGAATTCAAACAATGCAACAGAGAATTGATTGAAAATTAAGTCAGCTTCCTACCTCAATTCCCAAACCCCAGGTCCCCGCCAGAAAGTCAACACTTTCTTGTAAATTCTTCCATGCTCTATGCACAGACAAGCATTTATATATATATATATACATATATATATATATATATACATATATATATGTATATATATGTACAATTCCTTTTTTAAAAAATGCCAACAATAGTATTACTTACAGCCCCTCCATTTTCCACACAAGTCAAATTATTCTAAACCTTGCTCTTTTAACCTAATTCCTCCTAATTTCCTCAGTTCCTTTTAACAGCCACATTATATTCTGTCCTATGGGTGTGACAGTCTCCTATGATGGACGTCTGTTTCCAGTCCTTTGGTCCCACAAACAGTGCTTCAGTCACTGCCTCATACATATGAAGTCATCTCTTTTCTATATTTCCACTGAAAGATATTAGAATGGGGCTGGAAAAATCAGGAAATAAAGTTGTCCTAATTAGATTGAGATATTGAGGACAGGCTGATTTATTCTGGGACAGAGAGAAATTACCATGAGGTGGTACTGACAAGAGAGTAAAAGTTAACTTAGATTAATAGGGCTTCATTGCCCATAAACTGATTTGAGGCGAATAGCAAATGCTTTTTGGTACATTAGTGTGACTCTTCTTCACAAAATGCGAAGTTCAAGATTGGAGTAAGTACTCAGTGAAAGTGGTTAAAGAGCAAATATACTGATGACCCGTGTAAGACCTGCTATTCTTTTAAGGAAAAACAAGCTATTGTTGAGCAGATATTTTCCCCCAGCTTCAACCAGTGATTTCAAAAACTATTGGGGCACCTGGGTGGCTCAGTTGGTTAAGAGTCTGACTTCAGCTCAGGTCATGATCTCACACTTCGTGAGACAGCTCAGAGCCTGGAGCCTGCTTCGGATTCTGTGTCTCCCTCTCTCTCTGTCCCTCCCCCACTCATGCTCTCTCTCTCTCTCTCTCTCTGTCTCTCTCAAAAATAAACATTAAAAATTTTTTTTTAACTTTTAAGAAAATAAAAAAATAACATTAACATATAAACATATAAAAATAACAATAAGCATGTTGAAATTTGAAACCTCACTTCAGAACAAAGAAATGAAAATGAAAAGGACATCCTTTCTGTTCAATCCAGAAAAAATTATTTTTTAATTACAATGCACAGTGATAGTGGTTAAATAATTAAAGATCCCTCTGCATGGGAGACCATCTTGTTACAGTTTAAAATATATTTGTAATTTTAAAAATATATAAAATATTACAAAAATAATTTTGAAATAAAATATTTTGAAGAATACTGGTACATAAATTTCACATTGTAATGTTTAAAGTCTATGCCTAGAATTATATATATAAGTAAATCTATGATACAGACTCATGTATGTCAGAGAGGGAACACCAAAAAGAGATAACAGTAATGATCTCTGAATAATGGGACTGTGGGTTTTTGTTTACACTTTTTTGCATTTTCTAAGTGTGCTGCAAGTCCTTGTATTTTAAACAAACATTTACTTTTTTAAAAGATTAAAAAGTGTGGAAATGGAGACATGGCTTATTTTTAATAAGAGCTTTTCAAATCATGTATATTCCTTTTCCCAAAAGATGTATCCTTCCCGTGCTTAGATTTATGGAACAGTTATGGAAATACTTGAATCAGGTCTTAAGGAGCTCACATTATAGATTTTATGTTTCGGTCAAGCAGTGTCACGTTGAGATTCAGTGTGAGTGATCTTAAACCCTTCCCCCACTTCATGGAGGGAAAGCCTAATACAGGGGAGGACTGCCCTCTCCAGCCTAGACCTGCCCTTGGAGCTTCAGCCTTGTGACATCCAAATGCCTCCAGGCACTCTGCTGGCACAACCTCACATTCTTAAAATGTTCCTTCTTAACGTGACTTCCTGGGCTTCCCCCAGTCTCCTGTCGCTTCCCAAACTCCTCCTTCCATGTCATTGAAAAACCAGAGAGTCACCCTTGACACTTCCCTCTCTCTCCTTCTCCAGATCCGGTCCATGGCCAGATCCCATAAGCTCTACCTGCACTGTATGCTGTGCCTCTACCGTCACCTCCCCTCCCCCACCCCCAGCCACCTCTCTCAGGGCTGGCCGGAGTAACTGTCATTCTCGCCCCCTTCCAGTCGTTCTCCACGGGCAAGGTAAATGATCTCTTCTCATCGCAAGACCGATGCAAACTACAAATTTATCTGATTGGCAAATTTCAAAAATGTTGATAACACATTGTGTTAGCAAGGAATAAAGCATAATAGGCACTTGAACATTGCTGGTGGGAGTATAAATTAATTCACTCACTTCGGGCCGCAATTTGGCAATACCTATCAAAATTAGTATCTTATAGAACCTTTATGACCTGCCTGTTTACTTCTGGGAATTTATCCTTCAGGTGTCTTACAGAAGGGCAAAATGATATATGCCTGTGCATATTCATTGTGACGTACATATATGTGTGTGTGTATGTGTATGTGTAGCCTAAATGTCCATCAATGGAGAGCTGATATAAAATAAGGAATTGTAGGTCCATACAATAGAATACACATACATAGCTTTTGGTTAGCTCTAAATGAGATGATGTGATAAGTGCTCCAAGGTGGTTAAGGAAATAAAGCAAAATGCAGAAGAATGTGTATATAACTATTTTTGTTAAAAAAATAAGTTGGGGGGTGAGGGGGGACAATAGGTAATTGTGTTTGGTCTCAGACAAACTGGGAACTGGGACCAAACTGAGAACTCGGACCAAACTGAGAACTAGGTGGTTGTAGGGAGTGAGAAAGAGATGATTTTCAATTGCTTACCCTTTTACTGAACTTGATAATATATATAGTTTACACATTCAAGAGGGAAAAACATTTCTTTTACAGAGTGATCTTTAATGAGTCAAAATATGGGCATATGGGCCCCCTGCTTAGCATCTTGCTGCGAATTCCTTTCCATTTAGGATAAAACCCTGTCCAGGATCATGTGTCTCTGTGGGGGCCAGCTCCTGTCTGTCTCCCCAGAGAGCCCCTGGGGACTTCTTTCCTTGCTCCCCACACTCCAGCCCTGCTTTCAGTTGCTCTAGCATGTCATGTCATGACCTTTTTTAACTCAGGAATAAGACAGCATATGCACCTTTGTTTATATCTCCCTGCTGCCTGAAATGCCCATTTCCCTTTTTTCATCAGTGACCCACAGAGAAAAATGCTCCAATCTATATTAGGTTCCTTTACTAGTCTCTCTCATAGAAGGATGAAATCACATACTTATCTGTGTGGATTTCAGTTAGTGTCTGCTCTGTGTACCACTTTTTAATTTTATCAGATGGGGGTCAATCAAAGAAAACATTTTGTTGAGATTCAAGAGATCTGAGTTTTGATCTTACCACTGTATAACTGTGGCGTTCAGCAAATCACTTAACTTCTCTGGGCTTGAATTCTCTCATCTGTAAAGTCAGAACACTAGACTAGTTGATTTCTAGGGCCCTACTATTTATTAGGATGCTATGAGTATATTGTATAAAGTGAAATGCACATAAACATTGAATGCTGGTGCACTCTTTATATAATGTGAAATACATCTAAATAATGCATGCTTGGATAAAAGAACTTTATGTGAAAAATGAAAGTTTAGTTAACTGTTTTCTTCAGAGTAATTTAACTTTTTGATTATTTCCCACAGCATTGTTTCTTGATTCCTTCTTTAACTTTTACAATTGTGTCAAAAGCTAGAGATCCAGATAACACTCAAAAATGTACTTAGTGTACAGATAGGATATGCTTATATGCCAAACCCTAATTGTCTTCTTATAATACTCTCCTTGTCATGTTTTTATATGGCAATATTTTTATGCAGTGTCTATAATTTATTAGATCATATAACTCTTTCTCATTCCTGTTTTTGTTTAAATAATAAATCCACTAGATGGATTTATGAATAGAGAGAAAGAAAAGTTAGTTCCTTTTTCTACTTTATAGCTCAAGTTCAACAATTCTGTTTAAGAAAGGAAAAAAAGGGGCGCCTGGGTGGCTCATTTGGTTGAGCATCCGACTTCGACTCAGGTCATGATCTCGTGGTCTGTGAGTTCGAGCCCTGTGTCAGGCTCCGTGTTGACAGCTCAGAGCCTGAACCCTGCTTCAGATTCTGTGTCTCCCTCTCTCTGCCCCTCCCCAATTCATGCTCTGTCTCTCTCTCTCTCTCTCTCTCTCTCTGTCAAAAATAAACTTTAAAAAATACGTATTTAAAAAAAAAGAAAGGAAAAAAATTTCTGATTACATTTCGGTTTGAGGAGCAAGGGAAAGATGTCCCCAACAAAAAAAACACAACCAAAAATTGATTTTCTGCAATTTTAAGGTTTCTATTAGCTATTATAATTGTTAATTCTAAAAACTGGATATATAAATTAGAAGAATATGCTAAATAAATAATATTTGATTCAATACATGTGATTAAAATTATTTGCCTTCTTATCTCTTTCAGCTTTCTCAGTTGTAATGATAACTTCACTCTATTCCATAGAAATTTTTGATTGTCAAATTACTCCTCCATTTACTGATTACTACTTATGAATTCTGGATATTGTTTTCACCTGGATTTTCTGAAAAGCTAATAAATAGCACCCTATATTACAAGTTAATTCTTTGTTCTAATGGACCACACTGGGGTTATATTATAATTTATCAAACCCTTATATTTTAAGAAGGAAATTGTCTTAATTATTTCTTTTTCTTTAGCACCTGATCTGATGGCAGTGGGTTGAAGGTCATCCAAAAGTGTAAGTTTACTAATGATATGCTAAAGCCAGTCTTTTATATATTGTTCCCCTCGGCAGAGCAGAGCAGGTCTAGGGATCACAGGCCTATCGTCCTGACACATCTTGTTCGTTAACAAGATCCATGAGGTGCCTCCGTGATTCTTGAACCGTAGGCTGGCCTTATCTGAGAATCCCCTGAGCTGATCCTGGGTGAATCAGACAGGTGAATTGGTCTCTGAGGTTAAAGTTCTCATGAGATAAAAGGCTTTTAAAGTTGAATAGTTGCCAACCACTAATATACATTGGGGGAAATTTGATTTATTGATAATTTAGGGGGACTAATTTGGCTTCACACAACAAAATTAGAGGAAGGTGACCACTTCGTTTAGGATAGTCCCTCCCTTACCAGAATCCCTAGTTCAGTTTCTCCTGGTAGTTCTTTCTGTTTGTAGAAAATGAAGCAAATTCTCATACATGAGTGGAATTTTCTAGCAGGTTTGTGCTCTATTCTTTCAAGATAAGATATATGTTTAGATTACTGGATTCCAGTATGCATTTGTGTCAGTTTAATTAGGAATGCACGGCTTCTCTTTTTGTTTAAAAGTCAGATAAAGCAGAAAAAGAGCCTTGAAAGAGTTGGCCTTCCTGTTTATTCGTTTCTCTCCACTCTCCTGAGCCCTCTGCAAGAAGGGTTTCAGCCCCCACCGATCCTCCACAACTGGCCTTGCCAAGGTCTCCCACAACCCTTACTTTGTTTCATACAAAGCTCTGTTATTGTCATCATCTTATGTGGGCCCCGAGCATAATTTGATGCTGGTTAGTCATGCTTTTCCTCTTTTAAATACTTCCTTAACCTAGCTTCCAAGGCATTAGCTTTTCCATGGATGTCTCCTACCTTGTTGGCTGAGAGCTCCCTTGGCTAGATCTCCCTCTTCCTTCCTGACTTCTAAACACTGCATTGCCTTATCACAAACTGTGAAATCCTGACCTGAGCCAAAATCAAGAGTCGGACACTTAACCAAATGAGCCACCCAGGCGCCCCTTCTAGCTACTCTTACTCCCCTGATGATCTCATCCTGTCTTTAACCTTTCAATACGACCTATATGCTAATGGCTCTCAAGTTTATTTCTCCAGCTTCCATGTCTCTCTTGACCCTCAAGCTCCTATACCAACTGTTTACTTAACAACTCCATCTGGATGCCTAGTAAACATCGCAAGCTTGACATGTCCCATGCTGAACCCCTTCCTGCCCCCAGCCAGCCAGTTCCCTGTCTTCTCAGGGAACTGAGTCAGTGGCAACTTCAAGCTAAAAAACCTTTGTGTCATCCTTGACTGGTCCTTTTCTCATATACAGTCCATATACAGTCTGCGTCTCATATACAGTCCATCAGCAATAGCTCCGTGCCTGTGTCTTCAAAATTTGTCAAAAGTCTGACCAGTATCATCACCACTGTTGCCACCCTGATTCCAGCCACCATCACCTCTGGCCTCAATTAATGCAGTAATGTCTTAACTGGTCTCCCTGTTTCTACTTGTCACTATTACCTATTCCCCAAATAGAGTGATCCTTTAAATATGTAAGCCAGCTGATTTCTGTCCTTTGTTCCAAGTCCTTAAACTCACCTAAGGTAAAAGCCAAAGTCACAGGCTCTGCCCAATCTCTGATCTCCCTCTTCTCCCACCCCCTCCCAGGCACTCATCCCCCCCCCCGCACCCCCCCCCCCCAGCTATCCTGGCCTCCTTTCCAGGCTGCCTCAAGGTCCTTGTGCTCTCTCCTCCCTCTGACTCAACTGCTCATGGCTCTGTCTCCCTCGCTTCAAATCTTAGCTCAAAGGTCACTCATTCAAAGAGAACCTAACTACCCTGTTTAATATTGCCCCAAATCATTTAACACTTCTGCTCCCAGCTTCATTTTTCTTGAGGGCTTTATCCCATCTGACTTACTTTCTATCTTACTATTTATTTTCTTTATTAGTAATACTCCTCCGGGTTCTCCCCTGCCACCCTCCCCAAAACACATACTCAAATGTAAGTCCTTTGAGGGAACGAAATTTTGTTTCACATGTTCACTGTTGTACCCTCAACACTGGAGGAGTGCCTGACATATAGTAGGCCCCTAACAGATATTTGTAAAATGAGCGCATGATTAAAAAAAGGTTTGTGTTACTGGATATGCTGAACTAGTGGGATTGAAGCATTCTGTTTATGTCTAAGAGTTAAAACTGTACTATCATATGAATTTTGGTATGTTTGGTTGACTATTCAACCAACATTAATTGAGAATCTTCTCTGTGCCAGGCACTTTGACGCTAACCTTAGAGAGGTAAGCAAAACATTACCCCTTGCTGTTAGAAGCTCATGAAACACCTTCCATTTAAACTTTTATTTTGCAATATTTATGGGGCGCCTGGGTGGTTCGGTCGATTGAGTGTCCGACTTCAGCTCAGGTCATGATCTCGCAGTCCGTGAGTTTGAGCCCTGCATTGGGCTCTGGGCCGACAACTCAGAGCCTGGAACCTGCTTCAGATTCTGTGTTTCCCCTCTCTCCCTGCCCCTCCCCGACTCGTGCTCTGTCTCTCAAAAATAAATAAATGTTAAAAACATTTTAAATTTTGGGGCGCCTGGGTGGCGCAGTCGGTTAAGCGTCCGACTTCAGCCAGGTCACGATCTCGCGGTCGGTGAGTTCGAGCCCCGCGTCAGGCTCTGGGCTGATGGCTCAGAGCCTGGAGCCTGTTTCCGATTCTGTGTCTCCCTCTCTCTCTCTGCCCCTCCCCCGTTCATGCTCTCTCTCTGTCCCAAAAATAAATTAAAAAATGTTAAAAAATAAATAAATAAATAAAAACATTTTAAATTTTATTTTGCAATATTTAATATCTACAAAAATGACACAAAATAATGTATATTCTTTGTATTAAAATATACAAATAATAATGAATCTTTGTATGTCCACCTTATATCTGAAGAAATAAAACGTTTTAAGTACAGGTAAGCCCCCATTTTACTCCTCTCCAATTGCATCTCTTCCCTTGCTGCCAGAGATAACTGCTCTCCTGAATTTGGTGTTTATCGTTCCCATGCATTTAAAAAATATTTTTGCTACATATGGATCCCTAAATAACACATAGTATTATTATGTTCAATGTCAGGTTTTATATATATATATATATATATATATATGTATATATATATATACACACACACACACACACACATATGTGTGTGTGTGTGTGTGTGTATATATAAAAGGTTATATATGTGTATATAAAATTATATGTATATATATATATATACACACACACACAAATAATTTGTTGTCAAGTTTGCTAACACAGTGTATACACTGGGCTTTTGGCTTCAGGAATAGATTCCCATGATTCATCTCTTATGTACAACACCCAGTGCTCATCCCAACAAGTGCCCTCCTCAATGCCTATCACCCATTTTCCCTGCCCCCATCAACCCTCAGTTTGTTCTTTGTATTTAAGAGTCTCTTATGGTTTGCCTCCCTCTCTGTTTGAAACTATTTTTCCCTTCCTTTCCCCCCATGGTCTTCTGTTAAGTTTCTCAAATTCCACATATGAGTGAAAGCTTATGATATGTCTTTCTCTCGCTGATTTATTTCATTTAGCATAATACCCTCCAGTTCTATCCACGTTGTTGCAAATGGCAAGATTTCATTCTTTTTCATTGCTTGGTAGTACCCATTTTATATATATACATATATATATACACACACACACACACACACACACACACACACACACACACATATATATACATACATGTTATATATATATGTGTGTGTCTGTTCATGTCTTCTGCCCATTTCTTCACTGGATTATTTGTTTTTCGGGTGTTGAGTTTGGAAATCTTTATAGATTTTGGATACCAACCCTTTATCCGATATGTCATTTGCAAGTATCTTCTCCCATTATGTTGTTTGCCTTTTAGTTTTGTTGATTGTTTCCTTTGCTGTGCAGAAGTTTTTATCTTGATGAGGTCCCAATAGTTCATTTTTTGCTTTTATTTCCCTTGTCTTCAGAGATGTATCAAGCAAGACATTCAAATGTAGGTCTTTTGATTTTCTCAGTGTTATTTGAGGGATTCATCTGTGTTGATACATGTAAGCGTTCATTTCCATCACTATATATAGCATTCCAGTTACTTTTCCATTCCCCTTTTAATGAAAACATAGGTTGCTTTCAAGTTTTTAATATTATAAACATTGTTGCCCTAATATTCTAAACCAATTCTGTCCAATAGAAATTTGGGTACTGATGGAAATATCTGTACTCTACAATACTGTAGCCACTAGCTACATATGGCTACTGAACACTTCAAATGTCAGTGTGACTGAGGGACTTAATTTTTAATTTAATTTAATTTTAATTAATGTGGTTAGTGACTACTCTGTTGGAGAGAAGTTCTATACTACATTTTTTTTTTATCTCTTTGGTTGCATATGAGAATTTATCTAGTGCAGTAATTCTCAGTACTGTCAGACCCAATGTGCTCTTCTTATAATAAATGTATTTTATTATTAACAAATATATATAACAATATATCACCCCATTAACTATCTTGAAATGAAATTCATAATTAACTCATCTACACATTTAAAACAACCAAATGTAATGCATTTATTGTGAAATAAAGTAGAAATATAAGAAAACAAACTTTAATAAAATAATTGTATTCAATATGTCAGTGGCTACAAATACACTGTAGTATATTAGGAGACAAAATGAAGTTACCTACAAGTGCAGACTCATAGAATCTTGTGATATTGGAAACTCAAAACTCAAAAGTGGTGTTGCCATTGGTGATGTGAGCAACGAGGTTCTGAACAAGACAAAATACAATCTTCACTTTTCCAGTAGCTGCATCCCTGGAAAGTTGATATATATTAAAATCTTACCAAAAAATACTTGGTATTTATATCTGAAACAAAGTTGTTATACTCTTAGGTAATTATAAACAGACTTTTCATCTACGTGAATCCTCTACTAGGCCTTGTAAAGTCATGGAGGATCCAGGACACTTGTTGTTGTTGTTGTTGTTGTTGTTTTGTTTTGTTTTGTTTTTTAATGGAACTATCCTTCAGGTTACAGGACATAGAGGATACCTGATCCCCACCCCCTACATGTGGTAGTAAGCCTCCCATCACTATTATAAACAAAAATGCCCCTTCAGGTGAGGCACCATTGGTCTCATCCATTACCAGATTCATCCAGGACCAAATTACTGGATGTTAAAATATGAGCATCTTCAACATTATTTAATATGTACTTGTTCTCCAAAGTAACCTCCAGTTACTGCCAAGTTCTCCGAAGCATTAGATCAACTTACAGTCTCACCAGGAGGATATGAAAGTTACCATGTTTCCATGTATGTGAAGTATTAAACTCCTAAACCTATACTTGTCCTAGAGGATAGCTTTGTTGAGCTCAACAGTTAGCTATTAAAAACCATAACTGACCTATGCCCTAACCCTTTGTATACCTCACACCAGAATAGGACCTCTCCCACCGCTCTGAATAAGCCCAGAACAGCATACCTGCTACGTGAATGCAATTGTGGTCTCTTCTGCCATTTTCCCAAGGGGTATAGCCAAGGCTCAAAAAGTTCCTAACTGATGCTAGATCCTTTCCACTGACCCCAAGCTATCTATTTCCATCTCCTACCAGCCCCTTCTTCAAATTCCAAAAAGATCTGGTCATAGGTCTCTGGGAAGCAAGTATTTGAGCTTAAAAAAAACAAAAAACAAAAAACAAATGGGGCACCTGGGTGGCTCAGTCAGTTAAGCATCCAATTCTTGACTTCTGACTTCAGCTCAGGTCATGATCTCACGGTTTGTGGGTTCAAGCCCCTCATTGGGCTTCGTGCTGACAATGAGGAGCCTGCTTGGTATTCTCTCTCTCCTCTCTCTTCCTCCCCACCCTCAAAATAAATAAATAAACTTAAAAAAAAAAGTGTTGAAATCTGAATCCCTGGTTTTATGGAGCAAATGTAGATTGAGGTAAATGGAGCTCCATTACTATTAAGGAGTGATAATGGCCTGATCTTTACAACTCTGACTATAGCTATAAAACAGTTTTTGTCATTATAATAGCAAAGTGGTCAACACTCAGTGGCTCACAATAACAAACATTTATTCTTGCACTGGTCACCTTCAGCCTGGCTGACGTAGACGCATCTGGCGTGGGCAGCTCTGCTCCAAGTTGCGAATTGGTTGGCTATGGTGTGGGTTCAGGTCTGCTCCACATTTTTCCTTCTGGGGCCCAGGGGAGAGGCCAACCAGGGCTTGCTTTTTTGGCAGATCACTGGAGCACAAGAGCATGAGTCCACCAGTCAAGCATATTTAGAGCTGCTATTTCTATCACACCTGTTGATTTCCCAGTGGCCAAAGCATGTCATATGGCCAAGCCCAAAGATAGGAAAATATACTTCATTATAAGAGAGAGGTGGAGGAGGGCTGAGTATTTGCTGAACAATAACCCAGTCCAGTGCAAGGTAGCAGCCCTTGTTTGTAACAAGTCTGTGATTACTAGAACAGTTCTGCTTTCATGACCACCACACAGCAAATATATCGAAACCAGTATCAGGAATTAATGGAATGACAACTAGAATTGAAGTCCTTTTGTGCATGTGTACATGCACATGCTCTTTCTCTCTTTCATATCAAGCACATACTCGCTGCCCATGTAGCCATGTTTTTCTTGCTCCTTTTTCAGTGACAGAGGACAGAGCTATTTGGTTTGGAGCATGGCCTCAAGTGTTTCTCCTTTGCAAAAATTGGGAAAAGTAACCTCCTTGGATCTCCTTCCACCTTCCACCAGCCCAATCAGAATCAACTCTCTCCAATTACCCCTTTTCTGAAGCACACTGAATTTAAGAAACTTTTTTGTTTCTCTCCCTTAAATTAGCCAATTTAATAAGTGAAAACGATAGTCCATATCTTCACTATAATGAGAATCTGTGTAGGTAGAAAAAGAGATGAAAACTTCTTTGGCTTTTAAAACATGTAAGAAGAGAACTGGGAAATAAGTTGTAGTCCATTATTTCAATGGAATATTATACAGTAACTAAAATTTACTGTATAGTATTTACTTTTTGTAACTGAATACATTATACTAACATTCAACAAGATGTGTGAACCTCACAAATATAATGTTGAATTAAATAAGTAAAGAACAAGAGAATATGTATAAATTCCATTTATATATGAAGTTGAAAAAGCAGGCAAAAAAACCCCCCAAAAAACCAAACAAACTAGTGTTTGAGGATGCAAACTTAGGTGGAAGAACTATAAAGAAAAGCAAGAAAAGGGCACTTTGGAGGCTCAGTAGATTGAGCGTCCAACCCTTGATTTTGGCTCAGATCACGATCCCAGGGCAGTGATATTGAGCCCTCGGTCAGGCTCCACACTGAGCGTGGAGCCTGCTTAAGATTCTCTTTCTCTCCTTCTGCCCCTCCCTCCCATTCGTGCTCTCTCTAAAAGAAAAAAAAAAAAGAAAGAAAAGTAAGGAAATTATTTTCATCAAAGTGGGGATAGTGATTACCTTTGCTGGGGACATTAATTATTGGGAGGGGGAGAAGGAGTCTTCTCATTTGCAAGCAACAATCCATTTCTTGACATTGGTGGTGATTACATGGATGTTGATAAGTCATCAGAGCTATACATGTCTGTTTCTTGAACTTTTTTGTATAAATATTTTATTTCACTGTAGAAATGCCTCAGGATTCCAAGATATTTGGTCTCATAAACTTAATCTCACATGCCATAAAATTTAATAACAGACTTTGTCTCTAGTCTCAACTCTTGGTTAATTCTGTCCACAAACTTTCAGTGCCGTCCCTATGTCTGTGTTCCTCTTGATAACTTTTGTGGACACATTGTCCACACTGGATTTGTAGATTTCCTTCTGACCCTCATATTTGTGATTAAAGTTAAATGTTAGATGACATAAAAGCCCATTCACCTTTGTCCATGTCTAGTAATTGTGCCCTAGCCACCTACACTTCTTTTAGGTACTCGTTTGGTCTTAAGAGAGACTGAATGAGGACATGAGCTGGAGAAAATCCATAGGTAGTACTAGAAAAACAGTTCAACTTTTAATGACTCAGTAATGCTTGGTTTCCATGTATATAAAGACACTTCTTGATAAAAAAAAAAATCTCAGTTCCTTGGTAGGATCAAAGAAAAATGCAAATAAGAAACAGCTCAGTATATATGGTCAATAAGAAAACTAGATGGGGTTGCCTGGGTGGCTCAGTCGGTTGAGCGTCCGACTTTGGCTCAGGTCATGATCTTACGGTCTGTGCGTTCGAGCCCTGCATCAGGCTCTGTGCTGACAGCTCAGAGCCTGGACCCTGCTTCAGATTCTGTGTCTCCCTCTCTCTCTGACCCTCCCCCGTTCATGCTCTGTCTCTCTCTGTCTCAAAAATAAATAAACGTTAAAAAAAAAAAGAAAACTAGATAGAGGTAGGTCAGGCATGATAAGTGAGCAGAGGTTCCTCTTTTCTGGGCCCCCAGATTTGTAAACTTAATGTTTATTCTCCCTTCTTTTGTATCATATCTCTAGATCTCCTGTTTTACAACCAGATTTCTTACTGTATCTCAAAACAAGGTTAAGGTAAGAGAGACTCCTTAATCTGCTACCACAGTATCTTAATTACACTTTCACACATAAGTGTTTTTGTGAGAGGTTAGTCTTTACAAGCCTTTTCAACTCTACTGTTTATAATTGTTAATGGGTGTGAATGGGGAATGGGTCACCCTAATTACCTGATTGTTCCTATTGAGTGACAGTTAACCCTCCCCATGAGTTGGATCTGTTAACTCTAGACCAAGTATATGACTACTCAGATAGACAGACTGCATGCTCTTGCATCTGAATTTTTTTTCCTCAGGGCTGTAAGATCATATTGGATATTGTCTCGGTTATTCGCTTCTAAAAATATTGCATTTTACCAATCATCTGTAGTCTAGGAATCAGGATAGCATTCACGTGACAATATACTGATAAAAATATAAATCTCTCTGATAATTTTAATTAAACAGAATAAACCAAAAGGAAAAAAATAAATGTTTCTGAATCTTCACACATCAAATATAAAACTTCAGAAGTCATACGTACTCCTGAAAACACTGAGTTTCTTTAAAAAGTGATTGTCAAGATGGGGCACCTAGGTGGCTCAGTCAGTTAAGCATATGGCTTTAGCTCAGGTCATGATCTCGTGGTTTGTGGGTTCGAGCCCCGCATCAGGCTCTGGGCTGACAGCTCAGAGCCTGGAGCCTGCTTTGGATTCTGTGTCTCCCTCTTTCTCTGTTTCCGCACCCCCCCCACCCCCACTTGTACTCTGTCTCTTTCTCTGTCAAAAATAAATAAACATGAAAAAAAATTTTTAAGTGATTGTCAAAGTAATCAAAGTCCTTCTGAATTTCTTAGAAAAATTAGGAAATTTTGAAACTAACATTTATTGCTAATAAATTATATGAAGGGAGGGAGCCTGTCTATCTTATTCACTTCTATATCCTGGGACATAATGCCTGGCACGTTGTAGATGTTCAAAAAATCTTTTTAAATGAATGAATGAATGTTCAGTGTGGGTTAGCAACATTATATATGTGATCTCATTTAATCTTCACAATAATGCTATATAGATGAGGAAATTGAGTCTTAAAAGGGAAGAAAGGTTGCCTAAGGTCACACGACCAGAAAATGGCAAAGATGGGAATCAAACTATAATGTGCCTAATGCTAAATCTACATTTGTTCAGTGATGACACACGTTTTAGCAAAGACTGCCAGTTGCCTACACAAACAGCCATTTCTCTCCTCATCCTTAATTATAACTCTAATTTTGTTTTAGTGCCCTTTCCCTTCAGGTGACTCAGTTATATCCTGATGGGATTGTTCTAAGCCAAAATAATGCCCCCATTCCCCATGTCTGTGACCAGTTTAGGGGTTTGGAATTTGATCTGGCTTTGGCCTGTGAGATTGGAAGGAACTATAGTAAAACCTTGGATTGTGGGTAACTTGTTCTGTGAGTGTTCCACAAGATGCGCAAACATTTCTAATACATTTTAACTTGATAAACGAGAAATGCCTTACAATACTAGTAGTACGTGATGCCGACTGTCACATGATCACAACTGAGCCAATGGTTCTTCTCTCTCTCTCTCTCTCTCTCTCTCTCTCTCTCTCTCTGTCTCACTGCGGGATTGTGGGTGATCGTCTCCCATGCTTGGGTGCTCTGTCTCATGCTGCAGTGTTTGGCAGCAATGAGTGATTTTTCAGAATATTGGAAGGTGCTCACAATGGGCACTAGTGTATTTTTTGTCACTTCAAAGCACCTATGGACAGTTCTTTGCTTTTCCATACAAGAGTAAGCTCAGGAATGCTTTGCTTCATTCTAGGTCAGGCTGCCTGCAGATATAGACCCTTTCCTCTGCTGCCTTATTGCCCGTTACATTAAATACAGTACATGACAAGAGTTTATTAATGCTGTACTGTAGTCAACATCTGTGTGAGCATATACAATGGTCCCCATGCAGAAGAAGGTTGAAAAGAAAGGCAGTAAGAAGAAGGACATGATTATGGCGGAAGTTAAGAAAGAAATCATTGAGAAGTACGAATGAGGTATGTGAGTGGCCGAAATTGCAAGATTTTATCCGAAGTCTATGTTTGTATCTCCTCTGCAGAGGAGGAGGAGAAAAAGGTGAAGGAATCCCCCACTTCAAATGACATTAGGGAGATGTGTCAAATGTGGGAACAGTGCAAAATTTTGTAAAACAGCACCCCCCGAATAAGGCTGTAGCAGTGAGAGTAATTAATCTGTTTAATGACAATGCAATGTCACATTTCCATGAAATCCTCAAAAGAAGGAAAAAGCAAGTGTCATTGGATAGGTTCCTTGTTAAAGTTGCACGAAAAGAAAACAATTCCACTGAGCCAACAGATAGCAGTGATTCTGTTAGTGATCATGAAAGTCGTCCTACACAACAAGCTTCCTCTTTCTTGTCTCCCTCACACCGTCCATAAAGGTTTTTAAAGGTAAGTGCTGGTTAATTTGTTTGTTTTTTTTTTTGTATTTTGTATTTTGTTTACTATTTTGTATTATATTACAGTATTGTAATTTTTAAAAAAAATTTTTTAATGTTTATTTATTTTTGAGAGACACAGAGCACAAGCAGGGGAGGGGCAGAGAGAGAGGGAGACAGAGAATATGAAGCAGCCTCCAGGCTCTGAGCTGTCAGCAGAGAGCCTGAAGTGGGGCCTGAACTCAACGAGACTTCTTCGAGCCATGAGATCATGACCTGAGCTGAAGTCGGCAGCTGAACCAACTGAACCACCCAGGCACCCCATGTAATTGTTTTAAATGAATATTTTTGGGTTGTGGAATGAATCATCTGAGTTTCCATTATTTCTTTTGGGGAAATTCTCTTAGATACACAAACGCTTTGGATTACAAGCATGTTTCTGGAATGAATTATGTTTGCAAACCAAGGTTGTACTGTACTGTGATGGTAGGGATGGGGGAAGGTTCTGGAAAAGGATTTTTGTTGCCTTTTTAACAAAGAAATACAAGAGAGAAAGACCTTTCTCTATTAAGCGTTGATATATGGGGATGTGATATGTAGAGCTGCTAAATCCACTCTTGCCTCCAGAAGAGCTAAAAGACAGTCTTAGGTGTTTAATATATTGTTGGGCTTCCCGTAAGTGGTAGCAATCAATCAAATTCTCGGTTTTGGTGAGCCAGTTACTTGAGAGCTTGAGTTGCCAGCTACCTGGAGTGTCAGTCACTCTGTAATACTGACCCCGTCAAAACTAACTCCACTAGTTTTAAAAACCTCTATTCTAAATGGATGTGTAAAATGAAATGCTACTGTAGTTTTTACCATTATTTTATGGAAATGGGATGTCTTTGCTTATTCACTAATCCATGAACCATTTACTGGTGCCAGGAACATGGCAAGTACTTAAAAAGAGATAACACACATAGAAGAACAAAGAGAGACACCCAGGCAGCCTACTCAGGAAGAGGAAGGGTCAGGGAAGTCTCTACCCCAGAGTTGACGAGAAGTAACACTTGAAGTGAACCGTAACAGATCAACAGGAATTACCCAGGTAGAAAAAGAAGAAAAAGGGCAATCCTTGCAAAGGAGGTAGCATATGAGATGCATGAGGTCTGAGAGAATATGGCACATTCAAGGAAGGACAAGTAACTGAGTGTGTAAGGTGCAGGCTGGAAGAATCGGGAAAGAAGTTTAGAGAGGTAAACACGGCCTAGTCACAGAGGGCCTTGGGGTCAAGCTATGGGGTCAGTCCTCCATCAGGAAGCAGTCGGGAGCTCCTGAAGGGAATTAAGTATGTAGGGAACATGATGGTACCTGAATTTTTAGGAAGATTACTTTGGTAGCTGAGAGGAGAATATTTTGGAGATGGTAAAAGAGATGGGTAGAGATGATGAGAGAAGAAATCAAGCAGGGCTTTTAGATTCAAAAGATACTTAGGAAGTGGTTCAGGTGGAACTTGGTGACTTGATATGAGAGAAGAGCAGGGGAGCAGGAGGTTTGCAAAGAAATGCAGGGCTCGCGAGGGGAATGGCGAGCTGGGCTGAGAAGCGAGACCATGAGTTAATGGTTCCTATACATATGGTTGAGTGATTCACTTAGTGTGGTGTTAGAAGCAAAGAACGCTGAACTGATCCACATTTGGGTAAGTATTGCAGAAGGAAAAAAAGAGCAAGAAGAGTGAGAAGCTGAAGATGTTATTTAAGAGGTTACAGTGCTGAGCCAAAGCAAGATGGCAATGGAAGCAAAACCAGAAAAAAAGCACGTGACACGTGGAGTGAGTGGGATAAGACTTCAGTCACAATCCTGATGGATAAGCAGGCATTATTGGGAGCAATGAGGATAATGGCAGTTTGTGGTAAGAAAGTTGAATGGTATGGTTTAAGATCTTACAGGTGGAGTAGCTGCAGGTACTAATAAGGAAAAGGGGTGAGTTGTCGATATCTGTGTGGAGATGAGGGGCATTGGAGACGAAGAAGCCAAAGCACTGGGTGTTGGAAGGGCCATCCGCATGAACTCTGAAGACAGCAGGATTATGGCAGATTTGGGGTGGAGAGAAAAATCATAGGCCATGCTCCAAAATCTCTGATACTAATCAGAGAGTGATGAGAGGAACAGCAAGTGATGGAGGATAGAAAATTTGAGAGGCACAAGTTTCAGAGGAAGAATTTTGACAGGAGGTTGGCAGAATATTGAATAGGCAGGTGGTAATTGTTATTTAGCACCTACTGTGCGCCAGGTTCTGTTCTAAGTACTTTACAGATACTAAGCTCATTTAATTCTTACCTCTGAGGTAAATACTATTATTAGCCCCCATTTTACAAGTGAGGAAACTGAGGCTCTGTGACATTTAATATCTTGCTCAAGGTGCATAGTCATGGCTTCCATCCAGGTGGTTTGGCTCCATAGTCCACACTCTTAACAATGTCATTGTACTGCTGATTCTGTTGAACAAACCCAGCCAACCCCTATTGTTAGGTGGAAAGTTCAGGAACAAACAACCTCTACTTAAGGGTGTAGGAAAGAGGTAGTGTTTGTGGTAGGGAGCCATTCAAAAAAGGCAGAACATGACTGGTCCTTGATAGCATCAACTTCTTTATGTTTTCCAGAGTTTGTTTTATTTTGCATTTAAACATAATAGTATGCCTTTGAACTATGGGCTAATACGTAAACTCCCTCAGACATTTTTAGAAGTGGCAGTAGACTTTTAAAATAAATAGCTACATTAATATTAACTGTAAGGGCTCAGTTACATAAAGGAATTAATTTTGCATCTTGCAGAGAACTGAGATACATTCTGAGAATGGCAATGAAGACAAGAAAACATGTAATCTTGAAAGATACGTGGTTCTAGTTTTTTCCCTGGTGTTACTAAGCTTTATAGCAAACCAGTTTATTTGAGGTTCATGCTACTTTTTGGAAGAAATTCTCCCATTTTTCTTTTTTTAATTTTTGTTACCTACCAGGCACTAACATAAAAACAAAGAGCCCAAGAATGTTAGAAGGCATTATAATCCAAAGGAGAAGCCTATTTTGCTTGGCTCGTATGAAGTTCTATTTATTTTCTTAGAATTAAGGCCCAAAGAATCTCGAATAAAGTGCTAATCCTACAAAGCACTGACAAAGCAGCTTCCTTGTTTTACAGAGCTGCTACTCTTCATGACAATTCTGGCTCTAAGAAGTGTAGACATGAGGAAAATACGGATTTATACAAAAAGAAATTTATGATGTAATTATAGAGAGAGATGGAGAGAGAGACAGAGAAAGAGAATCCCAAACGGGTTCTGCACCATCAGCACAGAGCTGGATGTGGGGCTTCATCCCACAGACCGTGAGCTCATGACCTGAGCTGAAATGAAGACTTGGATGCCCAACCAGCAGAGACACCCAGACCCCCCTAAATTCTTTTCCTTTTTTTCTTTAAAAAATTTTTTTGGTTAATGTGTATTTATTCTTGAGAGAGGGACAGAGCCCAAGCAGGAGAGGGCAGAGATAGGGAGACACAGAATCTGAAGCAGGCTCCAGGCTCTGAGCTGTCAGCACAGAGCCTGACATGGGGCTCCAACTCACAAACCATGATATCGTGAGTTGAAGTTGGATGCTTAACTGACTGGTCCACTCAGGCGACCCCCTAAATTCTTTTCTTGAATTAGTTTTTGTAGCCATATATTTCTAGGACTTTGTTGTTGTATTTTTTCAAATTTACTACCATGAGTGAATAATTACATAATCATTCTATATTTTAATCTCTTTTGCATCTAAAGTAATGCCCCCTTGTTGTGATTTTGTTTGTCCTTTCTGGGTTTTTCTCATGATCCAGCCTTGCTAAAGTTTTGTTGTGGTGGTGGTGGTGGTTTTTCATTTTTATTATTCATTCAAAGACTAATACCTGGGTTTTTAATTTATTTATTGTATATTTACTTTTTATCTCATTAATTTCTGCTCTTGCCTTTATTACTTCTACTTTTTGTGTGTCTGTTTTGCTGATCTCTTCCTAACTTCTTATGCTGAGTGCTTAGCTCATTAATTTTCCATCTTTTTTCTTTTCTCATATAATGAGTTAGGGCTATAAATACTTCTCTTAGTGCTGTAATGCCAACATTCTGCATGTTAATTTTGTGGGTTTTTTATTCTTTTATGTTCCCTTTTTACTCATGAGTTACTTGGATTTTTTGTATATTTTAAAATTTCCAAATTTTTATGGTTTCTACTTATTTTGGTATTGGTTTCTAATCTAATTATATTATTATAAAAAATAATAAATGATACTGGGGTTTTTTTCTGAAATTTGTTGAGATTTACTTTATAGCTTAGTATGTGGTTAGTCTCCTAGACATTTCTTGTATGCTTGAAAAAAATGTGTATTCTCTAACTGGCAAGTGTAGATACATACATGTGTGTGTTCTCTAATTGGCAAATGTGTATACACACACACAGACACACACGCACACACACACACATGCACACATAAGTTCAAACTTGCTGATATATTGTCTAGATCTTCTGTGTTCCAACTGATTTGATTTGTTTTGTTTTCCTTTTTGGCTGTTTGAGCTATTATTTGCTAAGAGACTATATTACAATATCATAGCATAATAGATGTTTCAATTTCTTGTTATAATTATTTCAGTTTTTCTCTCCATACTTTGAAGTTGTGTTTTTAAATGCACATTTCCAAACTTGTGAATTTAGCCTTTTGTCATTCTGCAGAAATTTTACTTTTATATCTGTTGATGCTTTTTTTCATTAAGAGAGGAAATATTTGCAAAATACCTGTCCGATAAAAGATTGTTATCCAAAATATACAATGAACTATTAAAACTCAACAATAATAAACCAAACAACCCAATTAAAATATGACCAAAAGACCTTAAAAAACACCACACCAAAGAAGATAAACAAATGGCAATGAGCATATGCAAAGATGCTCAATATCATATGTCATTAGGGAAATGCAAATTAAAATGAGATACCAGAACACTGACCACACTAAATGCTGGTGCGGATGTCTGCAACAGGAGCTCTGTGTCGTTGCTGGTGGGAATGCAAAATGGTACAGCCACTTTGGAAGACAGTTTGGCAGTTACTTACAAACTAAGCATACTCTTACCATATGATTCAACAATTGTGTTTCTTGATATTTACCCAAATGGGTTGAAAACTTATGTTCACATAATATGCTGCACACAGATATTTATGGCAGTTTTATTCATAGTTGCCGAAACTTGGAAGCAACAAAGATATCCTTCGATAGGTGAATAGATAGGTACACTATGGTCCATCAGACAGTGAAATAGTATTCAGTGCTAAAAAGAAATGAGCTATCAAGCCATGAAAACACATGAAGGAACCTTAAATGCATATTACTAACTGAAAGAAGCCAATCTGAAAGGGCTGCATACTGTTATGATACCAAGTATATGACATTTGGCAAAGGCAAAACTATGGAGACAGTAAAAAGATCAGTGGTTGCCAGGGCTGAGTGGTGGGGGTGGGTAGGGATGAATAGGTGAAGCACAGAAGATTTTTAGTATTCTATATAATACTATAATGGTAGATACATGTCATTATACATTTGTGCAAACCCATAAAATGCACACCAAGAGTGAACCTTACTGTAAACTATGAATTTTGATTTTGGTGATAATGAACCACTGTAGGTTTGTTGATTTTTAAAAATGTACCACTCTCGTACAGGATATTGATAGTGGGAAGGCTGTGTATGTGTAGGGGTAAAGGATATATAGAAACTCTGTATTTTTTTTGCTCAATTTTACTGTGAACCTAAAACTGCCTTAAAAATAAAGTCTGAAAAATTAACTGTCAGTTTGGCTGTCCTTTAATGATAATGAGTCTTCTCTTTTCTGGCTTCTTTTGTCTTTGGTATTCTATAATTTCACCATGTTATGTTATGTTCACCATGTATCCATTCCTTCTTACTTTGTATGGAATTCATTGGATTTCTTATATCAGAGAATTTGTTCTTTCATTCTTTCCAGAAATTTGTAAGCCACTATCTGTCTAAATAATTTTCTTTTTCCTTTTTCCTTTCTTCTTTAACTCCAAGTGGAAGCTTTGAGACTCTTACTCTTCCCCAAAATAACAATCACTTGTTAGAGTCACTTCATCTTTATCAAGAGCCATAGTATAAATATATTCTGTAGAGGAGTTTCTGGACTTGCCCTTATAATCCACCTGGACCATGACCTTCCTGAATGTGAAAAGACAATTGCTTAGAGTTTTAAAAAATACAATAACAAAATATAATATTTTACATTGACGGATTCATTGGTGGTACTCGGGGCAACTTGATATTTAGCAATATGGCCAAGTTCTCAATTATCTGTAATATCACTGAAACTTGAGATGATCCAGTTTTGTTGGTCATGGACAATGCTAGAATATTCCATGATGGAAAAGGGGTGGGTAGTGTCACCAGTCAATGCTGTCTACAGATAGTTACTGGAAATTTCGGCCATCACAAATTGATAACTAGTTTCTAGAACTGCCCGTGTATAGCATGAGTATAAAACTAATATTTAAAAGTGATTTACAATTCAGATTTATCATTTGATTTTAAAAATCCTCCTTTTCACTCATTAATAAAGAGACAAGATGACTAATCTGCTAGTCATAGGCCACTGTGAAGTCATAAAAAATAGAGAAATGGATAAGCTGATTCATAGCCAGTGAAGGTCCCCATCTGGAAATATTTGAAAGATTATCAGAATAAATGTTCAAATGCCTCTGATTTGGTTTATTTCTTAACATTTGGAAAGAACATATCCTGAATGAGAACCTGCAGGTAAGTACCTAGTAATAGCGTTCAGTATGGCTGCATCTATGTTTGCCAGATCACCTGGTAAAGTGAGTGAAACCTGTTATTGCCAAAGATCTCAGTTTTACCAAGAACTTGCAATAGCAGGAAGCATGGGCAAGCTGTGAACCCTCTGTATGCTAAAATAACAGTGGCACAGTGTAATCAGTAATTTTTGCCTTGGTAACCTTGAGCAAGAAAAACTAATCAGCAGTTTTAAGCAGGCTGGACAGGATGGGAGGAGAGTGAAGATTTTTTTTTTTTTTTTAAGATGGGACAGCTTGAAGGTAAAATAGTCCTATCCCAGAATATATGCAGAATACCATGCCAGTTGATATGTGTTGCCTACCTACTCTGTGAAACTTGGTTCCAGTTCTCACAGCACTTACATTGGTCATGAACAGGAACAAGAGTAATTGCAAGGGCAGCTTTGAAAAATAACAAATAATAAAACTCTTAAGTTTAATACATTTACTGAGAGCTTGTATGTTGCAGGCACTGACTGTGCTAGTTAGGACACAAAGAAGAAAAAGACATGGCTCCACCCTCATATAATCATGTAAACTAATGCAGTCATATAAATCAGTCTGAGACATGCTATTCTAGATTTCCCGTCACAGTATGAGTTGACTGTACATTGGTGTGTGAGCCAGATTTACCACACCCTGATTTAAAAAAAAAATGAAGCTGACATTGCTTTTGACACAGAAAGCTCCTTTGTAAGGTGCTGGCAGTTGAGAAAAGGTGTGTCTCACACCTGATTCAGTTCTGAGACAGGGTGAGGAAGCTGGAAATGCTTTTCCAGGGAGACTGTACTGATGAGGCAGCCATCAGTTCATCAATCCAGAAGAAACAAAGAGTCTTTGATTTAGTGTCAGCTACAAGGCCATACTTGTTTATGCTTCTTCAACTTTGTCTACCCAGACTACCAGATGGAGTTCATTGCCACTCATTCCTCACCAACAGCAAGCAGAAGCAGGAACTGCTGAGAGAGAAATGCTTGTGCAGAAGCAGAGAGAGAAGAGAAGTTAGAAGAAAGTTCTATGGTTTTTGTTGTTTTTTAAACTAAGAGATGACAAACCATATGCTCCATGTAGTTCCAAAAAAGCTTCAGAAACAGAGTTTCTAAGGTGGGAGTAAAGAACTGACCAGTTAATATTCCAATTAAACTAAATTATAAGCACAAACTTCCTTTTTCATAAAATCTTTTTTTTCTCATGTCCTGGTTTAAAAATGTTTTTTTTTCAGGTTGCTGTCCACATTAATGAAGAACACGTTGAAACCTTTCACGAAGATCTCATTTTTACACTGGACACATTGGCTTCACCAAATTTACCCAAGATAGGTGATGACCTAAAGGTATGTTCATTTTCTCTATCTGATATTTTCTGCCAAAGTTGTTGTTCTATTTTTCATTACTTATTCTTTCTTTTTTGGTATCTACAAAGATGATATGGCAGGTATGTAGGATATTTTGGCAGGAAATACTAATGTGGTTTATTTGAGGTCAGTGCATGGAAATACCTGGATATGACATACAGGGCAGAGCTGGGGGTATAGTTCATGAAAAATACTGACTATAATAGCTCCTCCTCTTATCCGTGGGGATATGATCCGTGGGGATCCGTGAGTATGTTCCAACCCCCCTGTGGATGGGCTGAAACTGTGAATAGTACTGAACACTTACATGTACTATGTTTTTTCCTACATATACATATCTATGATAAAGTTTAACTTATAAATTAGGCACAGTAAGAGATTAACAACAACAATAATAAAATAGAACAATTGTAACACTATATTGTAATAAAAGTTAGGTGAATGTGGTCTCTCTCAAAAATCTTACTGTACTGTACTCACCCTTCTTGTGATGATGTGAGTTGATAAAATAGCTATGTGATGAGATACA